>NC_051863.1:106763148-107076802 GCF_015732765.1 Culex quinquefasciatus
ACTATATTTAGTTTTTGTAGGATTTTAGTTATTTTAACTTTATTAATAATTATACAAGCAATGCAACCTCTTGCAACCACTTTTAAGCTCCATTTCACACTGCCTGACACAATCACCCCCAGTCGGTAAAGCTCCTAAAAAGTGTTTCATTACAGCGACCCATTTCGACAGCAGTCACTTGCGTTTTGGCCTCTCAAGTGAACCCCCTCTCGTTTATAGTTGGTTGTTTGGACTGTCGGTCGTTATGCACCTTTTTAATGATCTCCGAAAGCTGGCGAGTTTCTGTCCATTTTGGTCGGTTTTGGTTGAATGAGCAAGCAAACAAGGAAACAGTTAGTTGGTTGGTACACAGTACACATGAAATGCAGTGTAGCATCAACCGTCACCGTAATAGAGCTTTTGAGGATTTCATGTTATTTTTAGGAAGGATTTTGGGCATCCAGGTAAATGGTAACCAAAGTCAAAATGTTCTTGGGGTGCAACAGTTAGCATGTATTGTTAAGATTTTCCCTAGAATGTATGATCCACCAGGATAGAGAAAAGGATGTAGGGTAGAGTAGTCATCATGAGACACGGGGAACAATGATAAAATGGCTCTCACAAGTCGTAGTTTCAACCAATCAGGCTCATATTTGGGGGAAAGGTGTGTCTACTGGATACACGTCTGCCATATTAGTGGCTTTGGTTATGGACGCTCCTTTAAAAAGCTATTCATAAATGTTTGATTCTGGGGTGTAAAAGTAAATTATGGACAAAAAATACTTTTTTGCAATTCCGTCGTGAAACTACTTACTTTTCCTGTCATTCTTGAACGACGAAATAGCTTTTCTGTACCAAAAATAACAGAATCGAATAGCAACACTTTTCAAAATAAATGCTGAAAAGTTCTACTTTTCAGCACTCAAATAGGTGCTGAAAAGTTGAACTTTTCAGCACTTGTTTCGAAAAGTAACACTTTTCAACATATTTTTTGATTTGAACGATGTATTGACAAAATACATGAAAATTTGACATTAAATTTCACTCAGTGTGTGTTTTTTGGAATTGCAAAAAATGTTGTATGGAACTCGTTGCAAAACTTGATTTTTTCAGCACTCTTCGTATTTATCCAACTCGGTGAACCTCGTTGAATAAATGTACGACTCGTGCTGAAAAAATCCTCTTTTTGCAACTTGTTGCATAAACTACTATTTCGCTAGTAGGCTGCCATTTACACCAAAACTAATATTTCTTCAAATTTCTTTCGACGTTCCATAGGGATTGAGTTGGGCTACAATGTCCTTTCATTAGATTTGGCCAAAATTTTGAATATACCCAGAACCCAGGGCTGTCTCATTGTTCCCCACTCATTTCAGCCCATGGGTAACAATGAGACACATTGATTTTTCTTCGATAAACTTTTCAAAATCGATGTAAATCTTTCAAAACATGAATTAAAAGTGATTGTTGGCATATTTATAGAGTTTTAACTTCATTTAACCAAAAATACAAAGTTATTTGGTATTAATATATGGATTTTACAAAATTTAAATACTTTTTAGTGTAACTTTTGTTAATAAATGTTTCATGTTGACAAAATTGCTCTGAAATGTTCAAGGCAAGTCACCTGCAATGGAACAATACAAAAACATCATGTTTTACTTGAAAAATGTTGATTTTCGTAGAGTGTCTCATTGTTCCCCAGCTGTCTAATTGTTCCTGCCAAGTGCGTCTACAATCAGACAGTTGAATAACTCTGGCTGAAGTTGTCAGATCGATCTCATATTTTGGTCAATGTTAGAACACATTAAAAGAAAGGAAATGCAACAAAAAGCGCATTAAAACACGCTGATAAAAAAAATTAGAAAAATCGTTGAAAGTTGAAAACCAAAAGTGTCTCATTGATGACTACCCTACCCTATCTAAATAATCCGACAAGCACATTTCAATGGAATTTGAAATTACGAGTTTTTTTTCTCGATTATTTGTTCTTTAGTACGGGACCATCCACAAACCACGTGGACACTTTTTTGTAAATCTCAACCCCCCCCCCCCTCATGGACAATTGTCCATACAAAAATAAACTTTTGTATGGAGCGTGGACAATCGCCATACCCCCTAAAGTGTCCACGTGGTTTATGGATGGTCCCTACAAAGGTTTATTGAATTTATTATATAAAAAAAAGGATTTGAACACTAGGTCTTCTGTGGTCTCTGTTGCAAGTTTCTGCTCATTTCTAGGCGTCCGAAGGTTATGTGTGGTGGGTCCCCCATATCCTCTTTTACGCAAATGGACCGACGTTTTACTTCCCCATCCGATAGAAAGCAAGGAGGATAAGGCGGGAATCGAACCCGCGCCTCATAGCAACTTAGGGATCGGCAGCCGAAGCCGCTAACCATCGCGCCACGAGGTCTTTTCAACATATTTTCTTGTAATCAATCCATTCCATGGTCACTTTCATAAAATAAGTTCTTTCTGAGGACACACCTGGAGAAAACCTCTCCCATAATTGCATATCTTTTACAAAATAATGTCTTGAAATGCTTCAATCAATTAAAATTTATTTGAATTGCCTGATATACTATAATTCAATTGGGGTATTAGACAATGTTTAGTAACAGCTTTTTCTCAGCTTGCTGTTTTTGCATATGGGACATTTATGCGAACGTGGGCAGTATAGGTCATCGCTAAAAATTTTAGGTTATCGCAATTTAGTAAAAAAACCCCGATTTAATCCAACCTGGGGTGAGATAGAGCCTGTTCTTACTAAAGAATATAAAAATGGTAGAACTTTTTTCAATTCATAACATCGACTTTGTTTATTTATTACGTCAGCACAAAAGAAAGTGAAATGATAAAAAAAATCTTACGATGAAAGCAAAGTAATATAAATGATATGTTTTCCAAAAGAAATTAAAAACGCAATTTTCACCGAAAGAATTTTTAATCATATATATGGTCGTACCGCCCCTCCGTCACGAGATATCAAAAAACGGACCTCGGATTCGTGATCAGGGACAAAAGTTACCCCTTAGGACAAAGTTTCACGCAAATCGAAGAGGGGTCGGGGCAACTGCTGTGAGAGTTGGCGGAGAATTACCCATATTCTTAATCAAACAAGCGTTTATGACAAACGCGAGCATAGCAAGTTTCCCATGCGCCAGTGACAACGCACACCTCGGTTTTGTTTTTCTAGCTTCGGTACGAGCTCATTTGTGTGTTCGTATTTTGGTTCATCGTACCAGCGCATCAAGCCACGCGTCGACTCGTCGGTTCGGTTTCGTATCTGGCACTCACCCGTGGCATGAACCCAGCGTTTAGAGGAGAAAAGCAACTCGCGACAAAATTTTGCAGCTAGGAATTTTGACAGGTATGATTTTCATAAAGTATTCGCCTCCTTTTCTCTCCCACTGAAAACTGGGGACAAAGTAGCTGTCAAACAAGGCCATACTGTTAAAGTCACTCATAAAATGAACCCTTAGTGATTTGAGTTCATTTCTGACGTCATGTATTTTATAGAAATCATCTTTTCATGAGCTTTTTGTAGCAAAATGTTTGGCATGAGTTTCTGAACAAAACGTAGTATTAGGTTTCTGTCAAACTTTATTTTTTTTACATGTTTCATCACAAAATGTGCATAGTGCCCAAGTGGTGTAAATACTTTTTTTACATACTGTATATGTTGTAGGAAACATCGGTAGACAAGCTGCTAAAACGAGTATATCTCGAGCCACAAAATTTATGCGCCAGCATTCTCGCGCCAGTATTCGAAGCTCAACTTGACAACTTGTTGACTTGGCAACGAAGCGTCGAAAATCGATGCAGTGTGATTTTTTAGCGATTTTTTCGATTAAAATTCGTGCTGAATTGTAATATTTACGATGTAACACGAGTACATATGGATTAAAAGTACAGTCGGTATGATTGGGAAGTAAAATACCTAAACTGTATTAAACGTACACGCCGCAGAGTAGAGCTTTCTTGCTGAGTGACCTTTGCTCATTCCTTTGGTCACTCAAATGCCGAGGACCTTTTGCGCCAGTTATCCCAAAAGCTTTCCGTTCAACCAGATGGCCGAGTGGTTTAAACTCTGCTCTTGAGGTGAGCCAGCACAGGAGATCGGGGAGAGCCAGCCGCACGAATCTCGCGAAGAGTTTCGCGTTTTCGCGGTTCGGGGGTGATGAGATCGTGGAGGTGATAAAGCGGTCTAGGGGAATGACAAGCTATTGTCCAGGGTTTGTAACCGGGAGAGGGAACGGAATTCGGAACTGAAGCCTATCATAAGTCTCGGCGTTCTGATGACGCGCCCAACGGTTCACTTTTATCAGTTCCGCGGAAGAGGCACCAGTGGCCCTCGATTGTGCGCGTCTCGTGATTAAATTGTAGGTTTCTAGTTTTCCATGAGTTTGTCTTTTTAGGTTATCTCTAGTGTAATGTGTTTCTCTGTCCTTTCCCTGATTAGCTAGTTAGCGAGATTAGTAGTTCGAACAAGTGCCGTGTCGTGTGCGTGTGTGAAATTCTGCCGTGCATGTGCGTTCCAGAAATCCTGGTAAGTGCTGTCGTTGGCCACCTCGTGGTCACCTGCCCAGTGCGAAGCCTAACTTCTATCCCGTGACCAGCTCTGCATCCACCGCCACGCTCGTCACAGACGGCCCGAACTACCGGGGACCAGCTACCGCTTCGAACCGGCCGCAACGCCCACGCCGCCGAAGGCCAGCGCTCGCCAAAACGCGCTCGGCAGCGGAACTGTACGGCCACGCCGTAACAGGACAGCAGCAACCGTCACCGCAGCGTCCTTGAACTAACCGCCATCGCGATCAGCATCCGCCATCGCGATCGCCAACCGCCATTGAAACCTAACCTGGAAGGTTAGAATCCACGTGAGTGAAGAGGGAGAGAAGTCCGGCCTCGAAGGCGGACACGCGAACCGGCAACCAACAACCAGCTAACCAGCGTTCCAGTCGAGCAGCCGCAGCAGATCTTCAACAGTAGGTCGTCGAGGTTCCCTCGCCGGTGCGACCAAGCACGTGGTCGAGTCCCGTCCGGTGTTAACCGGAGAGCAGCAGCAGCAGCAGCAGCTAGTGATGACGTCGTAGACGCCGTCCGCAGCGAACACCAACCGAGCGACCGACCAGAGTTTCTTCGAAACCAGCAGCAGCAGAACAGGTAGAGACGACCACGTGATCGTCGACAGCGAACGCAAACCGTGAGTAAAGCATGCACTAGTGGTAAGACCATGGCCCACACCTTTTCGCCCGCTACCAACCTTACCAACTAAGTAGCGCGGCGCTGCGCGTCGAGATTGTTCCGACACGTCAAATATGAATACATAAAACGCACATAGCACACACACCTAAACCGGAAGAAGAAGAGAGAAGAAGGAAGACAAACACACGGTAGATTTTTGGATGAAGTAACAGGATCTCAGGGAAAGGAAGAGGGGAGGATCGCCGGCAAACACAAACGTACGTACGAAAACATGAATGACTCACTGTAAAATAAACGAACACAAAACACTACAAATGTTTTTCCTACTGCACTTAACCTAGACACACAGTAGCTATAAAACAAACACTTATGCTAGGGTGACCGAGAGAGTCGGCTCATGTTATTCGCGACCGCTTAAATAAATGTAGATTTACTTTCCTTATTCTATTTTACTTTATTTTTCTACTGGAGTCAGGGCTCCGAATCCCTTGGACTATTGGCTATTTTTCTTGCAGAACTGTTTCAGGTGGACTGTTGAAGGCCGCAGGTGATGAAACACGCCCTGAGGTCTCTAGTCCGTTTCCGATTTCTTTTTCAGCTACCCTTCCTGGGTAGTGGCTTGGTACGCTAGTCGGAGTACCTCCGACGCGTTTTACACCCCCACAGAACTCCCTGTCCCGAAACGGGATTACTGAACCCCCCCTCGAGAGGTCTCTACGGCTGGGCAAACCGACAAACAGGTGGATGGTCTCCTTCGGGAGTGGCGCTTAAGTCATCTCACTTAACCATAGGGGAGTTCGATAGGCTGGCGGGCTATAACGAAGATGAAAATGATGTCCAGCCATAAAGTAAAACCTATAACATTCTTTAGTAAGAAAGGCAAAAGGTAAATCGTTCTAAAAATTTTTCGGGATTGCCGATAGATGTCAAATTTGTTTCAGATGCTATTCAGAACTATGAATGTAGAAAGAAATTTCAGATAAAATTAGAAACGAAAAATGATGGCAAAGGTTACCAGGTGGGCTTTTATCATTTTTAGGGTTTTTTTTTCTTATGATAGGTTAATCAAACGGCTCTAACTTAAGAACCAAATTATGAATCTCGATGAAAATTTGGGAGGTTGTAGAGCTAAAAAAATGCAATTTTCGAGATTAATAAAAGTTATGAAAATGAAAAAAATACCAGATTTCAATTTGGAAACTGTGTAATTCGATGGATAGTCTTATCACATCCCAAAACAGATATTTCAAAATTTGAGCGGCAACTCGCCCAGGTTCAGCACACTAGCTTTCATCTACATTTAGAAGAATCAAAATCGGATATAGGGGAGCTGAGAACGACGCGACACAAAATTTGGCAAAATGTTACCACACAAGAACATCCCGGATTTTATTTTCCAACAATCATATCACGGCATCCTGTTAATGAACTGCTCCCATTTTTGAGCATGCTTCAAAACATTGTTCGAGAAGTCCGATAGAAATATTTTCAGACATAGTCTCTTTAGTCCACCCACCTCAAACGGCATTTTTTTTTGTTTCATACGACCTTTTCAAATGTGTGGCTCAATTTTTAAAACATCTATTTTTATTTGAAAGGAAGGCTAGTAACCTTTCATTTGCGTATGAGACTGCTAAAATCGGGTGAAATGGCGTAGGTCACCCTAAAAGCTAAACAACAGGTCTAATTATTTCGGTCAGAGAACCTCCCGAAAAATTTTGAGCCCGATTCTAGAGACCATCCACAAACCACGTGAACACTTTTTTGAGAATCTGTTACCCCATCGGGCTCAACAGTTATTCATCAGGGGTCATCGGAAAAAACGGTTTCCCCCTGAAAACCATAAAATTTTCCTTAGCATGTTATGCAAACTTGCCGTACACCTCGACGTCACAAGTCAAACATCTACCATTTGATTTGAATATTGATACCTTAATGATATTTTTATTAGGCTGGTACAAATTTTATTAAATGTTTTTGTCGAAAACCAACGAGTTTAAGTTACTGTTCTAACTTTTTTTGAGCCTTGGGAGTTGGATGTTAAGATGAATTTTTTATGATTTAAAATTCAAATCTCACCTGCAGAACAAAATCATGTCACCTTAAAAAGCGGATATGCCACATTGCATGGCAGCCCCCCAAGCATCCAAAGTCTTGCCTGGTAGCATTATTTGCGGCACGCTGCTGCGTTTCAACATTGCAATTCGTTAAGCTCATGAGCTGACCAGCCAGCAGCAGCAGCATTATTCAGCTCTCTTGGTCTGCTCGAGCAACAGTTCTTTTTTTCACGACTCACCCAATGGGGAGGAAGGGGGTGCTCGAGGTTGTCTGTCGAGCAGTTTGCACACAAAACGTTCCAACGTTCCACAGAACAACATACAAACGTTCATGCCGCACTAATGGGGGGCTGCATTCGATACGTCAGTCAGTCAGTTAGTCTACAGAGTGGAAGGGTGAAAAGCTGTTTCGGCAACTTCGACCAACGGACGGAGGTGTTTCGAAGTCGGTGGAACAAAACCCTAAATTTAACATTTTCTGCTACTTCAGTCTGCGCCGCGAACTCGGCTTATTTGCACGTTCCACGTCCAGTTGTTCTGTGTTCAGTCGTTTGGTCTAGTTGGTTAGTTGGTTAGTGGTATCGGTTGATTCCTGCGGAAGCCACGCCAAAGTTTCGTCTTTTTGTTGTTGTTTGCAACACTGAGTGCTCTGGTCCCTACTGGTGGTTAGGGTGATAAAGACAACATACAGTTTTGTAGGACCATTTCCTGCTAGTGAAGTTTTATTTAATATACTGAAAAGTGTGTTTATTTTATTTGTTTTTGCTTTTTTGTATGTATGGCAAATATGAGATAGATGTAGTAAGAAGTAGTGAAAGTAACGACTCTTTCTCAGTTCCTGAGTAGAAACACTATTAAAGGCCAGCAGGTCCACTTTTACAAAGCGGATTCTGTGACGATTTTTGCTTAAATAATGCTACAAAGTTTAATGGACTAATTTATTTGAAAATAAAAATTAAAGATTGGTTTTAAAATAGTAAAAAACATCCTAGGCACAGAACCTACTTTGAACCAATAGAAACAAGATTGGGTCTTACAAAAATGCTGAAATTTGTATGACCCAGTGTCACCCCTGATGACGGTACATTTGAAATTTCAAAGGAAAGTAGGAAACTGAAAATGACCTTGAAAACTTTTAAGTAGTGTTTGGCAGCAATTTTATTTTGGGATTAATTTACATGAGCAATTATTGCATTTTGAATTCTCCAAAACAAATTTTATGCTAAAATTTGGGTGAAGTTCAATAATAATAATAATAATCATTCCATCTGGGAATGGTTCTTTCAAAAGACCGGAGTAAAAAAAAGAACCGCGGATCTTTTTGTGAGAGCCATGGTGTTCGCTCTTTGTAGTGAACCGGCTCTTTGAGCTGCATTTTTGGCCCACCTCTAGAACCTTTATAACTTGCCTTCAAAAAGGTAGTATTAAAATTTACCGCAAATCGCTTGCACAGTATGGATTTACACCCCTTAGACACAATGCACATTTTGTGATGAAACATGTAAACAATTTAAAGTTTGACAAAAACCTAGTACTACGTTTTGTTCAGAAACTCATGCCAAAAATTTTGCTACAAAAAGCTCATGAAAAGATGATTTCTATAAAAAGTTACATAACAAATACTATTAGGGTAATTCTCCGCCAACTCACACAGCAGTTGCCCCGACCCCTCTTCGATTTGCGTGAAACTTTGTCCTAAGGGGTAACTTTTGTCCCTGATCACGAATCCGAGGTCCGTTTTTTGATATCTCGTGACGGAGGGGCGGTACGACTCCTTCCTTTTTTGAACATGCGAAATAAAAGATGTTTTTCAATCAATTGCAGCCTGAAACGGTGATGAGATAGAAATTTGGTGTCAAAGGGAATTTTATGTAAAATTAGACGCCCGATTTGATGGCGTACTCAGAATTCCGAAAAAACGTATTTTTCATCGAATAAAACACTAAAAGAGTTTTAAAAATTCTCCCATTTTCCGTTACTCGACTGTAAAAAAATTTGGAACACGTCATTTTATGGGAAATTTAATGTACTTTTCGAATCTACATTGACCCAGAAGGGTCATTTTTCATTTAGAACAATTTTTTTCATTTGAAAATTTCGTGTTTTTTTCTAACTTTGCAGGGTTATTTTTTATAGTGTAACAATGTTCTACAAAGTTGTAGAGCAGACAATTACAAAAATTTTGATATATAGACATAATGGGTTTGCTTATAAACATCACGAGTTATCGCGATTTTACGAAAAAAAAGTTTTGAAAAAGTTACTTTTTGTGTTTCTCTTTGTTTCGTCGTCCGTGTCTGTCGCGGGTGACCATGAACGGCCATGATCGATGACGACCAACTTTTACAAAACTTTTTTTCGTAAAATCGCGATAACTCTTGATGTTTATAAGCAAACCCCTTATGTCTATATATCAAAATTTTTGTAATTGTCTGCTCTACAACTTTGTAGAACATTGTTACACTCTAAAAAATAACCCTGCAAAGTTAGAAAAAACACGAAATTTTAAAATGAAAAATTTTGTTCTAAATGAAAAAATGACCCTTCTGGGTCAATGTAGATTCGAAAAGTACATTAAATTTCCTATCAAATGACATGTTCCAACATTTTTTACAGTCGAGTAACGGAAAATGGGAGAATTTTTAAAACTTTTTTAGTGTTTTTTGCCTTCCTCACTGAGGCAAGGCTATAATCCTGCTCTAAACATGAACTTTTTATTAAAAGCTCAAAGACCCACCTTCATGTATACATATCGACTCAGAATCGAAAACTGAACAAATGTCTGTGTGTGTGTATGTGTGTGTGTGTATGTGTGTGTGTATGTGTGTGTATGTGTGTGTATGTGTGTGTATGTATGTATGTGACCAAAATTCTCACTGAGTTTTCTCAGCACTGGCTGAACCGATTTTGATCAAACTGGTTGCATTCGACTTGGTTCATGGTCCCATACATCGCTATTGAATTGTTTGAAGTTTCGATAACTAGTTCAAAAGTTATGTATAAAAATTCGTTTTCACATATATCCGGATCTCATTTATATGCATGTAAATGATGCCCGAATCCATCATCCGACCCATCGTTGGTTAGGTAATCAAAAGACCTTTCTAACGAGTCCACAACATTGAAGATCTGGCAACCCTGTCTCGAGTTATGACCACTTAAGTGATATTTATGTACTTTTTTGAAGCCGGATCTCACTTAAATGTATTTAAACGATGTCCGGATCCATCATCCAACACATCGTTGGTTAGGTAATCGAAAGACTTTTCCAACGAAACCACAACATTGAAGATCTGGCAACCCTGTCTCGAGTTATGATCAATTAAGTGATATTTATATACATTTTTGAAGCCGGATCTCAATTAAATGTATGTAAACGATGTCTGGATCCATCATCCGACCAATCGTTGGTTAGGCAATTGAGAGGCCTTTCCAATTAGTCCACAACATTGAAGATCTGGCAACCCTGTCTCGAGTTATGATCAATTAAGTGATATTTATGTACTTTTTTGAAGCCGGATCTCACTTAAATGTATGTAAACGATGTCTGGATCCATCATCCAATTCATCGTTGGTTAGGTAATCGAGAGACCTTTCCAACGAGTTCAAAACATTGAAGATCTGGCAACCTTGTCTCGAGTTATGATCAATTAAGTGATATTTATATACATTTTTGAAGCCGGATCTCACTTAAATGTATGTAAACAATGTCCGGATCCATCATCCGACCCATCGTTGGTTAGGTAATCAAAAACCCTTTCCAACGAGTCCACAACATTGATGATTTGGCAACCCTGTCTCGAGTTATGACCATTTAAGTTATATCTGTGTACTTATTTTTCTGGATATAAAAAAAATAGCTGGCAAACCACTTATATTAAAAATGAGGAAGGCATCAACCACATAGGTGGATTAAGTTAGTTTTTCGATGAAAAATACGTTTTTTTCGGAATTCTGAGTACGCCATCAAATCGGGCGTCTAATTTTACATAAAAGTCCCTTTGACACCAAATTTCTATCTCATTACCGTTTCAGGCTGCAAATTATTGAAAAATACCTCTTTTTCGCATGTTCATAAATGGAAGGGGTCGTACCGCCCCTCCGTCACGAGATATCAAAAAACGGACCTCGGATTCGTGATCAGGGACAAAAGTTACCCCTTACGACAAAGTTTCACGCAAATCGAAGAGGGGTCGGGGCAACTTTTCCCGATTTCGTGTGAGTTGGTAGAGAATTACCCATTACAAAAATCGAAAAAGGTGCAAAAAAAGTTTGTACACCTTCCGAAGTTTAGATAAGTTTTATATACAATTTCCAAAGTTATAAAAACTTGTATACTAAGTAGTTAGTAATCCTTATATTCAATCCAAACTATTTTTTTAATCAGTCAAGGATGCCTATTTGGAGTTGGGAGACTGGATTCATGGTGATTTGGCAATAAATAACTTTTGTGTTTTTGTGTTAATTTTTCGAAAGGTGTAAAAACTTTTTTAGCACCTTTTTTTATTTTTGTAAAAGTATTTGTTATATAACCTTTTATAGAAATCATCTTTTCATGAGCTTTTTGTAGCAAAATGTTTGGCATGAGTTTCTTTAAATTGTTTACATGTTCCATCACAACATGTGCAAAGTGCCCAAGGGCTGTAAATACTTTTTTTTACATACTGTATCTAGAGAACCTGGCAATGATGTGAATACAAAGAGACGAGTTGTTCCTTTTAATTCCGCTATATATATATATAGCGGAATTAAAAGGAACAACTCGTCTCTTTGTATTCACAGTAATCCATTCTGCTTAAACGCTCAACCAAACCACAACTGGCAATGATCTAAAAAAATAAGTGCGTAACTTTGCCCGTATGTGGGGAAAATGGATTTTCGCTTAATTTATGAGTAAAAAATAATGTTTCATCTAGTTTTCAATAGGGGGTCAAATAAAGATAATTTTAAAGTACATTGGGTTATTTGACCAGAATGCTTATATAACTAAAGTTTAATTTTTAAGGGTTGAAACCCATTCTTTTTTTGGATAAGTTTTTTTTTCTATTTTGGCAGAATTTTTCTATTTTGAATCAATACTATCAGTAATTGAAGCTGTCTAATGTGTTTGATTTTGGTTTATACAAAATGTATGGATATTTTAGTGCGTACCATTGTCCGCAATTTTTTGCGGAAAACTTGCTTGCAAGGTAACTGACCAGGCTAAAAACTAATTAAATGCTCCCAAAAATTTAGTGGACCTGAAGTTTTGTTAACCTTATTTTGCATGAAAAAACATGCTAATTTACTAACAATTGAACTATTATCACTTAGATACATCAGATTCGGATGTATTTGAAACGTTACTTTCATTATTAGATTAAATAATAATATTTTACTTAAAATTTGACCGTATTTACGAAAAAAAAATACTTATATGATAAATAGTAAATTTTCATGATATTATTATATCGTGTATGGACAATTTGTTAAACAATTGTTTATCAGTTTTTAAGAGCTTTTATGTATTTTTTCACAATAAAATATGTTGCTGCAGCAATTTGAATTTTTTTCCATACTAAAAATCCATATGGTACACTTGCCCCACCTAAACAAGATTTTTAAAAAGCTCTCTATAAAAATAACCAAAACATAAATCATACTTTATAATACGTGCAAGTCATTGGTAGGGACACTACTGATCTAGGAAAAATAGCATTTTGATAAAATGAGCCTTAAATCGAACCCTCAGCCTTATTTTGTACTTTCCAGATATTATAAGGAAACAAAGGTTTTGAAAAAAAAATCATTCAATCTTATGCCCCGTGGCTTTTACGTCGTTTTGGCGGTTATGTGGTAGTAGAATCAGCTAATTGCATTGCTAGCAACAATTCCTCATACTGGAAATAATCAAAATTGTAAAAATTACGGCCTTACGAGCGATTGTTCCTCTTGCCCCATATGGTCGTCTTGCCCCACCTTCCCCTAACTATTTTTCAACGTCGTTTAAAATTAGATCCTTCGCATGTTTTTGTACCTTACTTTATGCATGGATCGATTGAGAACAAAATAAATTTAGGAAAGGTTGAAATGAAATCAATACATCGATGACTCTGTGCTTTCTTATGCTAACTAGTGAGAAGGGCAGCGAATGACCAGGAAGGTTAAAGCTGCCAGAAATAAATGAATTAACAACAACAACAACAACAACTAGTGAGAGAAACCAGCAAGCTTAGTACAAGAGAGCACAGAGACATCGACATTTGGTAAAATCTGTTCATTTTGATAGACGGTTCAATGGTTTCATCGATTTTTCAACTTCCGAATTCGATAATAAAATCTTAATGTGTAGGTTAGTAATAGTAACGTAAAAAATAATGATATTTTTGATTTCATTATGTTTCGAAAGCTTTGTACTAACATCACTTTAATTATGAGAAATTCTTGATTTGTTTATTAATAATTGAATCTATTTCTTCCCAATTTGCTCTTTTTGACTGTTAACACAAATTTGTGTTCAAAGCTTGCTAACTGAGTTTCAACATAAACAATAAATTATCGATAAACAACAATCGATTATTTTACGGAATTTACGGATTATCAACTAGTTTTCAATTATATTCCTTGTAAAAATATAAATTAATTCAGTACAAACCAAGTTCAATTAGATTTATCATAACAGACAATTTCAAATTTAAAGGCCACGTGGTTTATGCTGGATCCTTTAACGCTTCCGAAGACACTATTTGGCTAGGACGAATAAAGTGGTTAATAATTTTTTCCTTTTAATTTTGCCATTTCGAATACACTGTGCACTGTTTGTAAAGAGTGAGGAAGGCAAAAACCACATAAGTGAATTAAGTTAGTTTATCTTCTTCACTTTGATCATTGGAAGTAGACCTGATTAAAAATAATTACAGCGGCATAAAAATAAGGACAAGAATATGTTATCAATATCAATTTTCGGAATCGACTTCCGGTGATCCAAAAACAAAACTGCAGTATCAGGATTAGAAGTGTATACAAAATTACGCAAAAGTTGGTTCAAAGTTTTTTGAGGCATATACTTCTATGCTTTCCTGATGACAATAAATATCAACTTATTTTATTATTTGATTATTTGTTTCCTCTTATCACCCTACTGGCCTCGATGTACCCAGAGACCAAAACCTCGAACTGTTATTTTTGTCGTTACCCGGTACAGCTAAGTGAAAGTTGTTCTTGTGCCTTGCAGCAGCAGCAACAGCAGCAGCGTAAATAAACTCAGCCAGCAGCAAAGCCCCTGCAGTGCAGTGCAGTGCAGTGAACGAGAACGGGATTTCCCAAAAGCGAAAAGTTTCCGTTTTTTGATTAATCCACAATGGCATTCAAATTAAATGTGAGTAATGGGACGAGGATGTGTACGTTGCGGATTCGAGAGTTTTGAGAGTTTGTATAGAGTTAAACACTATGGATTTTGCATTGTTCAACGACATAGATTCGCTTAAGGGGTTAAACTAAACTCTCCCATTTCCATACTGTTTCCCGAGTAAATACTCTGACGAGGAAACATCGAGCTTAAAACAAGCATAGGAACTATTTGCATATTGCACAACAAATGTTTTTGTTACGGAGCTAAATGCAAGCAACCCTTCTGCTGAGATTGAAGGCATGCGCAAATTAACCTCATTTGTTTATGTTTTATCTAATTGGATTATAATAATTTCCCCGGTGTGCATTCAAAAGTTTGTCTCAGTTTCATTCGAAATAGATATCTAACTCAAACAACAGCGAAACAAAGTTGTTGAATGTATAGAGTAGTTCCAGCTCAAATCAAAATTTTTCTGATAATTTGTACCTGCCCCTCTCCGATAACAATGACACTTTGTAGACATGTTATCTTAGGCTTAAATAAGCCATTTTTGTGTTTATGGAGTCAGTTGCACCCGAAAATGACATTTGAAAAAAAAAGCAAATTTGTAGGAAACTGGATGAGCTTTCTGAAAAACAAAATCCTTGTGAAGATACAACGGTTTTGCCTTGCTCACCTTACTCAGGAAAGGCATAAAAACACTCGACAATTGAATTTCTTAATTTGACATCCTAGACCATACCATACCTTCACGTATACATATCGACTCAGAATCAAATTCTGAGCAAATGTCTGTGTTGATCGGAAAATTATCACTCGGTTATCTCCGGACTAGCTGAACGGATTTTGAGCGTTAAGGCCTCATTCAATCCGTCTTAGGGTCCCTTAATTGCTATCTATAAATCATGATGGGGCCTCGATTTTATTTTTCAGTCTATTAAATATTTTTCCGGATAGCTTGTCCAATTTTCCATAAGTTAGTCTTTGACCAATTTTTCAATTTAACTCATTTTATAATTTATACAATCCAGGTTACTACCATCCACTTCACTACACTAAAAAAAAAAATTCTGTTTTCAGTTACAAGCAATGGAATAGTTATCAAATGCAAACGTATGGGAAATTGGACGAGCTTTCCGGTAAAAAGTTTTCGAGACTGAAAAATTAAGAAATGACCAAAAACGACTAAATCGTCTGTTTTTTAAACATTTGTATTTTTAAAACCACAGTGTCTTCACAAGGATTGGACATCGGCTTCGAGAGACAGTAATTTTCGAATTATGAAACACCATAATATTTTAATAACTTACGCCCTTCTCAAATGTCATTATCGAGTGCAATTGGATCCATATTAACAAAAATGGCTTATATAAGCCTAGGATAACATGTCTACAAAGTTTCAAGGAAATCGGAGAGGGTCATGTATAAAAGTATCAGAAAAATACCTGAAATGAGCTGGAATTATCAACAGGTATTTGCGTTTCATTCCACGTTTGGAGTCTGACTTTTCAAAAAGCAAATATTTTTTGCAAACACGAGTATCCGTTTCACCCAAATGACAGCTTACATAAGGTGTGAGAGGGATACACTCTTGTTTGCAAATGTTATGTGCCCGAATGAAATGGAAGGCACGAAATTGGCCATTTACTCATTTAAGTGTTTGCCTCGCTTACGTGAAGTTTCTTTCTATATGTTTAGTAGATTATTCGTTTCTTTAATGGCAATTATATAACGAGCAATCTTCAAATCTCTTGAAACAAATTTTGCGCAGATTAAAATATCCAAGAAGTTTTTTTGTGATTATATTTACCCTATTTCCCTATCCCTGTCATAAGAATCACACCAATTGGGCAACGAATTATCAAGAAGGTTAAAGCTACCAGAAATAAATGAATTACAGTCCACTCCCTGTCCCTGTCAATCTTCTCGATATTTTTTTAGTTCCTTCAATAGCACGATTTGATTTTTTCGTTCTGTAGTTTGATATCTCCCGCAATCGACGGTCGCTACAATATTGCCACAGAGAGAGTTCGCTGTAACAATAACAACATTCATGAAATTGTTCTTAGTGAAATTCGCTTAGATTCGGCAAAAGTCGTTTTGTTGGTTGTGTTAAAATATTAATCACAGTTAAAAATATGATTCACTTTGAGTCATTCTCCAGCTGTGAGAGTTGGTGCAGAATGACTGTTGCCACGAACTCTCTTCGAATTGCTTTGAAATTGGTTCCTGATCACGAATCTGAGTTTCATTTTTCCATTCGTAATTCGATAATTGGAATATTTGGTGTCAAAGGGACTTTTATGTAAAATAAGACGTTCAATTTGATGGCAGTTTGCAATTGTTTGTTAAGATAATGAGATTCTTTTTCGATCAGCAATCTTTAAAAAAAATATGGAAGCGTTATAAAATGTAATTTATTTTGTTATTATAATCAACAACAAAGTTTTGGGTGGAATTTGGTCTACAGTCTGAATAGACATGGTATAAAGTATAATATTCCTATAATTGGTCGCAGTGGTTTAAAGGCTCTACAAAAAAAAAGTATAAGTTTACAAAATGTCTAAATATAGGAGAGTAACATTGAGTGGTACAGTGCCATCCCGTTTTTGGCAACACAATTTTCAGACACATTTTCTCTCGGCAAAAATGACTGATAAATAAGACTAACTTTATTTTTCCTCTAAATTATCGATCTAAAACGAATCCAAAGCTTCACACAATAACGATCAATTTAAAAACAGAAGTTGATTTTTGGCTAGCAGAAATGTTTGTAAAACTAGTGTTGCCAAAAACGGGACATAAACTTTGAAAAATATTTCTGGATTTTTTTTAAATGGTCTAATAAACCAAATTTTTAGATTTTGCTTTTAGGTGTTTTTTAATACCCCTGAATCGAGGCGGTTTCAAAAACACCCAAAATAACAAAAACTGGATATTTGATTTATTGGACCTTTTAAAAAACTCCAGATTTGCAACAATTAACAATCAAAGTAGGCGTCTTTGGAGATCGAATAACAAACGGATTTTTTTTATCGATTTTTTACAAGGTCCAATGCCGGTGGGTTCTACTCAGATTTCGACCATCGACCTATATTTGCATAACAATCAACCGTTAAATTCCAGAACCGTGAAACTGTTTGTGAAACAGATCATCATACTCACTGTAAAACAAATCAAGGTTATATTACATCTGGGAATGAGCGCATCTTTACACCTTTTCTGATGTAATGCCACTTTTTTCAGTCAAAATTGAGATAATTTAACGTAATAAATGAGTCAAATTTATACATTTTTTTACTGTGCTGCACACTCAAGTCAATCTTAAATCTTATAGCATTGCGGTTTCTTCTCTGGATGTTATTCTTACTAAAAAGCTCTGGCTGCTTGTACATCAAACTGGAGTGGAGGGATTTCTAAACTAGTTCTGCAAACATAAACAAGAGACTCAAACAGCTAATCAAATAGTTATCGTATGTCTTTGAGACCACATCGTCCTGCTTATACCGTGAATCCAAAGTATGAAAGTAGATTTGTTTGTTTTGTTTCTCGCTTGGGTTGGACGAGAACAGATGTTCGATTAAAGCTTCCTATTTACTAGTTTGACTGGATTAATACAAACATTGTATTTCAGAAATGACGCCAAATTATATTTACTCTTGTGCACCCAATCATTGGCTACATTCTAATTAATTTATAATTGTCCCAAGTTTCTTATCAATACTAAGCTTGTTTTCATCGTTTAATTTAAATTCAAATATGCACGCCACGTTTTTGTACAATATGCAAGAATTCCAATTTTGGGATGCAAATTAAGCCCCCACCATGTTTGACCTCCCCCTCTCCCCTCTCTCGTTTTCGTCACGTCCTCAATTACGTATAATGTCCTTCTCATTCAAGAATTGCTCCGGCTCAATTAACATCCGGTTGACGTGTTTGACGGTCCTTGTCATCGCTGTCCTCTCGGCCGCTCTGGTGCCCCCGGCGCAGGCCGCAATCAACGATAATGAAGCGGTAATGGCAAATAGATCTATATTTAAATCAACGCCAAACCCCACCCGAGGAGACCACACTACATTTCTCATCTCACCTAACGAAACCTGTACCTGAAATGACCGTTGATGTGGTTCGGCTCAACCGGTGAGCCCTTTGCGTTGAGTCGATCCAATGTCAATGTGTACTCACTCGTGTGTGGGTGTACGTGTGTGTCAGAGTTTGAGAATGTTAAACATTGGCATTTCGATCCTTTACCTAGTTTTCTTGTTTTCTTCCTCAACCATGTACAGCAAACGGATGCCAAGATTGTTAACCAAGGAAGTGGTTCAGCCGAGCAGCTGCCAAACGGACCCCGCTCCAGCATCTTGGACAACATCTTCAACGTAAGTTTGCTTCTGCCAGCTCGGTTTCCGGAGTCACTGTTCAGGGGGGCAGCACACTACCAGGGTTGAACGTTGTTTGTGGTGAAGCTTGTATTTTTTTCTAATTCCTTCAAAACATGTAAAATTGAGATCCAAGCTTTTTGAAAAATTTCCACGGATTATAATATTTGTAATTACAGTAGGATGATAAAAAGATATTTTTATGTCCATCAAAATTGCACCCTGAGTTCACCCTTTTCTCTATCGAAGACGACGTTTGAAATCACCCCCACGAAGCGCCCTGTTTGTGTTGCCAGTCGTTGACGGTGAACTCCTCAGTCAGTTTGCCACCGGCCACGTGGCTGCTGCTTCTTGGCTTGGATGGTTTTGTTTGCGCAAATGTCGTTGCGGTTCGATAGCAGCAGACTATGTGGCAAAGTGCAAGGCACATTTCACATGCGTTCTTGGGCTTGCCAGGCAGCAATTGACGATGAGATTGGCTCAATTTGCTAGAATGCCAAAACGCAACCGCAACGAAACAGCTGGAAGCATGTTTGCATCAAATTTGTAAACAAGTACCTTGTAGTGTGATGAACAGGAACACATTGGTTATACTTTTTTTCTCACCTTTTTTCTTTCCAGATCCCAATCCAAACGCTGAAGGCCGTCAACAATCTGGTGCAGAGTATTGCCGGAAATCTACAGGCCGCCGGTTCCGGCACCTACTTCAGCCAGAGAAACGAGCGCCAGAAAAACAATCACGACGATGATGGTGCGAAAAATGACAGAAAAAACTAATAGCTCTTGACCTGTGTGTGTTCTTGACCCAGAGGAGCAATGATGCTTTGCAATTGTTGCTACTGTATGCTTTTTTTGGGGTCAAGTTTTTCTTTAGATATGTTAAGGCTACCTGTGATTTTCAAATACTGTATTAGACGCTGTCAATAAAGATTCGTTTTTAAATGAGCTTTGATGGTGGTATTTACTTATGGAACGTGCTTTAAATAAATTATTATCGACTATTTTTGTTAAAATTTATGTAATTTACTTACTTTGAATGTGTTAAATTGGTTTAATCCATGTTAGCAACATTGTGCTACATAAAATACTGGTGGAACATTGTAATGTGTGTTTTTCTTTTGTAGCTCCTACCATACTACATGATGTAATTCGGTTGATATGATTACACTCAAACCCCGATGGTTTGACACCAACTGTTGTCAACGAACGGGGTCACTTTTTAGTTTGACATCCCTTTTACACGGAGTTCACACACACTATCAAACGTTTGTTTTGATAGTGCGCGTAAGTGCCATGTAAAAAGTGACAGTTCGTCACTTTTTAGTTTGACTTTGTCCAACCAACGGGGTACAAACTAAAAAAGTGTCAAACAAAAAAGTGACCAACCACCAGGGGTTGAGTGTATTTGCTGTTCATTATTGCAAGAACTTAAGATTGGCGGCTGACGACACAAAATACGCAAGGCATTTCGAAGAATTTTGTGTATGTGCTCAGTGGTTTCAATTAAATTTCAATTTAAGAGTATGGCGTTTGCGTAATTTTTTTTTTTTTATAACTGTCTTTATTTATTTAGGCTCATCTACCAAAGTTTTACGGAGCCGGATATCATTTTTACATAATTACTTAAAGCTAGGGTTAGTAAAGGGGGAAAGCCGAATACTCGCGGCTGTTTCGAGGTTAATAATACATTATGTTTAAGGACGGACTTTTGCTTCTGTGCGGGCTAAGCCCGCATAAAGATTTACTATAAACCAACAGTAGATTTTATGGTTATCACACGATAAATTCTATGGTTATTTTTACCATGATTCTACAGTAGCCATTATGTTTTTTCACCATAGAATATATCTTATTTTGGGAAATTACTATAAAAAAGGGGTATTGTTAGGCACAGTCACCATAAAAATTTCGACTTTTCCCCATACAAAAAAAAACCAAAAACTATATATTCTACCGTATTTTCATTGATGCCTTTTCCGTCCAAAAAATTACCCTTATCATAGAAAACATCATACATTTATAATAAAAACAGTAACCATTACAATGGTTTGCACAGTAGATTCACAGTTCTTCATGGATTTTTCCATACTAAATAGTACGGTTTAAACTATATTCGTACATTGAAATAAATAATAACTACAGTATGATTCATTGTATTTTCATTGTATTTATTTTTTTTTCTCCACTAAATTGTACTGTAAAACATATATTTATACATTGAAATTAATGGTCAATATGGTAAATTTTATTGTATTTTTATCGTTTTCTTTAATTTCACTTAATTTAGCACTTTTTTTCCGTGTCGTTTTCTTTTGTTATTCCGCTTCAATCCACACTGTTTGAAATTATTCGGAATGTCCGTAGCCGGTGCCGGATCAACTGCTTCGTAATTGGGATAGACATTCGCGTAATCTAGAAGCACAATCCTTAGTGAAATTAGCCCCTGTAGAAGAGAAAAACACTGAATTAGACATAAGGAAAATTTACATATGTTTGGCATGTTAAGGATCCGGTTCATTTTCTATTAAATTAGCTGTTCTTAAATTCTGAAATTTAGAAATTCTTAAATTCCTAAATTCCTTAATTCCTTAATTCCTAAATTCCCAAATTCCCAAATTCCTAAATTCCAAAATTCCTAATTTCCTGAATTCCTAATTTCCTAAATTCCTAAATTCCTAACTTCATAATTTCCTAATTTCCTTAACTCCTATATACTTAAATTCCTGATTCCCTAAATTCATAAATTCCTAAATTCCAGAATTCCTATATTCCTGAATTCCCAAATTCACAAATCCCTTAATTCCTAAATTCCTAAATCATGAAATTTTGAAATTCTTAAATTCCTAAATTCCTAAATTCCCAAATTCCTGAATTCCAAAATTCCTAATATCTTAAATTCCTAAATTCCTAACTTCATAATTTCCTAATTTCCTTAACTCCTATATTCTTAAATTCCTAATTCCCTAAATTCATAAATTCCTTAATTTCAGAATTCCTAAAATCCTATATTCCTGAATTCCCAAATTCACAAATCCCTAAATTCCAAATTTCCTAAATTCCTGAATTTTTAAATTCCTTTATTCCTAAATTCCTAATTTCATAAGTTAATAATTTAATAATTTCCTATATACCTGAATTCCTAAGGAATTAAGGAATCTAAATTCAAAATTGAAAAAAAAACCTAAAAAATTCTAATTTCCTAGATTCTTAAATTCCATAATATCTCAATTCCTAAACTACTAAATTCCTAAATTCCTAACTTTATAATTCCATAAATTCCTATAATCCTAAATTCCTTAAATTCCTAAATTCTTACATTTCTAAATTCCTGAATTCCTAAATTCACAAATTCCCAAATTCCTAAGTTCCAAAATTTCCAAAATCCAAAATTGCAAAATTCCAAAATTGCTAAATTCCAAAATTCCTTAATTCTAAAATTCAAAAATTCCAATACTCCAAAATTCCATAATTCCTAAATTATTAAATTTCTAAATTTCTAAATTCAAAAATTCCGATACTCCAAAATTCCATAATTCCTAAATTCTTAAATTTCTGAATTTCTAAATTTCTAATTTCTAAATTTCTAAATTTCTAAATTTCTAAATTTCTAAATTTCTAAATTTCTAAATTTCTAAATTTCTAAATTTCTAAATTTCTAAATTTCTAAATTTCTAAATTTCTAAATTTCTAAATTTCTAAATTTCTAAATTTCTAAATTTCTAAATTTCTAAATTTCTAAATATCTAAATTACTAAATATCTAAATTTCTAAATTTCTAAATTTGTAAATTTCTAAATTTCTAAATTTCTAAATTTTTAAATTTCTTAATTTCTGAATTAAATTTCTAAATTTCTAAATTTCTTAATTTCTTAATTTCTTAATTTCTAAATTTCTAAATTTCTAAATTTCTAAATTTCTTAATTTCAAAAATCAATCATCCGAAGGTTCAGATTACCGAAGAAGGAAAAATTCTACTTTTATTTTGGACTGAAATTTTAGTTCACTCATACAAAATAAGTTGATTCGATCTGTTGGTTACAGTTTTCCATTTTAGGTTACACAATTTTGTAATTTTAAAATTTTAAAATAAGACTAAAATTTTCTGATTTTCTAAATTTAAATTATTTGAAATAAATTGTAGAATTCTTAAACATTTGAATCCTAGAAAATTAAATACAACTTTATTTGTAATTTTCAGTTGCATTGAAATGTGCAAATCCAACTTATTTGATTCACTAATCAAAACAAATTGCACCGCGTGAAACGCTACATTCCGTTTCTGTTACTTTTCAGCTGCGTACCGCAAAAAAAAAATCGTGACCTTCTCCTTGACGTTTGAAAGTTTTCCGAGCTGCGCAGCCCCAACACAGAACTCACCTAACGATTTTCGCCTCCAGGCGAGACGAGCTCACCATCCGGAACAAACACGGCCGAAAGTGACCGCAGCAGGCGCCGGGTCCTCTCCCAATCGAACGCATCCGTTGGGTTGTGTCCCGTTAGCGAACCCGGTGGGAGAAGTCCCTGTGAAAAGAGAAACAAACAGTTTGTTTAGATCAAATGTTGCTGCAGTAGGCCACGAAAGATGTCTGCTGCTGCTGCGGAGATTTCGCACCGTGGCTCTCCCCTCCCACAACAAATCAGAGGAAAGTTTTCCAAGCAAAATTCCACCACAGCTGAAATACTCACCCAAAATGGTTGACAATTACAAATTTGCTTTTCCGGATCGGTGACTCGGCAGATTTTTCTGCCGGAAACGTGTGGAAGAAGTCCCTGTAAAGTAGAAAAAAACAAACACTGTGATTAAGCAATCTGCCCAAGCAGGCAATAGATAGTGCCGCTGCTGTTTTGTTTGGAATTCCCTTCCACCCTCACGAAACTCAAAATACTCACCCAAAGTTCCGCCATCCCGGAGCCGCTCCAATTCGAACTTCGAACATCCGTCCACCAATACTAGGATCGCGTTCGGCAACTTGATTGCCAATCGCCGGATGTGGCCAATTGGCTTAAACGACCGCCTCAACGCGAAAAATCCGGGTTTCCCCTAAAACTTCAGCAAACACCGTCAACACGAACATGATCGGACACGCGCGAGTAAAAAAAGTGACAGCTCGCTCGAACCATGGTGCGTTCGTTTCAGGAGCGTCGCACGGGTTCAGTGTAACTTGGTGTAACGGTGCGTTCGTTGCATGAGCGTCGGCTGAACAGGTTCAGTGTAAAGTTGGGTTTGTTAATTGATATTGGAATGTTTAAATGTTTAAATGTTTAAATGTTTAAATGTTTAAATGTTTAAATGTTTAAATGTTTAAATGTTTAAATGTTTAAATGTTTAAATGTTTAAATGTTTAAATGTTTAAATGTTTAAATGTTTAAATGTTTAAATGTTTAAATGTTTAAATGTTTAAATGTTTAAATGTTTAAATGTTTAAATGTTTAAATGTTTAAATGTTTAAATGTTTAAATGTTTAAATGTTTAAATGTTTAAATGTTTAAATGTTTAAATGTTTAAATGTTTAAATGTTTAAATGTTTAAATGTTTAAATGTTTAAATGTTTAAATGTTTAAATGTTTAAATGTTTAAATGTTTAAATGTTTAAATGTTTAAATGTTTAAATGTTTAAATGTTTAAATGTTTAAATGTTTAAATGTTTAAATGTTTAAATGTTTAAATGTTTAAATGTTTAAATGTTTAAATGTTTAAATGTTTAAATGTTTAAATGTTTAAATGTTTAAATGTTTAAATGTTTAAATGTTTAAATGTTTAAATGTTTAAATGTTTAAATGTTTAAATGTTTAAATGTTTAAATGTTTAAATGTTTAAACGTTTAAATGTTTAAATGTTTAAATGTTTAAATGTTTAAATGTTTAAATGTTTAAATGTTTAAATGTTTAAATGTTTAAATGTTTAAATGTTTAAATGTTTAAATGTTTAAATGTTTAAATGTTTAAATGTTTAAATGTTTAAATGTTTAAATGTTTAAATGTTTAAATGTTTAAATGTTTAAATGTTTAAATGTTTAAATGTTTAAATGTTTAAATGTTTAAATGTTTAAATGTTTAAATGTTTAAATGTTTAAATGTTTAAACGTTTAAATGTTTAAATGTTTAAATGTTTAAATGTTTAAATGTTTAAATGTTTAAATGTTTAAATGTTTAAATGTTTAAATGTTTAAATGTTTAAATGTTTAAATGTTTAAATGTTTAAATGTTTAAATGTTTAAATGTTTAAATGTTTAAATGTTTAAATGTTTAAATGTTTAAATGTTTAAATGTTTAAATGTTTAAATGTTTAAATGTTTAAATGTTTAAATGTTTAAATGTTTAAATGTTTAAATGTTTAAATGTTTAAATGTTTAAATGTTTAAATGTTTAAATGTTTAAATGTTTAAATGTTTAAATGTTTAAATGTTTAAATGTTTAAATGTTTAAATGTTTAAATGTTTAAATGTTTAAATGTTTAAATGTTCAAATGTTTGAATCTTTTAATATTTTAATATTTTAATATTTTAATATTTTAATATTTTAATATTTTAATATTTTAATATTTTAATATTTTAATATTTTAATATTTTAATATTTTAATATTTTAATATTTTAATATTTTAATATTTTAATATTTTAATATTTTAATATTTTAATATTTTTGTATTTTAATATTTTAATATTTTATTATTTTATTATTTTAATATTTTAATATTTTATTTTAATTTTTTAATATTTTAATATTTAAATATTTAAATATTTTATTATTTTAATATTTTAATATTTAATTTTTTTTGTGTAGAAACAGTTAAATATGTAAAATTTCTAGTATTTTAATGTCTTAATGCTTAAGTTTTTTAATAATTTGATTTGATTTGAGCTTTTCACAAAATCGTTTGTGAAGTTTTGTATTTAAAATATAACTCGATTTCAAATACTTTTGTTACATGATTCAAATTATTTAAAAAAATCGTTAAAAAAGTTAACACTACGCAACTATATCATTACAATAAAACTTACTGTAACAAAAAATTGGAAAAAATGCATTATGAGATTTCCAATAACAAAACCATAATATTTGCTGTATTCATGAAATGTACAGTAGTTTTATTGTTTCAATTTATAACATTTCCAATAACAAAACCATGAAATTGACTGTAACCATGAAATCTACGATAGCTTTATCGTCATTCGAATGAAGTTAAAAAAAATCAACCATAAACTAACCATAGATATTATAATATCTATTGTAACTGCATGGTTTTGACAATGCATATCATCATATAATTTTATTCGGGAGGTTCTAGTTTTTATCAGATGTTACTATTGCTAGGTTGCAGGGTGGCGATGCTTGCGAGATTGATGCTGTTACAGGTGCACTTTAATTGACTTTAGAAAGCGGTACAAGCAGAGAAGATATGGCACATCTTGACTTGCCAAAATGTCACGAACAGGGAAGTCTGATTGTCTTCCTTGGGCCCTAAGGGAGTCTAAGAGTTGAGATCTAGCGTGAAGGTTCTCTGGACAGTTCCAAACAATATGTTCGATATCGTGATAACCCTCTCCACAACCGCAGAGATTGTCATCTTTTAAGTTAATCCGATATAAGTGAGCGTTGAGTAGGTAGTGGTTTGACATTAATCTTGATATTACGCGTATGAAATCGAGTAGTGCGGTGCCTGTGTGGACGCTCAGTCCTGTTTTTTCGTGCTATTTTCCGTCTCTTTTGTGTCGCTGTTCGAGTGCATGGGGTGATTGGTCAGTATAATTAAATAATGGCATCAGTAGTGCGGTGCCTGTGTGGACGCTCAGTCCTGTTTTTTCGTGCTATTTTCCGTCTCTTTTGTGTCGCTGTTCGAGTGCATGGGGTGATTGGTCAGTATAATTAAATAATGGCATCAGTAGTGCGGTGCCTGTGTGGACGCGCAGTTCTGTTTTTTCGTGCTATTTTCCGTCTCTTTTGTGTCGCTGTTCGAGTGCATGGGGTGATTGGTCATTATAATTAAATAATGGCATCAGTAGTGCGGTGCCTGTGTGGACGCTCAGTCCTGTTTTTTTGTGTTATTTTCCGTCTCTTTTGTGTCGCTGTTCGAGTGCATGGGGTGATTGGTCATTATAATTAAATAATGGCATCAGTAGTGCGGTGCCTGTGTGGACGCTCAGTCCTGTTTTTTCGTGTTATTTTCTGTCTCTTTTGTGTCGCTGTTCGAGTGCATGGGGTGGTTGGTCATTATAATTAAATAATGGCATCAGTAGTGCGGTGCCTGTGTGGACGCTCAGTCCTGTTTTTTCGTGTTATTTTCTGTCTCTTTTGTGTCGCTGTTCGAGTGCATGGGGTGATTGGTCATTATAATTAAATAATGGCATCAGTAGTGCGGTGCCTGTGTGGACGCTCAGTCCTGTTTTTTCGTGCTATTTTCCGTCTCTTTTGTGTCGCTGTTCGAGTGCATGGGGTGATTGGTCAGTATAATTAAATAATGGCATCAGTAGTGTGGTGCCTGTGTGGACGCTCAGTCCTGTTTTTTTGTGTTATTTTCCGTCTCTTTTGTGTCGCTGTTCGAGTGCATGCGGTGATTGGTCATTATAATTAAATAATGGCATCAGTAGTGCGGTGCCTGTGTGGACGCTCAGTCCTGTTTTTTCGTGTTATTTTCTGTCTCTTTTGTGTCGCTGTTCGAGTGCATGGGGTGGTTGGTCATTATAATTAAATAATGGCATCAGTAGTGCGGTGCCTGTGTGGACGCTCAGTCCTGTTTTTTCGTGTTATTTTCCGTCTCTTTTGTGTCGCTGTTCGAGTGCATGGGGTGATTGGTCATTATAATTAAATAATGGCATCAGTAGTGCGGTGCCTGTGTGGACGCTCAGTCCTGTTTTTTCGTGCTATTTTCCGTCTCTTTTGTGTCGCTGTTCGAGTGCATGGGGTGATTGGTCATTATAATTAAATAATGGCATCAGTAGTGCGGTGCCTGTGTGGACGCGCAGTTCTGTTTTTTTTTTCGTTTTCTTTTTTCGTCTCTTTTGTGTCGCTATTTGTGTACATGGGGTGATTGGATTTCTTCTTCTTCTTTTTTCATTTATTTTTTTGTTCGCGCGTTCGTTGGCCGATGAATTTTATTTTTGTTCTCTTTATATAGTTTTCGTTTCGATTCCGATTTTTGTTTTTTGAGACAAGCAAGTCGTATTGCTGGATTAAGTCCTTTCCATATCATCGAGGATCGGAAGGCACGTCGACGGATATGTTTTAAGGCTTATGATATAAAATAATTTTAATGAATGAAGCCCTTCCTACATCACCGTTGATCGGAAGGCACGCCGACGGAGAATTTCTGGAGAATCGCGGTCGAATTAATACTATATTTAAATCCCTAGATAGGTATGAAAAAGTGCAGTGCTTCTTGGAACGCGCAGTCCTGTTTTTTCGTGATAATTTTCGTCTCTTTTGTGTTGCTTTTTGTGTGCATGGGGTGATTGGTTTTATGTGAGTAGGTTTTATGTGATTAGGTTTTATTTTTTATGTTATTTTCTTTCTCTCCATTTCCTCAGTTTGATTTGCGATGCCTTTCCGTCGGGTCGTGTTTTTTCGCGTTCGTCGTCGGTATGTTTTTCGTTCTTTTTTCGCGTGCGTGTATGTGTGTAAAGGTTCGGCTGGCTCTGGTTGTCATCGATGACAATTGAGCCAGTCTGATTTGCGATGCCTTTCGGTCGGGTCGCAGGGTTTTTCGCATTCGTCGTCGGTGTGCAATAACAACAAAACCTTATCATACCATTTCAGCCCGATAAGCATCGTAACTCGTCGTTCGCTTTGTAAATCAGTACCCCACTAAACATTAATCATGTAAAACTCGTAAAAACATCTCAATTAAAAGTCAGACTGTTAAATCCTTCATCATTTAATTACAAATAATTTTGGTTCTATCTTTCCACAGCCGGCTGTCTAAGATTAAACCATTTCAATTAAAAGTTAGCAGCCGATAAACGGGAAATGACTCATCCGCAGCATCCGATTGCTTGCCTTGAGATTAAAACATAATACCTTTCAACAAACACTATGATTTTGGGTCGCATCATCATCTTCTATGATGAATCCTGACCAAACACCCTATCCTACTAACAAATTTTCAGGTTCCTGGCGCTTGTGGGGTGTAAGCACAGAGTAAATCAGCTGCCCTAGTAGCAACCTGCGCTAACTAACATTCCCGTCCCTAAAAATCGAGATCTACAAACTGACATGGCGGGCGCCGTTGGTGGCCAACGACTGTTACCTATTCGCAACTGATCTAGCTTTAGCAATCATGGTGTTTTATCTTTTCAGCGCATTCATACATGCTGTTGATAAGGGAAACACCACTAGATTGTCGAAGCATATAATCAGTAGTGCTGAAAGGATATTACGGTTCTGTTCAGCAACGGAGGGGCAACCATGGGTGATCTCTCATGCTCATGCTCATGCTCAATCTTGATATTACGCGTATGAAATCCCTTTCAACATTCATGTGTTTGAACCACGAAGTTGTAGAAACTTTTGGCCTGATAGAGTAAAGCCATCGACCCATTTCGCTTTTGTCCCAATTGGTTTGCCAGCTTACAAGAGATTCTTGACGAGGGATTGTAAAATATTCGTCATAAGTGATAATACGATCGTAAGTGGATCCTTCCAAGGCACCTTGCTTTGCCAACGAGTCCGCTTTCTCATTTCCTAATACAGAACAATGAGAAGGGATCCAAACAAGAGTAATTTTGTATTTTTTCTCTACCAGTAAACTCATGATTTCTTTAATTTTATGAAAAAAGAACGACGAGGAATTGGGTGATTTCAACGACCGGAGAGCCTCAATTGTACTAAGGCTGTCAGAAAATATGTAGTAGTGATCTTGTGGCTGCAGGTTAATGATCCCTAGTGCATAATGAATTGCAGCTTGTTCTGCTACGTATACTGTAGCAGGATTTTGAAGTTTGTGGAAGGCACTTACTTTCGTATTAAATACCCCGAAGCCTGTGGACCCTTCGATTAGCGATCCGTCTGTGTAGAACATGTTTTCCGCCTTAATATGGTTATATTTAGACAAAAAATATGCGGTACTAATTGCGAAAGTTGACTTGCTGGTATCATCTTGATTTCTTGTTGCATAGATAAATCAAATAAAACTGATGGGTTATGCGTGCTGCTTATTGTGCTGCGGTAGGGAGTAAAGTTTGAAGGTGAGATTTCCTTGGTTATGTGGTTGTGATAGATAGTCATAAACCTAGTCTGAGGATTTTTGTCGAGAAGAAGATCGAAGTTCTGGATCACTAATGGATTCCTAATCTCACAACGAAATAACGTTCTGTGAGCGAGCTGATACAATCTGGTTTTCAGCGGAAGAACGCCTGCAAGTACCTCTAGGCTCAGCGTATGAGTTGAGTGCATGCATCCTAAGGCAATGCGCAGACAACTATACTGTATTCTTTCAAGTTTGATCATGTGGATTTTCGCGGCGGATTGAAAGCAAAAACATCCATATTCCAATACTGAACGTATCGTCGTTTGGTATAGCCTAATGAGGTCCGTGGGATGTGCACCCCACCACGTACCCGTGATTGTTCGGAGGAAGTTTATTCTCTGTTGGCATTTCTGTTTCAGGTATCTTATTTGACAAGCCCAAGTACCTTTCGAGTCAAACCAAATACCGAGATATTTGAAAACCAGGGACTGTATTATAAGTTTTCCCAGTAGGTACAGCTTCAGTGAGGGGGGGTTATGCTTTCTGGAGAAGACGACCATTGCCGTTTTCTCAGTTGAGAACTCGATTCCTAATTCCATAGCCCAGCGAGATAAATTGTTTAAAGTGTTCTGCAGAGGTTCAGAAAGATGGTTGGCCGACTGACCAGTAACTGATACAACGCAATCATCTGCCAATTGTCTTATTGTGCACCCGTTATCGAGGCAAGAGTCAATTGCATTTACATAGAAATTGTACAAGAGAGGGCTTAAACATGATCCTTGAGGAAGGCCCATAAAGCTAGATCTTGTGATTGTCACGTTACCATGAATGAAATTCATGTGTTTTTCCGAGTAAGTTATACAAAAAATTGTTCAATAAAGGTGGGAGTCCACTTTTGTGGAGTTTATCTGCTAGCACCTCGATGCACACTGAATCAAATGCTCCCTTTACATCTAAGAAAATTGAAGCCATTTGTTCTTTTTTAGCGAAAGCTAGTTGAATTTCGGTTGAAAGCAGCGCTAAGCAATCCTGCGCAGTAGAGGCACTTGGTAGCAGCTTGCGTACAGCTACTATCATCGTGCTCTTCACCGCATTTGATGCATCTAGCCTTGTTGCAACAGTAAGCTGTGGTATGGTCGAGTTGTTTGCATTTTTGGCAGTTCATTACCTTGGGGACAAAAAGTCGAACAGGTAGACGAGCCTTGTCTATCTCAATGTATTTTGGCAGAGCGGATCCTTCAAAGGTCACTCGGAAAGAGTTCGAAGGGGAGTAAACCGTTTTGCCATCCTGTGTGGAGGAGGAGAACAGTTGTTTAACCTCAATGATCTTCACGGGGTTCACGGCAGGGTTTCTGAAGTAACCACGGCACTCATACAGCTCATCTAGGGTTAAGCCCTCTTCTGTGACAACACCATCACACTCAACGATGCGTGAAGGGATGTAAACTCGATATTCGAGCGTGAAAAGCTCGCAGGTGACAATTTCATTGGCGTGAGAGATGTTATTCACAACTACGCGGATCTTGTTTGCATGGACACGTTTTATTTCGGATACGCCAGAAAACTTTCTCGTTAGATCTCGGGTGATGCTGATCAGGTTTAGGGGTTTCAATTTGGGCCGAAAGAAGACAATAAACGGCCCTGTTGAGCCATTAGGGTAGATCTTTGTGCGCACATTGGAAGCCTCGTCATCTTCGCCATCGCTTTCCATGCCGCCTTCGCCCCCAGACATGGGGGGAGGGGGGAGATGATTTTCTACTTAACTCTAGATTTTGCCACGCCGAGTTGATGAGGATGAAACAAACCGTCCGTTTGCTATTGTATTCGGTGGTGCTCCTTTGTCTAGCTCTCGCGGTTAGACAATGCCTTGGGTAAACGTTTTCGAAAACTCCAAAACACGCTTCGCGGTTTGGAGGGTTGCCTTTGTGGTTCGGCTGCTGATGGTGAACTTGACCGGCGATAATTGGCTTACACGCACTATTCACGTTCACGAACTGTCACGCGTGTCACGTACGCACTCGTAAGGTCAAACTTCGAGAAGTCGGCGGTGGATCCCTTGATCCGTTGAACGATTAGAAGCTTCGGTGCTCTAGCGAAAACAAACACGTCTTGCTTGTACCTCGATCAGATACCGACTGGCGTTTGCGTAATGATGTTTTCAGAATTATCAACTGATTACGAATTCTGATCATATTTATCACAGTTGGCTCGGCTCCCCTACCACTAACATTGACACACAAGATCCTCTGTAATTATTAAGTCAAATGTAATTACAAAAGCCGACTCGGTCCTAACCAGGTCCCAGTACCGAAAAGGACCTAATAAAAATAATTTTATGAAAAAAATATCACTGTTGGCACCCCATTTAACATAAAATTCCTGACCGCATTATAATAAGTTTTCCTTGAATTACAATCTTTGTACACTGTAAATTACATGTTAAATTATTGGTTTACTTGGTTTCAATTTAAATTTATTAAAATTGCAGCACGGGCTTAAAATCGTCTCTAACTCAGTTTAATCATGTAATATCTTCATGATATTTTCAGGACTGATTGAGGACAGATAAGGTATTTTAGAAATTAAGAGGCAGTATTTCGATAGCGGTGTGCTCTCTTATACTAACTGACATTTTGGTAGTTGCGAGAAAATCGATTTTTAAACTTTGAATTACTGTTTCTGGAAAACTATTCGACAAACAATTGTTCTAACAATTTTAAAGTATGCACCTGACATTACTTTACAGACATTGTGAAATATAAAAACTTTTGAAATGCTAGAAAAATTTTGGCAGAGAAAATACGAAAAAAAAAATCATGCTTGCAATTGGCACAAGTGTGTTTTGGGAGGTAATTTGTATGAGTTAGCACAAACGTGCACAGGGCTTTGGTACCAAAGCGTGCAAAGTAATTTTATTGTTAAAATAGTTCAAATTAGTTGTTTCAATGTTATTTTTTCACGAGTTGGTTAATTTAAGCGTAATAAAAACATTTTATATCAAAACTTTTTTCAAACACTTATTTAAGTTTGAATTTGGTAGGAAAATTAACCTTTTGAAAAAAATTAGCATTTAAATCAAAATTTTTGTATGAAAAAATTAGTGAAATTATATTTTGTATGAATATAATTGTAAAACCATCCATAATACATCAACTATGACGAATACTAGGTTGATGTATTCCTAAAAACATAAGAAAATGATGTTGTAAAAACTTTTAGCTAGTTTATTTTATTTCAATTATATCATACGACCTTTCAAAAACGAATGGTATCCAAGGCACAAACCGTTATTTAGATTTATGGTGAATTGCAGTTGGAACAAGTGTGTCTCATGCAATGGAATCGATGAATGTATTGATTAGAACAAATGTGCCCTAAATAAATTAAATACGTAATATTTTTAAGTATGGCCGACCCATACAGTTGTGCCAAGTGTGCACATCAACTATGGGAGATGTTGTTACGTAGTTTTTTGCATGGACGACCCCTGCAGTTGAGCTAGGAGTGCACAACGACTTGAAGAATGTTTAAATTTGACTTTTAGGTTGGGCTAAGTGGGTAATGGGTTGAGGAAAAATGTTGTTACGTCGTTTTTTTTTGCATGGACGACCCCTGCAGTTGAGCTAGGAGTGCACAACGACTTGAATAATATTAAATTGGACTTTTGGGTTGGGCTAAGTGGGTAATGGGTTGAGGAAAAATGTTGTTACGTCGTTTTTTTTTTTGCATGGACGACCCCTGCAGTTGAGCTAGGAGTGCACAACGACTTGAATAATATTAAATTTGAAATTTAGGTTAGGCTAAGTGAGTAATGGGTTGAGGAAAAATGTTGTTACGTCGTTTTTTTTTTTGCATGGACGACCCCTACAGTTGAGCTAGGAGTGCACAACGACATGAAGAATGTTTCAAACTGGGCTTTTGGGTTAGGCTAATTGGGAAATGGGTTGGGGAAAATTGTTGTTACGTCGTTTTTTTTTGCATGGACGACCCCTTCAGTTGTGCTAGGAGTTCACAACGACTTGAAGAATGTTAAAATTTGCCTTTTAGGTTGGGGAAAATTGTCGTTACGTCGTTTTTTTTTTGCATGGACGACCCCTTCAGTTGTGCTAGGAGTGCACAACGACTTGAAGAATGTTAAAATTTGCCTTTTAGGTTGGGCTAAGTGGGTAATAGGTTGTGGAAATTGTTGTTACGTCGTTTTTTTTTTTGCATGGACGACCCCTGCAGTTGAGCTAGGAGTGCACAACGACTTGAAGAATATTAAATTGGATTCTGGGTTGGGCTCAGTGGGTCGTGAGTTTTTTTTAATCTTTTTAAGTACTTTGTATGGGATTTTGTATGAGCTTTATTGTGCAGGAAACATGTAAGCAAAGTTTCGGCTACGTAACAATATTTTACAAGTGGGTTCCAACCCAAAAGACCAAATTGAAAACATTCTTTAAGTCGTTGTCCACTCTCAGCTTAACTGCAGGGTTCGATTATGCAAAAAAAATACTACGTCCCGTTAGTGGGGGTGACACTGGGTCTGGGGGGTGAGATTGAGTCAAAGTATTTTTTTTACGGATTTTACCATTTCTCAGGTGCGTCTCTATGACTCTAAATTCTGTTAAAATTGTATAATATGGTATAGTAGCCCAACTCAAAAGTCCAATTTGAAACATTATTCATGTCGTTGTGCACGCTTAGCTCAACTGTAGGGGTCGTCCATGCAAAAAAAAAAACGACATAACAACATTTTCCTCCAGCCCATTACCCTCTTAGCCCAACCCAAAAGCCCAATTTTATATTCTTCAAGTGGTTGTGCACTCTTAGTACAACTGTAGGGGTCGTCCATGAAAAAAAAACGACGTAACAACATTTTTCCCCAACCCATTTCCCACTTGACCTAACCCAAAAGTTCAATTTTAAACATTCTTCAAATCGTTGTGCACTCCTAACACAACTGAAGGGGTCGTCCATAAAAAAAAAACGACGTAACAAAAATTTTCCCCAACCCAATGCCCACTTAGCCCAACCTAAAAGTTCAGTTTGAAACATTCTTCAAGTCGTTGTGCACTCTTAGCTGACGTATAGGGGTCGTCCAGGCAAAAACGACGTAACAACATTTTTCCACAACCCTTGCCCACTTAGCCCAACCCAAAAGTCCAGTTTAAAACATTCTTCAAGTCGTTGTGCACTCTTAGCACAACTGTAGGGGTCGCCCATGAAAAAAAAACGACGTAACAACATTTTTCCCCAACCCATTTCCCACATGACCTAACCCAAAAGTTCAATTTTAAACATTCTTCAAATCGTTGTGCACTCCTAACACAACTGAAGGGGTCGTCCATGAAAAAAACGACGTAACAATAATTTTCCCCAACCCATTACCCACTTAGCCCAACCCAAAAGTTCAGTTTGAAATATTCTTCAAGTCGTTGTGCACTCCTAGCACAACTGAAGGGGTCGTCCAGGCAAAAAAAAAACGACGTAACAACATTTTTCCCCAACCCATTTCCCACTTAGCCTAACCCAAAAGTCCAGTTTGAAACATTCTTCAAGTCGTTGTGCACTCCTAGCACAACTGAAGGGAGCGTCCATGCAAAAAAATGACGAAGCAATAATTTTCCCCAACCCATTACCCACTTAGCCCAACCCAAAAGTTCAGTTTGAAATATTCTTCAAGTCGTTGTGCACTCCTAGCACAACTGAAGGGGTCGTCCAGGCAAAAAAGAAAAACGACGTAACAACATTTTTCCCCAACCCATTTCCCACTTAGCCTAACCCAAAAGTCCAATTTGAAACATTCTTCAAGTCGTTGTGCACTCTTAGCACAACTGTAGGGGTCGTCCAGGTAAAATAACGACGTAACAACATTTTTCCCCAGCCCATTTCCCACTTAGCCTAACCCAAAAGTCCAGTTTGAAACATTCTTCAAGTCGTTGTGCACTCCTAGCACAACTGAAGGGAGCGTCCATGCAAAAAAATGACGAAGCAATAATTTTCCCCAACCCATTACCCACTTAGCCCAACCCAAAAGTTCAATTTTAAACATTCTTCAAATCGTTGTGCACTCCTAACACAACTGAAGGGGTCGTCCATGAAAAAAAAACGACGTAACAAAAATTTTCCCCAACCCAATGCCCACTTAGCCCAACCTAAAAGTTCAGTTTGAAACATTCTTCAAGTCGTTGTGCACTCTTAGCTGACGTATAGGGGTCGTCCAGGCAAAAAAAACGACGTAACAACATTTTTCCACAACCCTTTGCCCACTTAGCCCAACCCAAAAGTCCAGTTTAAAACATTCTTCAAGTCGTTGTGCACTCTTAGCACAACTGTAGGGGTCGCCCATGAAAAAAAAACGACGTAACAACATTTTTCCCCAACCCATTTCCCACATGACCTAACCCAAAAGTTCAATTTTAAACATTCTTCAAATCGTTGTGCACTCCTAACACAACTGAAGGGGTCGTCCATGAAAAAACGACGTAACAATAATTTTCCCCAACCCATTACCCACTTAGCCCAACCCAAAAGTTCAGTTTGAAATATTCTTCAAGTCGTTGTGCACTCCTAGCACAACTGAAGGGGTCGTCCAGGCAAAAAAGAAAAACGACGTAACAACATTTTTCCCCAACCCATTTCCCACTTAGCCTAACCCAAAAGTCCAGTTTGAAACATTCTTCAAGTCGTTGTGCACTCCTAGCACAACTGAAGGGAGCGTCCATGCAAAAAAATGACGAAGCAATAATTTTCCCCAACCCATTACCCACTTAGCCCAACCCAAAAGTTCAGTTTGAAATATTCTTCAAGTCGTTGTGCACTCCTAGCACAACTGAAGGGGTCGTCCAGGCAAAAAAGAAAAACGACGTAACAACATTTTTCCCCAACCCATTTCCCACTTAGCCTAACCCAAAAGTCCAATTTGAAACATTCTTCAAGTCGTTGTGCACTCTTAGCACAACTGTAGGGGTCGTCCAGGTAAAATAACGACGTAACAACATTTTTCCCCAGCCCATTTCCCACTTAGCCTAACCCAAAAGTCCAGTTTGAAACATTCTTCAAGTCGTTGTGCACTCCTAGGACAACTGAAGGGAGCGTCCATGCAAAAAAATGACGAAGCAATAATTTTCCCCAACCCATTACCCACTTAGCCCAACCCAAAAGTTCAATTTTAAACATTCTTCAAATCGTTGTGCACTCCTAACACAACTGAAGGGGTCGTCCATAAAAAAAAAACGACGTAACAAAAATTTTCCCCAACCCAATGCCCACTTAGCCCAACCTAAAAGTTCAGTTTGAAACATTCTTCAAGTCGTTGTGCACTCTTAGCTGACGTATAGGGGTCGTCCAGGCAAAAAAAACGACGTAACAACATTTTTCCACAACCCTTTGCCCACTTAGCCCAACCCAAAAGTCCAGTTTAAAACATTCTTCAAGTCGTTGTGCACTCTTAGCACAACTGTAGGGGTCGCCCATGAAAAAAAAACGACGTAACAACATTTTTCCCCAACCCATTTCCCACATGACCTAACCCAAAAGTTCAATTTTAAACATTCTTCAAATCGTTGTGCACTCCTAACACAACTGAAGGGGTCGTCCATGAAAAAACGACGTAACAATAATTTTCCCCAACCCATTACCCACTTAGCCCAACCCAAAAGTTCAGTTTGAAATATTCTTCAAGTCGTTGTGCACTCCTAGCACAACTGAAGGGGTCGTCCAGGCAAAAAAGAAAAACGACGTAACAACATTTTTCCCCAACCCATTTCCCACTTAGCCTAACCCAAAAGTCCAGTTTGAAACATTCTTCAAGTCGTTGTGCACTCCTAGCACAACTGAAGGGAGCGTCCATGCAAAAAAATGACGAAGCAATAATTTTCCCCAACCCATTACCCACTTAGCCCAACCCAGGCCCGTAGCCAGGGGGGGGGCTTCCGGGCTGCAGCCCCCCCCGAAATTTTTTCCATTTTTTTTCAAATTGAACTACCTTAAAAAAATCTTAAATCAATGATTGTGTGTTCTCTTCCCAGAAATAATTTGTAAGATAGAGAATCAAGAATTGATTGATCAAACTAAGTAATTTGCCTGTCCATTGCCGGGCTCAGTTTTTGTAGATTATGGATCCAAATTTTGGATATTTAAAAATTGAGCTGCAGATTTGAACATTGTTCCATTCAGTAACATCTCATTTATCTTGTAGTTTTAGCATTACATTGGTTAGGATGGTCCAAATCTGGGCTTACTTGGGGCTATCCCCTGAAATCAAAGATTTACGCATCACTAGCCTAAGTTCCAAAATTTGAGCTTTTTCTGACCACTGACCACCAAGTTTGGGCAAAATCGTCAAATTGTATGGAGAAAAGCAACTGTTTCAGTTTTTGACCAATGGAAGGCGCAATAACTATCCAGTTCTTACCAATTTTCAGAACTAAAATCTTCTTTAAATTTGTAAAAACTTTCCCGAAGACACCTTATTTTTTGGGTTTTTTTGCTAAAAAGTTATTAAACTTCGAATATAGCAATTTCCGAGCGGACTGCTCTAAGGGGCTACATAGAAATAATTACCGTCATCTGGAGCGAATCGGGACTACAGTCTGAATAGGGACAGCAAAAATCCTTAGATCTTGTTGTCTTATTTTTGATTGTAGAACTTAAGTATGATCCCTGAAGAACCATAAAATAATTTAGAATTTTTGGATTCAATGTGGCGGTCAAAATGGAGGTCAAGAAATATTTCTGGTGTTTTTTTTAAAGGTCTAATAAACCAAATTTCCAGTTTTTGCTTTTTGGGTGCTTTTGAAACCGTCAGGGGTATTAAAAACACCCAAAAGCAAAAACTTGGTGTATTGGACCATTAAAAAAACAGATGCCGAAGTTGATGTTAAAAACAAGCAAATAAAACATGCCGATTTCATTTGTTCCTGATTCGGTTATCAGAAGTTCTTCGAACTTCGGATAATCGAAACTTTGGATAATCGAGGCTTCGGCTAGTCGAATTTGGATTGTAAAATTAATAGCCCTCCTTTATTTGCATTAAAACCTTTAAACTGTTAATACATGTTTTTTCTCTACATTTTTCAAAATTTATCATAATTTCTCAAAAATATTTAGATTTTGTTTTCAAAAACGAAAGCATTTAATATGAAAAACATTTGAGTGAATTTTGACTATTATCAGAAATACAATTCTAATTTTATCGTTTTGGTTTTAAGAATATGGTTAGTTACTGAGAGAAAAATGCTTGAGAAATATCTGTGTGTATTTTTTTTATTACTTTTTTGTAAACCTTTTTTCCGAAACCACTCGTTCAAAATGCTTTCTTTTGGTCACATTTTTTAGTTTCCACCGTGGCCAATCTCCAATTTTTATTTAATATATCAAAAATCGGAAGATCAAATAAGTGAATACTTATTATCAACTAATTTTCACTTTGTGCATGAGCTTGCGATTTTTAAAGGAAGAAATAAAATGATAAAAATATTCAAACGTTAAAAAAAATTAAGCTTGGATTCAAAAACTCTGAAATTAAATTAATTAAACATCACTTTCAAATTATATAATTTCTGATCAATAATTCATTTTTAAACTATTTAATTTCATTTTTTTGGATTTTACAGATTAGAATTTGCATTTTGAAAATTTTAAAATTTCTTTATTATTTTTTTCATAATTTCTTATTTCTGAATATCAATTGTAAATATTTTCCAAAGTTTATGTTGCCACCTTTCCAAAATGGACCAAAAAACAGAGAGCAAATACAATATTTAAAAAAAAAGCTTCACAATTTTAATGGAAATAACTTATTTCGATTAAGTCTTTTTAGGACCAGCGACCAGGTCGGTCCGGAAAACAAATTTGAAATGTTTTTCCTGCTTTGATAATCATGTACGACATGTTTGGGCTCGTTTAAAAATATTTAGAATTTTTGTAACATGTCGCGGAATCGCGGAAAGTTTTTTCTCACGAAAAAAGGATAACGCCATCAGCTAGATATTTTGAAAACTAATGATGCAAAACAACTGTACTGATTAAAAGTGTGTTTTGAACACTTTTAAAATAATAAAACCATAGCTTGTAGTTTTGATTTGTAACCCTCTCAACTTTGGTCAGAGTTTAGTGACATAAACTTCAGAATAATATTCCCAACGGCTAATTGAAGATTTAAAAATTTTACACTTTCAAATTTCTAAATTTTCATAATTTTTGATTTAATTTTTTTTGGTATAAGACAAAAAAATGCCAGAAATCAAAAATAAAAATAATAAAAACATAAAAAAAATTTAAGATAACAATTCAACAGAATAATATCAAAAAATCTGAAATTCCAAAAATTAAAAAATCTAAAACTGAAAAATTAATAAAATAATTGATACTTAAGAAATCCTAAACTAAAAAAAATATCATTTTAAAATTAAGTTATTCAAAATCCAATAAATTATGTTTTTTCAATCTTAATTTTTGGATGCTTTAAATATTTTTATGTTTGAATTCTAGTATTCCAAAATTAATTTATATTTACCAGAAAATTAAGTGATTTTTGTAATGGCTTTTCCCTTATTTAAGATAATAATTACACATGATAATTTCAAAAAAATCAGAAATTTCAAAAATGAAAAAATCAAATACATAAAAAATATAAAATAATTACAACTAAAAAATCCTTAAATTATAAAAAAACATTTTTATCATTTTTAAATAAAGATATTTAAAAATAATTTTCAATCATTTCAATAAATTATGTTTTAATAATCTTATTTTTTGATGCTTCGAATATTGGTATGTTTGAATTCAAGTGCAGACTAAGATTAGATTTACAGGATAAAACAAATCAATTTATGAATTCTTATATAAATTTTTTTTTATTTTTAATTTATCAAGGTTTCGTAAATATAAAATTTCTAAACCATAAAATGTGCAGGATTTTTTTCCTAGAGTCAAGATATTGCTTGAACAAACATCGATTTTAATAAATGGTTACAATCCTAAATTATTAAACATGTATATAGATTAAAATTTTATTAAAAATTATATTTAGAATTGAGATCTGATTAAATTTTTTTGTCATGTTTTAAAATTTTATTTTTGCTCAAATTCTGGACCAATTTTCAGAATACAATGAGTAATGAATTTGAAAATGGCGTTTAGTCGGAATATTAAAGTTAAACATGATTCGTTTTAATGTTTGATGCAATCGAGGAAAATTTTAACGGTTACATATGCATTTAAAAATGGTTACATATGCATTATTAACAACTCTTCCAGTGAATATTTTGGCGTTAAAAATTAATTTAATACATTTTATCTAAATTTTTAACACATTAAAATTAAACACAGGCACTGATTTTTTCTTCAAATATATATTTATTATAGGCCTACACAGAAAAAAATGTGAATTTACTCGACACGGAAAAAATGAATCACATGTAAACTCAGTTGATGTAAACTTGAGATTCGACGTAATTTTTTTGTTGCCATGGAGACACTTCAGAAGTTGAAATTTCAACGATTATATTTTTGTATTTCATTAAAATTATTTATTTTTGAGAGCACCAGGAGCTTCGCAAAATATGAAATGGCTTCAATAGCTTAGAACAATTAAAATAAAACATTGTTTAAGTTTGTTTATAAAATTTTAAGAAAAACAAATATTACAGTTATGAGTTTTATGTTGTGATAGAAAAAATGAAAAATGTTAGATAAACCATCACAATTATCACACAGCTGAAAATGTAAATCCAGACGGTTTAAAATTTCTCTCAGTATAAAATACAGAAAACATAATACTTATGGTTAGATAAATCGATATTTCTTTTTAAAAAAATTATGCTTTCAAAAATTTTATTCAAGTTAAGTATATTTTAAATTTAGCGACGTTTATCACGAAATTGGATTACAATTAAACAATTCAAGAAAATGTTAAAAACACTTTCTCTACTCCTTTAATACAAACTAGCTGTTAAAATAAAGAAAAAATGACGAACGAGTTTCTTCAATAAATACATTGATAACTTAATATGAAAATCTTCGAAAACTTTTTGCATACATTACATTATAATTTTACAATTCATCTCAATAATTATACCACAAACCAAGTGATGGTATAATTGATTTGCTGATTTTTATACTCCTTGAATTTTTGCACCCAAGCCCCCCCCGAACAAAAATCCTGGCTACGGCCCTGGCCCAACCCAAAAGTTCAGTTTGAAATATTCTTCAAGTCGTTGTGCACTCCTAGCACAACTGAAGGGGTCGTCCAGGCAAAAAAGAAAAACGACGTAACAACATTTTTCCCCAACCCATTTCCCACTTAGCCTAACCCAAAAGTCCAGTTTGAAACATTCTTCAAGTCGTTGTGCACTCCTAGCACAACTGAAGGGAGCGTCCATGCAAAAAAATGACGAAGCAATAATTTTCCCCAACCCATTGCCCACTTAGCCCAACCCAAAAGTCAAATTTAAACATTCTTCAAGTCGTTGTGCACTCTTAGCACAACTGAAGGGGTCGTCCATGAAAAAAAAACGACGTAACAATAATTTTCCCCAACCCATTACCCACTTAGCCCAACCCAAAAGTTCAGTTTGAAATATTCTTCAAGTCGTTGTGCACTCCTAGCACAACTGAAGGGGTCGTCCAGGCAAAAAAAAACGACGTAACAACATTTTTCCCCAACCCATTTCCCACTTAGCCTAACCCAAAAGTCCAATTTGAAACATTCTTCAAGTCGTTGTGCACTCTTAGCACAACTGTAGGGGTCGTCCAGGTAAAATAACGACGTAACAACATTTTTCCCCAGCCCATTTCCCACTTAGCCTAACCCAAAAGTCCAGTTTGAAACATTCTTCAAGTCGTTGTGCACTCCTAGCACAACTGAAGGGAGCGTCCATGCAAAAAAATGACGAAGCAATAATTTTCCCCAACCCATTGCCCACTTAGCCCAACCCAAAAGTCAAATTTAAACATTCTTCAAGTCGTTGTGCACTCTTAGCACAACTGAAGGGGTCGTCCATGAAAAAACGACGTAACAATAATTTTCCCCAACCCATTACCCACTTAGCCCAACCCAAAAGTTCAGTTTGAAATATTCTTCAAGTCGTTGTGCACTCCTAGCACAACTGAAGGGGTCGTCCAGGCAAAAAAAAAAAAACGACGTAACAACATTTTTCCCCAACCCATTTCCCACTTAGCCTAACCCAAAAGTCCAATTTGAAACATTCTTCAAGTCGTTGTGCACTCTTAGCACAACTGAAGGGAGCGTCCATGCAAAAAAATGACGAAGCAATAATTTTCCCCAACCCATTGCCCACTTAGCCCAACCCAAAAGTCAAATTTAAACATTCTTCAAGTCGTTGTGCACTCTTAGTACAACTACAGGGGTCGTCCATGCAAAGAAAACTACGTAACAACATTTTAAACTAACCTACAGAATCTAAATACACTAATCCTAATCAATGGGTCGTCCAAACAAAAAAACTACTCCACTAAACCATTTTAACACACTACACCTAACTGATAATTCCTTCTCGCTTCCAAATGTGCACACTTGTGCTATTTGCCTTCCAAAATAGTGCTCCATAATATTGCTCAAACTAGTAAGGACACCTGGCAATTTACCATAATATTATAGTGTAATCGTATTTTTATGGATTTGCGTGTTTTCAAAAGGTCAAGCCATGATGGAAAATAAGAGAGCACATCCATGATGCGTTCGAAAATGTCAGTTAGTACAAATGGTTGCAGGGCGATATCTCCGCGTAGGAAACGAATTTTTCAGATCTGTTAGAAGCGTTTTGTAGGGAATTTAATTAGCTAAAAGATGGCATCATTAACTCATTTTGGCCCAATTTTCAGTTAGAACATTAGAGCACACCGCTATCGATTTGTAGATTCTACTCGGTATCGAGGTACTCCAATTTGGATGAAACTTTCAGCATTTGTTTATCAATACATGAGATGAACTCATGCCAAATATGAACCCTCTCTCTACGACAGGCCTGCCAAACCTTTTCGGCTCAATTTTAACATTTTTCATCGTCAACATTACAATTGTTGATTTTTTCATGGTTTCTTTGATGGATGTCCAATGAACATAATTTTGATAAAAGTTTGGAAAAATATTCATACAAGTCGTTTTTTATCTACATTTTACGTCAAAAATGGCAAACTTTTTTGACGTACGGTTCAGCCCCAGCTCGTACAGTACAGCCGCACAAATTCGGTCCACAAACATGCTCAATCATTGTGATGTTTTTAACCACAAATCAACATGAGAACGATTGATTTCACTTGCATTACGTGCATAGTTAGCCTGGACATGATTTATATTATTCTTTACGAGTTTTAAACATAATAAAACATTTGTTGCGTAGCCAAACAACAAGCCCGTAATATGCAAGAAACACTGTAACTTGTGAAAAGCGCACACACACTGTCACAATTTGTAGAAGTGTCAAATGGACTAAATGTAGAGCCATTCTCTCCCAAATGGACGAAGGTATTATTAAGTTATTTTATAGTGATTGTTTTTGCAGTAGAATTGTGGCACCCACCAATAAAAACATATTGCCGGTGGTTGGAGATTCGGGGGACGGCTCTCATTCGTGTGCTGAGCGATGAAAGCCGGGCGCTGAGTTTCAACAAGCGGTAAGCAAAAGTGGTGAAAATTTTCGCCCTAATGGGCAATTAGCGATTTGCCAAGAAAAAAGTGAAGAGTGCTATTTTTATTGCTTTATTTCTAATTTAGAAAGAAAAAGTAAATTATTTTTGCCCACCAAAATGAAGATAATGACTGCACGTATCATTATCTAGTGGCAGATTCCTGCCAGATTTGGTGAAATGCTCAATTTCGTCGAATTAAGTTTAGTAAAATAGGTACTAGGCCCAAAATAGGGACAAATACCCTATTCACGATTTTGCAAACTGATTTTTCACCATGTAGCTACCCCGAATCAGTAAAATTTGAGTTGTTGACTGAACTTAAAAACAAATAACTTCGTGCTTTGGTCAATTACTGTCGTAACCCGTCGTACTTAATTTTGTAAATTCATCCGCTGGTCTATAACTTCAGCACACTATTCTTCAGTAACGCAACACACCAGGTTGTTGCAGCAGTCGTGCCTCTCAGTCTCAGACCATGCTCTCTCGCAGTTTACAACTTTGTTGATGTAACGCTTCTCGGCATGCTTTGAATTTGGTCGATTTGAGAATCAATGTGGCGGAGAGCGGCAGATGTTGCAAAGAGAACGTGAGCTTTGAAAGCTCGCTCTCTTGTCGAGTTCGCGCCACATGGTCCAGCAGCAGACTGGTTCCAGCGGGTTTATTTTTTTGTGGGGAATATGGGTTTATGGTTTGTAATTTCCACTCCACGTTCCACCAGACGGTTAGATAAATATCACGAAAACATACTCTCTCATTTTCTCTCTGTTACACGTGGGTTTGTATGTGTGGTAAAACTTACAAAAGCTCCAGCGGAAAGTGTCGGAGTCGGAGTCCTTATTAGTGGGTGGTGGGTTACGAAAGTCGAGCGAAAAGAGACATGGTACGGATGGTAAAAGTGCCCTCTACCAGTGATAGAATTTATCGGTGGGTTTAGTTTGGACGACCGGTTCGTGCAATCCAGACATGGTTCAGCTGTTGCGGAATGTGTCCTCAATACGGGAGCACCAAAACTTCGTAGTGGGACACAAGTTACATGGGGCGGCTGGACTTCTCCGTGCTGTCAGTTGAAGGGATCTGGTGTGAAAGCATTTGCATACAATTCCAGTGGAAGTTGGTCAGCCGGAAAAAAGTAAAACGAACGAACAGGAGTAAATAGCATCAGCAAGAAGAAGACGAATTGAGAAGAAAGAGGTCGTCAGCATAAACTATCTGGCGATCCAGGCTTGGTCCTGGTGGTGGAGCCTGCAGATGACAACTCATGATGCTGTGGGGAGGGTCTTTTGAGGGTGGTGAACGTGGCAACATAATGCATGTTACATGTGTATATGCGGTGGTGAAGAATGGACTCAATTGCCACTGTAAAAGCTGGGGGTTTGTTTTTCTATGATTTATTATCCCAGCTGGTAGACTGTGAGTGGCGTCAAAACTAACTATTTCACAGAGGCAGGTTAGTTGTTTATTTTTTTAATAGAGAGAGAAAGGACACATAATAGCTCAGTACGTGAACTACAGTAGCATTTCAACTACAACTGACCTATTCCCCTCTGGTGGAGTCCCTTAATGGGAGAGGGGTGAAATATCGCGCTTTCGTGCTGACAGCCGGTGAAGCATTTTACAGCAGTGCAATTTGGGGTGTACTCGGAAGAAGAAAGCAGAACAGGCAGCAATCTGGAATCTAATGCAAATATGATGTAAAATGAGCCACTTTTTGTGGAAATGATTGCTACCATGCCAAAGATAATGTAAGATTGATTTTAAGCTACACAGCAAAAAATCCGATGGTAAAATCGCATGCAAAAGCGTGCACATCACCTTCGTCAAAATAAACACTTAATATTACACACTGCATGTACAATTTTTACAAACACAAAAAAAAGTTGCAACCGACGGTATTCAATCCCGGCGCCAACAGTAAGGACTGGCGCTTTAGCCCACTCGGCCATCAGACCGATGAAAAGCCTTTACACCCAAAATTCAGAATCGAGATAATCGTTCTCTCAAAATTTATTGAGGGATCAGTGCCAAAATCGATAGAATAATGGTACCAACTCACACCATCATAACAAATGAGTTCATTCGTTAGTTGATTCAATAAATCTCCAACAAGTGTCATAAATCGACTTCTGACTTCTCCATGGTCACCAAGCTGTGGTGGCCGAGGCAGCTAAGTCATTGGATTGGTTTTTCAAAGGTCTCTGGTTCGATTCCCGTTGTCGACACTTTTGGTTTTTTGTTAGACGGATGAACTTTTTTTGCAAATGAACCTCGAGAGAATAGTTCTATCGCCCATCTCGAGCTGTGTTCTCTGCGTCCATGAATGGTACCACTATTCTCTCGACTCGAGACCATCATTCTCTCGGACTAGCGCTGCCAGTTTTGGGAGTAGGATAAACGCATATATGAGCTTGATATATCGGTCAAGTAGGTTTCCCATACTGATGGGCTACATAGTTCAGGGTGTAAAATCACATAAAATTGCATAAAATAATGCAATATTCATTTTACACCCAGGCCTTTTACACGCAGTTGGATTACTACTTTTTTAGCTGTGTAAACACGGAAAGATTGGCTAATATTAGTTGGATAAAAAAATTTCATGACTGAAACATTTTCGCAAGGTTTTTTTTTAGTATTTTAAGGGGTTTATCTTTCTATCCAATGTATGAAGCCTGCTTTGGTTGAAAACTAAAAACACGGGTTTTTTTACGATTTCAAAAACTAAAAACCTCTACACCCAAAATTCAGAGTCGAGATAATCGTTCTCTCAAAATTTATTGAGGGCTCAGTGCCAAAATCGATAGAATAATGGTACCAACTCACACCATCATAACAAATGAGTTCATTCGTTAGTTGAATCAATAAATCTCCAACAAGTGTCATACATCGACTTCTGACTTCTCCTTGGTCACCAAGCTGTGGTGGCCGAGGCAGCTATGTCATTGGATTGGTTTATCAAAGGTCTCTGGTTCGATTCCCGTTGTCGACACTTTTGGTTTTTTGTTTGACGGATGAACTTCTTTTTGCAAATGAACCTCGAATGAATAGTTCTATCGCCCATCTCGAGCTGTGTTCTCTGCGTCCGTGAATGGTACCACTATTCTCTCGACTCGAGACCATCATTCTCTTGGACTAGCGCTGCCAGTTTTGGGTGTAGGCCGATAGGATCCCCTGCACAGTTTTTACCCAAATGTCGGCCTTTCTCCTATTTTTGCAGAAAGAGAGACTACTAGATGTACAGACAGATCTGAATTGGGAGTAAAACTTAGTTAAAACAGTTTGCCAGTCACTGTGAATCATCAGCATATTTCCGACGGGTCACAGGTCGGGGTGTAAGCACAAAGCAAAACAGCTGCCCTAGTAGCAACCTGCGCTAACAAACATTCTCGTCCCTTAAAATCGAGATCTACAAAATTACATGACGGGCACCGTTGGTGTCCAATAACTGTTACCTATTCGCAACTGATCTAGTTTTAGCAATCATGGTGTTTTATCTTTTCAGCGCATTCATACATACTGTTGATAAGAAAAACACCACTTGATAGTCGAAGCCAATGATCAGTAGTGCTGAAAGGATATTACGGTTCTGTTCAGCAACGGAGGGGCAACCATGGGTGGTCTCTCATGCTCATGTTCAACACATTTTTGTTGTTTCATGTTCACTGATTTCATTCAATTTAAATATAAATTAAATTAAAAAATACTTATTGTGACTTGTGTTCATGAATTTGAGAACCAAGAAGGAGTATGGTGCATTTTCATTATAAACGTAAATATATATTCCTTCGTGGTTCTCAAATTCATGAACACAATTCACGATTACGGGAATTTACTTTTCGCCGTGTGTTTGACAATGATGCGGCATGGTAACTGATTTGATAGGTTATAATGAATGTGCTAAAACCAAATCGTGACCTACGTAATTTTTTCAACCATAAAATGATTTAAGTTAGTTGAATACAGTCTAGAACAAAAAAGTAAGTGAAAACTGGGTTTTACCCTATGTTTTAAAGGCTTTAAGGTGAAGCCGTTAATCAGTTCATGGAAAATCGATCATCTTTGTTAAATGCTCTGTATTTCATTCTGTTTAACAAATATCAGCACCAAAATGAAACAATAGTCGGTGTAAGTTTGACCTCATTACTTCAATTCACCGATAGGCGTTGAACCGTTCAATCTCTGAAATTATTTTAATTAATTTTACCAAGTATCCTGGGGCGGGCTCGCTAGGCATGTTGGTTCATCGAGCAGGGAATTCAGGCTAATTAATTTAATATGCATGACAGTAATTTTTATCAAATACACACAAGATCCTCTGTAATTACTCTTAGCTTAAAGAATAATGTAATTGGGTCATTCTCCACCCATTCCACCAGATGCCCAGACCCCTCTTGGATTTGCTTGAAACTTTGTCCTAAGGGGTATCTTTTGTCTCTGACCAAAACTTTTCAAAACTTTTTTTCGTTAAATCGCAATAACTCGTGATGATAACAAGCAATTGTAATTGTCTGCTCTTTAACTTTGTAGAATATTGTTACACTCTAAAAAAAACCCCTGAAAAGTTAAACGTAAATTAAATTTTCCCCATTTCAATTCCCTTAATATGACAAAAATATTTTACAGTTGACTCAACTGAGTTGAGCAACGGAAAATGGCAGAGTTTTCAAAACTTTTTTAGTGTTTTTTTTCGATTAAAAATATGTTTTTTACGGAATTTTTAATGGGCGCCATCAGATTGGGCGTCCAATTTTACATTAACGTCCCTTTGACTTCAAATTTCCATCTCATCACCTTTTTAGGCTGCAAATGATAGAAAACATGTCGTTTTTCGCATGTTCGAAAATTTAAGAGGTCGTACCGCCCCTCCGAGATATCAAAAAATGGACCTGGGAAGAAAAAAAACCACAACATAACAGAAAATCTTCAAATTTATGATTAAATTTAAAGCCCCACGAATGGTGTAAATATTTGCTTTAATATATGCTGAATTACCATAAATCACAGAGTGAAAGTTAAAATCGACAAAACAATTTTCCGCCCCAAATGTGGAAGCTGTTCCGCCAAGACGGCAGCCACCTAAGAAGTTTCCTGTCTCGGATAAACCTGCGGGAAAAGTGCGTGGAAGAAAGGTGCTTTTATGCTAATGTTATGCGTTATTGGGTGGAAGTGAAAAGCAGCCACGCCACCAAAACAGCAAACAGTAAACGCGGCTGCGGGGAAACTTGGCGGAGACGAGGCAGAAAGTGCCACAAAGAATTACGAGCAGAATAATAATGTTGTTTTTCTTTCGTTATCCAAAGAGCGAGAGCGAAAAAAGCTCCTCTTCTTTGTCATGTTCGACAATGACGACGAGGGCTTACTTTTTCGGACAAACAGGTCACCAGGTTCTCATCGTGCATGCTTGAGGAGTTTTTTTTCGTGTGTCGGTACCCATGGTAAGATATTTGAATTCTTATAGAAAATACGTAAGCTTTGAATGTTTATTGAACATCTTTTAAAATATGATTTTGATACAAAGAAAACATTGTTTGGTAAATTAATAATGAAAAAAACTTGTAAACTAATATTTATTCAAATAAATTGTTTTTATTTTATCCGAACGCCTAAACAAATGGTTTATTCGAAATATGAATTCGTAAAATTGCAATGGAAAAAAGGACTTGAAAACTTGAACTGTGGGAATCCCAAAAAGGTAAATGTTTCGAATTTGATTTTAAAACCATAGTGCCACATGCATTATCCATAGTTAAATGAAGACCAACTGTATTGTGATTTGACGCATGAAATTGATTGTTTGAGAAAACCATGCAAATTATAAGTCACATTTGCGCACATGTTCAATGTGCTCAAACCTGTTAAAGTGTAATTGCATCATCTATTGTTTTCTAAAAGCAAATCGGGCCGTTTTGGAAGGGCAAAACAAAGACTAAATTCAGTAAACTGGGCCAAATCAACCGTGGCTGGTCCACCTCCAGCACAAAGGAAATCACCGAGCAAAACTGACTTGTACGTGCTCGTTCTAGTAACAATGCATCAATCGAATTTTGGAAAGGCTGATGCACTGAAACGAATAAATCAGCTCCAGTGAATTTTGGGCATTGCAGCAAATTAGAAATTCCGTGCTCAAATAAGTCCGTGAACTGAACTTGAAGAAGATGAAAGTTAACTACCTCAAAAAGTTTTTTTTCCAGCAGTCATTACCAGGGACAATACAGACACAGGTAAAAGAGGCCAACTATCTTCTGCTTCATTGTGTAGACTTCGGTTGTAATTTTGTGTGATATTTGGCTAACTTGTCCAGTCTGCGGTCGAGGTCGACCGTTAACACTTTTGGGCTTCTTTTTGATGTAAAAGCTAAAACAGTCAACACTCAGTGATTTGCTACTGATGCATTCCTAAGCACTAATCACTACAATTTCCAAGAGCTGGAGAATTAAATCCTATAAAATCCTGCCCTCCTGAAATGGGAAAACTATGGCCAATGTGTGTTGCAAAACGTGGCCGGTTTTGCTCCATAATTTGGAATTCCATTCAAGCGCCCTGAAAGCGAATAAATTACAAACATTTGGCAACAGGAAAGCACACACCCGCGACCATTGAAAACAACTACCACCAGCAGTGTTGCCAGCAGACAGACAGCGAGGAATAGTAATTTTTGGCACAATCCAACGGGGAGCTTCCTGTAGTAGGTATGTGCGTACAGCAAATGCAACTGGACAACGACAGTTGGCTCGACTTCTGCCCTGGCCGTGACTACCGAACAAAGCATATCTGTTTGCCGGAAAAAGAGAAAGCATAAACTAGACAAACAACTCGGCTCGGATACTCGTTGTGAGTTGTTTTTTTAAATTTTTCTCCAAAGATTTATCAAATTATTCAAATCGCTGAGGCAAGTGCAATAGAAACTGAGTTTAAAAAAGATTAAACGTTATTTGTTCATTAACAATAAAGTTCTGATTTTTGACTTAGTTTAATTTTGCCAATATCCAGAATGGTTTCAGCACAACATTTATTCAAAACATATAAAACATAAGAGTAACTCTTTTTTGTTTTTGCGTTGCATTATCAGTTGCAGATTTGGGTTTGCTGGAAAATTCAGTGCATTCGAGTGCAGAATTAAGTATATTTCATTCACATTTTTTTCACGAGATTCGTGTGTACAGTAGGGTGACAATACATTTGAATATTACCCGAGCTGTAAACTGTTCCGAATATGTGAAATTACTGTATCCACGGTAAGATGTTATATTCGTTTTTTCTAAGAAAATCTACAATTGCCTTACAATTTCGACATTATAAAGAATATGCGATACAAGATAATTATGCCATATGCTTCTGATGACTGTTAGGTATATCTGGGCCAAGTTTCAGCTGACGTAGAATTTGAGTTACAGCCAAATTGTGAAGAAATTGATGATTCCCTTGGAAAAAGTCGGAAATAACATTTTAAAATGGCTGTAACTCGGAATCTAAATCAGCAAACCATCTGAAACATGGCCCAGATATACTTGACACTGTTAAGTATATTTGGACCAAGTTTCAGAAGGTTTGCTGATTTATCGTATCGTATCAACGCAGTGATCCAGATTACAAAGTAAGGTGAATAATAAAAGCCATTTTAAGCCAAATACTGTCATCTGGGGTGAATGGGGACTACAGTCTGAATAGGGACAGCAGTGTTTAGAGCATTTAATGGTTTTAAATTTGGAAATGGATGTACACATTTTGTTGGGGTGAGTCTGTTCTAACTGAAACCAACCAGAAAAATCAAAATATTGTGCTACTACATGGTTAAAACTGCTGTCCCAGTTCGCCCCATGTGTCCCGATTCGCCCCAGTTGACGGTATGTTTATTTTGTTGCTGCCTTGGAAGTGAAAAGTAAATTGACGTGGTCTTGCTCGCTTGCATATCGTCAGCTGTGTGCTATCTAGTGACATAGACCATTTTGGTCGAAAATGAGTTATAATGACGTTTTGCTTTACTTTAACCCGATTTTGGAAACTCGCTACCGTTTCCCGGATATCGCAATACACACTTGTGACATAGACCAATTTATTATCAAAATGATCGTGCATACTTGTGACACGTCATACATGTTGCTGGAAAATGTGGAAAAAATTTCTTGTTTTTCACAAATTTATGTTGGTACACACTTTATATTACTCTTCTCATTGAAAAGTGGCTAAACACTGCAAATATTAAACCTACCAGAAGTTCCGGATTACCGAAACTGTTGCCCCCAATAAGCCCCTGATGGATTGAAAAACCTTCTCCGCAAACCAAATGCAACCGGAAGCAACCCGCCGTTAAAATCGATTGCCGCAGTGCCCAGAACCCTCGCCAGAGCAAGTTTTACAGATCGGAATAAAAAATTAGCCACCCTTACCTTTCATTTGCGGCCAAAACAATTGAAATCGGTTAATTTCCATTTTTTGAGCGATTTCCTTCAACGTTCGACATTTCCAAATGTTGATCTAGCAAACAAAACAGCGCGCTGCTGACAGTCCGCGGATGAACTTTTCTTTTGTTCTACAAGGGGAGTTGGGGGTAAAACGGTCAAATTGACAAACATTGTTGTTTTAAAATTTGGCCATTCTAGTGCGTTTGGAAGGTCAAATTTGATGTAACAATGCCTAATTTACTGTAAAAATTAATTACATCGCATCAAAGTAGCGATATTTACGAAAAAATAATTATTTTCTAATTAAACCGAATAACGAAATAATCATTTAACCCCAATGCACCCCCGAATCTTTTTTCGCGGTGTTCATTCGCTCGCGCCAACTCGCGATCTCCGGGCGATGAACTTTTCGCCCAATTTTGTCGCTGGCACTTTTCAATGAGAAGAGTAATAAAGGCATAGCAATCTTTTGTTTTTGAAAATATATTGATTAAGTCGGTTAATTTTAGTTTGTATGGAAAATCTGTGCACACTTGTGACACGTAGTACAATTTTACTTTCGAAGCACACTTGTGACAAGTGCTTTTCAGATTTTTGTTTACATAATTTACTGTATCTTTTAACTGGTGGAACCAAATTAGTTGAAACTTGGAGCGTTTGTTAAGCGATAGTATACGAACCGATTGCTTCAAAAAGTTTGGCTCTAGTTTTGAAAATATTTATCATCAAACTTTAAAAATCGATTTTCTCGAAAAGTACTAAATGGTTGTTGTCACAAGATAACACTCAGCTGACGATATGTCGTTTTGTGACGTTCCAAGAAAACAAGTATTAATGTTTGACCTTTAATAAACAAAAACGAGAGCAATGATTTATGCTTTGCGCTGTCAGTTATGTTCACTTAAGGCATTTTTCGTGCCACCTTCCGTGACGATGCCCCAAAATGATTTACTACTCTGTTCAATCAGAAACATCTATGAACTGATGAATTATTACAGCATTAGCAGAGAATATTTTTTTGGAAAATGATTATTCGAGTGAATCTAATATGATTTTTTCAACATCGATTTCAAAAATGAACTGAGGGATGGAACGTGTTAGGTTAAATTAAGCTTCTTCTTGACATTACAACCCAGGCTTGTAATTTTGAACCACCCTAATGCATGTGCAAGTGCCATAAATCTTTGCAATCCTTTGCCTAGACGAAGATGGAAATGGTTTCCACGCAAAATTTCCACTGCAGTTAATGGATGCAGTATGCCGCTCAAACCGCAACGATGTAGAATCTTTTTTTAACTTGCGTAGATCAACGCATACAAGCTGTTAAAATGAATGTAGAATGGAAATCCCTAATATATGTTAACGTAGCGTCTGCTTTGCTGCACAATGAGACAGCGAACATTTCATTTTATTTTTTCGTAAACTGACGAATAACAAAAGCGTAATAGACTCAAAATAAGCATAAACGTCCCACAACGTTGTTGACCACTATCATCAAACCGTTCGTCCAAAATACTGCATGAAGTCTCCTCTGGTGGTTGGAGCAAACAAACGCACTAATTCAGATGGATTCCATGAACTGTATCAGCTGCAGCAGTGTTATGAACCCAATCAGCCACGAAGGCATGATGCAAACCGACCCCAAATGCACGTATAGCGAATTTAGAAACTCTTGAAAGTAAGTTGTCGATGATCGTCCTTGGATGAAAGTTCAACAAGACCAACTGTAGGGCCTTCGCTGAAAAAAGGCTGCTTAATTTGTTTAATTAAACTATTTTTCATGTTCGATTGTGAAAATAAGGATATGAAATCAATAAAAAACAATTCAATTCTGTGTTGATAAACGCCCCCTACCCAAATGTAAATTAACACCATGTTTTCCTCACAAAGAACGAAAAAATATTTGGATGAGCAATTAGCGAACATTGCTCAGGACCACTGGATGTAAAGTTATCATCATTAGCATTCTCCACCGCATTTCCATAATCGTACAATTTATTGCATCTAAGCTGTATCTGCAAGAACCACATGGCAAGCCATTTTCCCAGTTTACTCTATTTTCCCGTTTGCGGAAAATCGTTTTCCTATTTCAATCTGGAGAAACAAATTGATTCTCTTTTTTTCCCTTTTTGCTTCTACTTTGTAGAGCCTTTTAGCGTGTGAAACATTTGAGCGCCTATTTATAGCTTGACGAGGAGCCGCATATAAATAAGGATTAATCTGAGTAAATCAAACTATTGCCGTACAGGAATGTTTACCACAAAAAAAAAACACAAAATGCTGTTTTTATCTCAATTTGGCTCAAAAATGCAACAATTGTTACTTTCAAAACGTTAGAAAAAAGTTTTTTGCAATTCCGTCGTCGTGAAACTACTTACTTTTCCTGTCATTCTTGAACGACGAAATAGCCTACTTTTCTGTACCAAAAATAACAGAATCGAAAGCAACACTTTTCAAAATAAATGCTGAAAAGTTCTACTTTTCTTTTCAGCACTTGTTTTGAAAAGTAACACTTTTCAACATTTTTTTGATTTAAACGATTTATTGACAAAGTATATGAAAATTAGACTTAAAGTTTCACTCAATCGGTGTTTTCCGGAATTGCAAAAAATGTTGTATGGAACTCGTTGGAAAACTTGATTTTTTCAGCACTCTTCGTATTTATCCAACTCGGTGAGCCTCGTTGGATAAATGTACGACTCGTGCTGAAAAAATCCTCTTTTTGCAACTTGTTGCATAAACTACTATTAAAAAACAGAGCAGGCATAAAACTAGATCACAGTGATTTTTATTCTTTGTAGATGTGCTTAAGCACATGCTGCTGTGCTGCCTGTGTGGATCAATCGGACCGCGCACTGGACTCACAATCCAGAGGTCGCCGGTTCGAATTCCGGGCGGACGCAAAAAATTCTAAGTGTAAATATAGGTATTCGGTGCCCTCTCCCCGTGCCCATACCTTCACACTTAGGAGACCCGGGAGGCGGAGTCTTGTCGCAAAAAGAACGATACACGCCTGTGGATCCGTTGACGAAACCGCAAGGTTTAAGAGGGCCACATTATAAGGTGTTACGTCGATTCCGTTTTTCCGTGCTTAAGCATCAGCTCCCCGAGGGCCAGAAATCGTTCTGCTTTGTTAGCGCAGGGCTGAAATCACGCCACAACCTCTCTTGTGAGAGCAGTGAACTCCGGTAAGGTACAGCTGATAACACTTTGGGTGATGAATATAGAAAATGCGTAACGTGATTTTCGAATGATCCCACTTTGTTAACATCAACAAAGTAGGAGGCTGTTCAAGCACAAGCATGATTTTAATGTTACTGGATTATGGCAGCAGGTGGCGCTGGTTTCGTCAAAATTTCCTAAGTGTGAGATTCTTGTAGGAAATTTAATTTCCTACAACTTTGTCGAAGGGTGCAAGAAGATCCGAGTTGATCTCACACTTGAACTAAATTGGGGGAGACCCGCGCCACCTGGCAGAAAAATACTGAAACGATGTTTTTATGCATACATTTTAGCGATTTTCCCCAGATAAACTTCAACGATAAAAAGCGATCCCCTAACCTTAACTTATTTTGCCTTCCTCACTGAGGTAAGGCTATAATCCTGCTCTAAAATTGAACTTTTTATTTAAAGCTCGAAAACCCACCTTGATGTATACATATCGACTCAGAATCGAAAACAGAACAAATGTCTGTGTGTATGTGTGTGTATGTGACCAATAATGTCACTCAGTTTTCTCAGCACTGGCTGAACCGATTTTGACCAAACCAGTCGCATTCGACTTGGTTTAAGGTCCCATACGGTGTTATTGAATAGTTAGAAGTTTCGATTAGTAGTTAAAAAGTAATGTATAAAAATGTGTTTTCGCATATTTTCGGAAGTTGAATAAATGGCAGTAAACTGAACCAAACATCATCATGTTATACATCGTTAGTTAGGTAATTGAAAGAACTTTTCAACGAGTCCAAAACATTGATAATCTGGCAACCCTGTATCGAGTTATAACCACTTAAGTGATATTTATGTACTTTTTTGTAGCCGGATCTCACTTAAATGAATGTAAACAATTTCCGGATCCATCATCCGACCCATCGTTGGTTAGGTAATCAAAAGATCTTTCCAACGAGTCCAAAACATTGAAGATCTTGCAACCTTGTCTCGAGTTCTGACCACTTAAGTGATATTTATGTACTTTTTTTGTAGTCGGATCTCACTTAAATGTATGTAAACTTTGTCCGGATCCATCATCCGACCCATTGCTGGTAAGGTAATCGAAAGACCTTTCCAACGAGTTCAAAACATTGAAGATCTGATAACCCTGTCTCAAGCTATGACCACTTTTTATGCTTCTCATGAGCCCTTGAGTGATATGTGTGTTTTTTGTATTCCGGAACTTAACGAAATTAGACGAAATTTGTGTCCAAACCCATCATATCATAATCACCCATTGTTGGAAAAGATTGAGGAAGCCAAAAAAAACCACATAGGTGGATTAAGTTTGTTTTTGTCTAAGGAATCTAATCAGAGGGTATCGCTGATGTTGATTTTTTTTACTGTCACCCTACTGCGCAGTCTAAACTCGGGAGGAAGCATAAAGTTTGGGGTCCCAGAAACACGTGCACCTTTGTTATTCTTAGCAATACACCCAGAACTGAGCATCGGCATACGAGAGGATAAAGAGCACGATTCGGTAGTAAAATAGTACTGTGTGCGGACGGAGAGGATAAATCCCGAAATTGCCGTGAGTACTCTACTCATGGGTTCATTTTCCAAAAAAAGTTCATCTATCAAAAAAACTAACTTAATCCACCTATGTGGTTGGTGCCTTCCTCACTCTTTTCCAACAATGGGTGATATGTGATATGATAGGTTTGGACACAAATTTCGTCTGATTTCGTTAAGTTCCGGAATACAAAAAACACACATAGCACTCAAGGGCTCATAGCTTGAGGGTTGCCAGATCTTCAATTTTTTGGACTCGTTGGATAGATCTTTCGATTACCTTACCAACGATGGGTCGGATGATGGATCCGGACGTTGTTTACATACATTTAAGTGCGATCCGGCTGCAAAAAAGTACATAAATATCACTTAAGTGGTCAGAACTCGAGACAGGGTTGCCAAATCTTCAATGTTTTAGACTCGTTGGAAAGGTCTTTCGATTACCTTACCAACGATGGGTTGGATGGTGGATCCGGACATTGTTTACATACATTTAAGTGAGATCCGGCTACAAAAAAAGTACATTAATGTCACTTAAGTGGTCATAGCTTGAGACAGGGTTGCCAGATCTTCAATGTTTTAGACTCGTTGGAAAGGTTTTTTGATTACCTTACCAACGATGGGTCGGATGATGGATCCGGACATTGTTTACATACATTTAAGTGAGATCCGGCTACAAAAAAGTACATAATTATCACTTAAGTGGTAATAACTCGAGACAGGGTTGCCAGATTATCAATGTTTTGGACTCGTTAAAAAGGTCTTTCAATTACCTAACTAACGATGTATAACATGATGATGTTTGGTTCAGTTTACTGCCATTTATTCAACTTCCGAAAATATGCGAAAACACATTTTTATACATAACTTTTGAACTACTTATCGAAACTTCAAACAATTCAATAGCACCGTATGGGACCATCCATAAACCACGTGGACACTTTAGGGGGGGGGGGTTATGGCGATTGTCCACGCTCTATACAAAAAATATTTTTTTTTGTATGGACAATTGTCCACGAGGGGGGGTTGGTTTAGATTACCAAAAAAGTGTCCACGTGGTTTGTGGATGGTCCCTATGGGACCCAAAACCAAGTCGAATGCGACTAGTTTGGTCAAAATCGGTTCAGCCAGTGCTGAGAAAACTGCGTGACATTATTGGTCACATACGCACACACATACACACACACATACACACATACACACACATACACACAGACATTTGTTCAGTTTTCGATTCTGAGTAGATGTATACATATCTACTCAGAATCAAGGTGGGTTTTCGAGCCTTAAATAAAAAGTTCAATTTTAGAGCAGGATTATAGCCTTACCTCAGTGAGGAAGGCAAAAAAGTACCGGTACCGAGATTCGAACTCAAGACTTTCGGCTTATTGAACCGTGCCTTTGCCGTATAGGCCACCATGGTTCGGTGACTAAGTGGTGGTCATTTGTCCATATAAGCCACTCAATAGGATGAACTCATCAATGAACGAATGAACACGCGAGAGGTCTTTACTCACGCAAAATAGTACTTTCCTCACTTTTCTTTTCGGGAGGACTTTCCCCTCGTTCTTTAACTTTGGGTGTAATGATGCATCCTTAGAGATTCCTCATGCTCAATCCTAAGTTAGGATTCCTAACACAAATCGATTGCAAAAATAGTCAAACAATAAACTTTACAATCGATCTTTGGTATTAGGTTACTCCCTCTATTCATCCTCTATATGACCCTGATGGTGGTCCCTTTCTATAGATTCATCTGATGGGGTCAAACTGTAGCAAAGTTAAGCCAAGTTTTTGACTTTTTATCTCGGGGGCAGTTCAATTCCCGATATATATGGCCGTAATATAATGGTCATGTTCCCATTCATCTATAGTTTCGACCTGTTCGAGCTGATTTATTTCGGGTTACGATACGGATTTATAGAGCGCCGGCGATAAATGTTCACTGCTGACACAAATGGGGTTGGGATTTGATTGAGGCTTCCGAAACATAAAACACTAACTGGCGCTGGAACTGCTGGGTGTGGATCATTCTGAATTTCTTAGCTAGATGGTTAGATAAATGTAGGTTCCCGTCAGCTAAACATAACAATTCTGGTGGCAATCATTGCGAATTTAAGGGTAGATTTAGATAAATGCTTACAAAAACTCGCTACTCGGTTGGTTTTCATTCGCATTGTATGAAATCAACCCTTTTCAAACAATTCAAAATGGAGTTTGCATGTGGCTATCTTATACAAAGATACAAATTAATGAGTTTTAGGTCAGTTCCGATATCAATTCCATTTGCGATGCTCAAACCCATTGTTGATATTAAATTATATCGGGATTCGTGTCGTGTAATATTCGAGAAATTTCGTGCATTGAACTGGTTATCTGCCTGTCTCGCTGGCAGCCTAACTTTGCTGCCAATACGAGAATTCGATAAAAGCCAATTTAGCTGTAAGCACGTTTATCAAATGCGATTAAATCCTGACAAAAGGGTATTCAGGCTGGATCATGCAAGCGCAGCAGCAGTGCAGCTCAACGCATAGCAATGGTGAGATTCTGGACCGGCTGGACAACGACCGACTCTTCGTGGCCGTGGCCCGACAATGCCGCTCGATGGACGTTGCATTTTCCAATTTCACGTTCAATTTAATCTCATCCTAGGGCGGATCGTATTATTTGCGATAGGATGCGTGTGATATTTCATGAAGCTAAATGGTGCCCGAGCCGAAGGAGCCTATTTTTTTCCAACAATTTTCAAACCTTTTTGTGTATGTATGTATGTATGTATGGACAAAGTCAACATAACTGTGAACAGGAAAGGGGTGAAAAACAGTTATCCAAGCTTGTTAGCGAGTCCATGCATTGTTGAAAGCAAGGTTGAGGCGTGTTGTTTTGTTTTCCACGCTCGCTCGAATACCCTATAAAGTGCAAGAGAACCCTATTGCTATAGTGCCGTTGGCATGAGCACTGAAGCTGGTGTTGAACTGTTTCACCAGAATTGGTTTTCAATTCAATTATTCATTGCTCCGTATCCTTGGCAAAAACCATCACAATCACTGAATTGTTTTTTTATCGTACCAACTCTTCTAGTAATCTTCTGTAAAACGAAATTTCCACACGCACGTTTTTTTTTAAATAGAACATTGAATCGAAACCTCAACACTTATGAATCAATTGGTGGTAATTGTCAGGTATCAATCATTAAAAAAGGGCTTGTGGCCAGTTCTTGAGTAAAATAAAAATCACAAAACCATGCTTTTAATTCTTATCTGTTGTTATTGGCAAAATAAGTTCAACGTCTTAGGCATCACACGACGAGTGCTGCCAACTTTCACATCAGTGAAAGCTGTCTCTAAATAAATTTACGTTGTTATTTTTTCTTTCCTCGTATGTAATAACAAATACAATATTTGTGAGAGTTTTATGTTTCATGTTTATATGTGAATTGATGTTTTTATGTGAATTGATTTAAACTTTTCAGTTTTGTCATAAAATTATAACTGTATTTAATTTAATTTCACTAAAAAATACCGCCTCATATATACTGCAATGCAATCAAATCCATTGATGTGGTGTGAATGATTTAATGTGGTGTAATGCCAGAATCCATCTATTTGACGTATTTGCGATAATGATGGTTAAGGGAAGATTAAAATGTGGCGTTTGTGGGGGTGCAATCAAATTTCTGTTGTGGTCGAAGTAAAGTTCAGCATCCATTCTCCGAAGCTCTCGGAACAATTTTACTTCGGATTATCGTTTCACGAAAGCAATTTCAGATTGTTGGACTGTATGTTTTACATTTAACACCAAAAACATAAATTAGAAGCCATGGCAACAACAATCTTCGATTCACATTTATTGAACATCAAGTTCGTTTCCAAGGATACTAGATGACACCAGAAAAAAAACAGCTTCTTATTTTTTTTAACTTTCATTTTTTTAAAGGGTTAAAATGGATGAAAATAAACATTTTTGTACATGTTTTATTATGAAATTGTCTCAGGGACACGAATATGATGACATTATCACCGCAAAATTTGATTGTAGGGGTCCCCCAAGCAAAGATTTACAACCAAAAATCCACTAAAAGTAAAAGTGTCTATTTAAGGGGTTACATACATGTAGAAAATCTCAAATTTCATATTACGGCAAAACTGGTAATTCCACTAAAAAGATGATTTCCAATCACTCCTGAAAGTTTCATGAAGATAATCCATGATTCAAGTGAGTGACAGACGATTTAAGTTTAACATTTTGCCATGCGCAAAGCGAATTGTCAAACTTTGTGAGCGTTTTTCTCTAAACACAGAGTTGATTTACGGGTGCTCCGATATCTCGAGATGGGATGGACCGAATTCCTGATTTTTTAATTTTGCTTTTTGAAAAAAAAAAACTGACGATTTCTAATATAAAAACTTATAAATATTTTTAACATTTTTTTAAAGATACTTTTTGAAAATCGGCCTTCGTCATGCACACGGAACCCGTTTAGCGAGTCTCCATCTCCACCCAAATTTTTGAGCTGATTTGGTCAACGCAGTGTTGAGATATCGTGGCACCCGTTTTTTGAAACTGCTTACTTCAAATAGCTATATATAGCTATACAGTCATTCCACGTCAAACCAAATGAAAAGTGCTCCGATTTGGCTCAAATTTGGAGTGGGGGTTCTTTGGCCCAAATAATTAGACCCATATTTTTTTTTGTTTGGCGATTTGGGTGGTCCTATCCGAAATAGGGTGGTCCATATTTTAATTGATCCGAAACTTGCTGAATATGATTTTAAATGTAGGAAAATTCATTGCAGATTATTTTCAGTAGATTTGGCTTCTTTTATCATATAAATGAGGGAGCGGCCGTGGCGGACTGGTTACGGTGTTCGCTTTGTAAGCGAATGGTTCTGGGTTCGATTCCCATCTGCTCCCATCGAGAAAGTTAAGGACATAGAAATACTTGAAATGCTGAATATGAACGAAAAATCAAAGTCGCTGGAGGCGGGGTTCGAACCCCCGTCCTTTGGATTGGTAAGCAAAAATGCTAATCACTAGGCCATGGCGACTGGGTGAGCCTAGACTGGAATTAGGAATACTGTTACAACCAACCCGCAACGCCTTTCGAGGTGTATCCTAGGGTTCTACCTCTCCTACTAACATTGAGTCCAAAACCTCCCTACAAACATCTATACCACTAAGGTGACGAGGTCCTTGCGCACTTTAGATAGGTGTTTACTAACGATCCTTCCAGTCCTTGAGGATTGCTTGGACCCGGGCTGGACCCCCTTATGCCCTGGGTAGTATTACACACTCATCAAAAGATGAAGACATGGTATCTCCCGTGTTGGATTATTGTTCCAGATGAGGGTCTAATACAGCCATACCAAACAGTGGGATAAGCGTTGTGGAGCCTTCCAGTGGTGGGGCGTCCTCCAAATGCTAATGCTAATGCTAATGCTAATTTGGCTTCTTTTATCATATAAATATTTAGAAGAGGTTGGGGGTTCACGGAATACGAGGCCAATCCTCCTTCAGTTTGATTTATGCGAAAATTTTGCATTTTGCATTTTTGTTTTCTTTTTCTAAGATGGGCAAATTGTAAATTCAAAAATTAGAAGATTAGAGTCACAACAAATTTAAATAAAATCTAAAAGTGGTCGGCTTTTTAAAATGTCCAAAATAAGTGTTTATTAATTTTAATTCTAAAACTAGAAATATTTTTTTATAGCAAGAAAGTAGACAATTTTACAAAAGTTTAATCGAAAATTGAGTCATCAGTTCTCAAGATATTGCTGGTTGAAAATGAGGACTAATTAGGTGAATAGAAAAAGTCTCTGTGTTGTAGGAGCGCTTTTCCTTCATTCAATAGTTTTGTTAAACTGTTATTGGACCTTAAAAAAAACTTGAAAAAAATAGAGCTGCAAAAAAATTCAAAAATGCTAATAAAAACAATTAATCACTGTGCCTTGCCATAACGTACAACTTTGTCGAAGACACTACATTGATAACAAAATCTTTTCTCGTAATACAGATTTTCGAATATTCACATGCTCATTTTGAATATGACTAACAAAATTGTATGGGGCCTTGCACGAAAAAAATATTCTGATTATTTAAAATGGGGGATAAACAACACAACCAACAAAAAATAAAAATCTGGGAAAAGAATAATCTGGGGAAACATCTGCAAAGTTCTAAAGAATGACTCAACTACCGAGCATGCAATCCTTAGCTAATTCAACGGTGCTTTCGCCATCGAGTCGGTGAAAACTTAATCCTGACCAACATTTTCTTCGCAGCAATCTCGAGTCCACCCGATATGTGTGGTCCCATTCTGTAGCGAGTCATAAAAAGTATGTTTCAATGAATAGAGAGCACAATTTTGTGCTGATCTGATTTTTCCCTCAACAAACATCACTTTTGGAAAGCAACAAATTTATAAATTTTCGCCGCTGCTAGTAGTTGCATTGAGACCGGTCAAAAGTTACGTCTAAAGTTTTCTAGTTTATTTTCCAAGCTGCAATTTCCAATATTGGCAATAATTTTCGAACGACCCCTTTTCCGCGTCTTATCCAACGCCAAGGTGCAACAAACTCATCTCGACAAAGTCGCATCCAATTCCAAACAACACTCAAAGTTGAGTAATGCGTTGGAAAATCGGAAAGGAAAATCACGCGGGTCAGTGGGGAAAAACGCGGGTTTTCTCGTGAAAACAAGATTGGCGCGTGAAACTTTTCTTTTGCCAATCTGATTTTGCTCGATTGCTTTTCGTGGCAACTCTTTTCAAGGGTAGAGACAAACAAGTGGAAAACATGAAACGGATAAAAAGTGTTGAAAAAGTTGTCCCGTTTCATAAATTTTAACAGCACAACGAAAACATCAACAATCGGAATGAAATGAGGGAGCAGATGGGGTGATACATGAGTTTGAATCTTTAAAGAGGAATGGCAAAGTGTCGGGAAGATTATCAGATTATTTACGTCGTTTGGCACACCGCAGCTTGGCCGGATCGGGAACAAACGATGGCAATCAATGAACATTTTTATCGCTACTCAACGCCCATCGACTGTGACCCCAACTGTTCGAAGAAGGTAAAGTTTTTCTAACAGATTCAGTATAAATTTTGATTTACATAATTGATGCAAATGGTGCGTTTTGTAATCTGATTGGGTACGAAAAAACCAGAAGTTCTGAGTATTATCGTAAGGAAGAAGATCAAACAGAAATCTTTGATTGGATATCTTACACGAAAACTGTCAAACTTTGAGACAACAAGTTTTTATCGACCCATGTTGAGCACTGAAAATGGTTTTGGGTTATTACAAAACAATTTCCAACTAAGTTTAAAACCAATTTTTGGCAACAATATTCTTCAAAAAGATGTTCATCTTTTATGAACATTGGTGTTTGGCAGTCGTAAAGTTTTTTAATTAATGACTTCGTGTTCGGGGAAGGTTGGCTGGCAGGCTGTAAGGGTGTAAATGTAGCATCGTGATGCTGCCATTAATTCTACTTTTTAAGCGCTCGCGATATAAATTTTGATCTTCCGCGAGCCATTATTAATAACACTGAGGTTCGTGGGCATAGGGCAAAGGTGCGGAAGTTTTTGGCGTACAATGAGAATAAATTATTTTCTGGGTTGAACATTGGAAACAAATGGAGTGTACACATCGCATCGCATGGCAGGGTAGGGCGGGGTTGTATTTCATCTGCGGCAGTAAGTACTTAAATAGCATTGTTTTATTGCCAGAGGGAGAGAAAATGATAACCCTTGCTAAGGAAAAATGTACAGGAATAGCAAAATTTGTACTTATATTGAAAAAAAATCGTTAAGAAATAGCCAATAGTTAACCGTGGTAATTTGTCAATAGCTTGCCAAATGCATCTTTTCTGGCGACCCTTTCTTTTTTTAGGACCTTTATTTGGATATTCTCTTGTTATTTCATTAGCAAGAGTAGTTCTTTTTTAACAAAAAACTTCATTTCAAGACTATTTTATTCAGAGCTGCAAAACACTGTCTCCAAATTGCATGTTTCATAATTGTGGGACAAATCCCAAAAATGGTTTTTAACTCACTTGCTGAGCTTGAATGAAAAAAAGTGACTTTTTCGAGCACGTAAAAAACACACTAAGGTCATTCATATTAGAACATCTGGGGTTTCAAGTTAAAGTTTAATGTCTCCTGAACAAATTCCTGTAGATACATAGACCTACTTTTCTTTTCTTTATGGGTGCTCTAATGAACTACCATTTCATGTCTCCAGTATTAGAGTGCTGTAATTATAAAGCAAAGTCGGATGACATTTACTCAATGAAAAATTGGTTTAACTTCTGATTATTCAACTAATAAATCTACACAGTAATATTACATCTGGGAAAGGGTACATCTTTTATGTCAGAAAAAAGTGTGTTATTTTACAACTTTTCTGGTGTAATGTCACTTTTTCAGTCTAAAATGTGGTAAAATTACATCATAAAATAGTTGATATTCAACCTTCCAAAATAACACCTTCCAAATTCACACGAACAAAACTTTATGTATCAAAACTGACTAATTACCACAGTCGTACACTTCGCTGGATATGGAAAATTTGGGACGATAAAATAGTGAAAACAATTTAGAAACGATTAAAAATCATCGGTTAATCACAAATTTGGATATTTGAGTCTGAACATTCTGTTTTGAAAAGTACTTCTAATGATGGTTTCAACTTGAAACCAGTGTTATTTTTCAAAAAATAACCAAAGTACATTTCATTTTCATTTGCCTTAATATTTTTTTTAATTCAAAGACAATACATCGACGTCGTCGTGCTATCTTGTCGCACCCGCCATTTTGACGTTCCGAGAAAAACGCGTTTTAATGTTTGACCATGAATATTCAAAAACGGGAGCACGCAATGTAAACAATAACAAACACGTTTTGTTTGGCTCACCATTCTGTGCATTGTCCCAAAGTTTGGTTGAAGTTGGTTGCTGGAGTCCCGAGTTATAATTACAAATGTTTACGGTAGTCTAGCTTGTACGTGCGACAAACGCATCCTGACTTTCCTGGCCTGAAATCCCTTTGGCCTTTTGTCGCACTTACATCAATTTTCATGGAGTGACAAGATAGCACGACAAGATTGAAACCACTTTCATATGTAAAGTGACAAAAATGCACGGAGTTTTTTCGGTTTTTGTTGAATATCTCAGGATTGAAATCGAATTTTGGGGATCTGTGAAGGTCAAAAGGTGAGGCATTGTGAGCTGCACAAAATGGCGTTCTTAACTCAATTTGGCCCAAAATGCACGTACGACAAGTTAGCACGATGGCGACGACATGATTTAACACTCTTATATACTCAAAATTTTGTTTTTATCCTTCTCTTTAAAAATTCGATTTAAAAATCGAGGAGTCTTAAATTACCTAAACTTTTGTATGTATGTATTTCAACCCCCGTCTTGGCAGAACTTGGAAAAATGTCTCGAAAATGCCACCGGGACCTTCTGGGTGAGAGGCAATCACGCTTACCCCTACACCGCGGGTCTAGGCTTAAACGTCGTAAAAATAATTGAAACTGAACTGATTTCAATACATTTTGCAATGATTATTTTCATTTTCAGTCAAATTGCGACAGTTTGATAGTCAGATCATCGTCAAGATAGCGTAAAGCTGACGACAATATGATTCAGATTTTTTCAGTGTTCATCTTGGATTTTTGTTTTGTAAATGGGTAATTCTCCGCCAACTCACACAGCAGTTGCCCCGACCCCTCTTTGATTTGCGTGAAACTTTGTCCTTAGGGGTAACTTTTGTCCCTGATCACGAATCCGAGGTCCGTTTTTTGATATCTCGTGACGGAGGGGCTGTACGACCCCTTCCATTTTTGAACATGCGAAAAAGAGTTGTTTTCAATAATTTGCAGCCTGAAACGGTGATGAGATAGAAATTTGGTGTCAAAGGGACTTTTATGTAAAATTAGACGCCCGATTTGATGGCGTACTCAGAATTCGAAAAACGTATTTTCATCGAAAAAACACTAAAAAGTTTTAAAATTCTCCCATTTTCCGTTACTCGACTGTAAAAATTTTGGAACATGTCATTTTATGGGAAATTTAATGTACTTTTCGAATCTACATTGTCTCAGAAGGGTCATTTTTCATTTAGAACAAAATTTTTCATTTTAAAATTTCGTGTTTTTCTAACTTTGCAGGGTTATTTTTAGAGTGTAACAATGTTCTACAAAGTTGTAGAGCAGACAATTACAAAAATTTTGATATATAGACATAAGGGGTTTGCTTATAAACATCACGAGTTATCGCGATTTTACGAAAAAAAGTTTTGAAAAAGTTGGTCGTCATCGATCATGGCCGTTCATGGTCACCCGCGACAGACACGGACGACGAAACAAAGAGAAACGCAAAAAGTAACTTTTTCAAAACTTTTTTTCGTAAAATCGCGATAACTTGTGATGTTTATTAGCAAACCCCTTATGTCTATATATCAAAATTTTTGTAATTGTCTGCTCTACAACTTTGTAGAACATTGTTACACTCTAAAAAATAACCCTGCAAAGTTAGAAAAACACGAAATTTTAAAATGAAAAATTTTGTTCTAAATGAAAAAATGACCCTTCTGGGACAATGTAGATTCGAAAAGTACATTAAATTTCCCATAAAATGACATGTTCCAAAATTTTTACAGTCGAGTAACGGAAAATGGGAGAATTTTTAAAACTTTTTAGTGTTTTTTCGATGAAAATACGTTTTTCGGAATTCTGAGTACGCCATCAAATCGGGCGTCTAATTTTACATAAAAGTCCCTTTGACACCAAATTTCTATCTCATCACCGTTTTAGGCTGCAAATTATTGAAAAACACCTCTTTTTTCGCATGTTCAAAAATGGAAGGGGTCGTACCGCCCCTCCGTCGCGAGATATCAAAAAACGGACCTCGGATTCGTGATCAGGGACAAAAGTTACCCCTTAGGACAAAGTTTCACGCAAATCGAAGAGGGGTCGGGGCAACTTTTCCCGATTTCGTGTGAGTTGGTAGAGAATTACCCAAATGCTTTGCAATTAAATTTTAGTTAAATTTCTAAAAGAAACTGCTGACTTTGTCACACTGACGTGTCATGATTGCAAATTGGTTTTATCGTTTTTTGAATGTCCGATTTACTGTGCAAAGTTAAATTTCATTACTCTTACTTGGGCAATGTCGATAAATTTAACCAAAACTGGCACCGTCCCAAGTGCTTGATTGTCAATTTTTGCCCCAGTGTTTAGAGCACTGCGGAAGCATGCCACATTGCATTCGACAGCTTTGCACCATTGCAATGCAACTGCGTATGTGTTCACAATATGTGAACTGCAGCTGAAAACTAGGGAAGAAAATTGTGATGCATTGCTGTGCGATGGTCTTCCGATGGACCCACCAATAAAGGCGGGATGTCATCCGGCGATGGTTTGTGATATATATTTTATTACGTTTTAACCCTGGTTCCGCCCTGTCGTTACAAACGACGACGGTCAGAGGCAAGACCCGTTTTGTATGAAATGAGAAAAAATGGATTCCTATTTCCTAACCATAAATTCTGCAGCTTAGACCATGCGTACTGCTGGTGACTCTAAAATATTGGCTGATGATGGTGAAATTTCAATAATTGAGAAAAAGTGCAGATGTCCTCTGCATCCAACTAGCGGATAATTTAGTACCGCGAATGAAATTGATTTTTTATTAGCCATTTACACGGAGAAAAATCAGTTCTCAAAATCGTGGTTCCAAATATCATGAACGCTAGTGCACAACTTTTTGATCTGATTTTTCTCCGTGCACAGCTAATGAAATTAAAATTCATTACGATGAATTTGCTCTGCCATACAAACATTACAATAGCCAGAATAATCACAGTTTCCATCAAACTGGGATCTGTAATGTTAAATTGTTTGTTTATCAAATCATGAGATTGATGCCGGTTTGGGCTATACATATAACATAATTTACATTACAATCATCCTTTTTTGGCTTGTGTTATTCCTATATAAATTATGTTGTCCGAATAGCTAAACGAAGAGGATTAAAGTGTCCGACACTTAGGGGAGAGTGGGGAGACTTGATCCCCGGGGACACTTGATCCCAAGCCTGTATCTCATCAGCATGTGGGTAAAACAATTAGCTTTGTTCTAGTGAGTTGTGCAAAATTAACTTAAACTCATTGTAGAAAACAAAGAAAAAAATTGAAAAAATGTTTAGATTAAGTTACACACATTTTTCTAAAACGAGCTGCCAAAAACTTCCAAGAGATCTTTTTTCTTTGTTTTAGTATGTATAGAAAACACTCAAAAATTATTCAAAAAAATATTTTTTATACATGAATTGTTTGATAAAGTTATCAACTCCAAAACCCTTACGCATTTGATGTTAAATTTATCGTCATACTATTTTTACAATCAATTGTTTAAAAAAGTGCGTTTAGGGAGACTTGATCCCTGCATTTTTACAGTCACTGGAATCAGCCTCAAGATTAATTAATTGGGCTGGGTTTTCATACATAGTTTCCTTTAGTATAGTTGTACAAAACTAACTGCAGTTTGAACCTTTTTTCAAAAGTTTTGTTAACAAAAATTTCCAGCTTTTGTAAACATGCTTAATTTTGGTCTAAAAAATAATATTTTAAGTTTTCAAATATTTTACATACTAAACTTGATATATTTTGAACACAAACGTACAGGTTTTATGTTAAATTGCTGTAACTTATAGAAAATTAAAAGTTTGGATGAATAAGAAACATTTTGCTTAAGATTTCTTCAAAATGTTGAAAGGGGGATCAAGTTACCCCTAACATTTTGAAAATGCCGGTTTAAAATATTTTTTTTAAACGCTTGGCATGATTCGAAGAGATCATCTGATGAAATACCCTTATAAGCCAAACATAGATGAATGTTTAAGCTTTCAATTCATGCAAAAAGTTTATAGTTTTGTGATAAATTGACAGAGTTATGTGCGATACAAAAAAAGGGGATCAAGTCTCCCCACTCTCCCCTAAATCAATTAAAACTAGCCAGTCTGCTGTTGACCCGAGGCAAGTCATCATTTCGCGTCCACAGCACTCTCACGGGACTCTGAACCACAGGACGTTGGCCGGTCGTCCATGCTTCTGTGGATCTGGAAGAGTTATCTGTTTGATACCTGCACGTGCGCGGCGTGGGCTAGAACCACGTGACGTGACAGGTATTATAATTATATTCATTTGCATGAAGTTGATGCGTCGTCCAAACTTGGTCCGCGCTTTGCTCGTTCGCGGATCTACTCGGAGATCGTCAGCAGATGCTGGTTCGCAGTTTGTAGTTTCCGTGGGATGGCTACACAGCAAAAAATCCGATGGTAAAATCGCATGCAAAAGCATGCACATCACCTTCGTCAAAATAAACACTTAATATTACACACTGCATGTACAATTGTTGCAACACACAAAAAAAAGTTGCAACCGACCGGATTCAAACCCAGCACCATCAATATGGACTGGCGTCTTAGCCCACTCGGCCAACAAACCGATGAAAAGCTGTAAGGATAAACGCATATATCAGCTTGACATTTCGGTCAAGTAGGTTTCCCATACTGATGGTCTACATATTTCAGGGCGTAAAATTACATAAAATTGCATAAAATAATGCAAAATTTATTTTACTCCCAGCACTTTTACACGCAGCTGCATTACTACTTTTTTAGCTGTGTACTGCAAATCATATTTTCCCACCACGAGGACGGATTTGTGCTGCTGCTGCAGAACCACCTTCACAGCAGATAGAACGGTGTGGAAAGTGGTTTTGGTTTAATACAATTAGTTGTTGTGTTGCATATTTGATAGCGTTTCGAAATAAATGTTCCGTTTGAAGGATGCCCCGAATGCTGTAGAGTAATTTGGGAAAAAACAACGTGGAACGATAGAATGCTGGCTTAAAATATTTCCCGAATTTAATTAATATTTACGGAATAAGTTTTCTATTGAGGGGTGTTTAGGAAACTATTAGTTTTATCATTAATTAATTAATATTGAACCAATTTAATACAACAATATATTTAGTTTGACTTTGAGTTTTGCAAAGGGTAAATCGGAATCAATGCTCTAACGAACTACCTTTGCAGGCAAAAACCTCAACCAAACAACAATTGCGCACTCTGAATCAGAATGCAATGATTTTGACCACTTTCTAATCAGAAGCTATTTGACCATCATCAGAGTCAATGATTAGAAAGAGCACTTCTCCGGTTCGTTCCAATTCCATGCAAAAGGACAATAGAGTCAACCGAGGCTCATTGCAGAAATTGGAAATCCGCCCAGAGCAATCTGGTAATCGAAGAAAATTGCTATGCTAGAGCCTGGAAGAAGACCAAACCACTAGAATCATAGTGCCAAAGCCTTAACCAATGCAATGGCTTGATACGATTTTCATTTTGCAATCGAAACAACTGCCCTCATCGAAAGGACCATTGAAATGGCAATACAGGAAGGAAGGAAGGGACTGCGCTGCAATCAACTCTCGAGCTTTGAGAGGGAAGATGAGACGAAAACCTGAATGAGGGCAAATCCATTGGGTGGGTTTAGACCACACGATTTAATTAAAATGTTTAGTTGAGTTTGGGTTCTTTTCTGATGCAAAATTGCTGTAGCATTTAGTGAGGGCTAGATGAAAATTACAGAGCAATAACTTTGTCGTTGTACCCATTGCCAATAATCGAATGACCAATTTACTGGATACCTTTGGTGCTGAAAATTTGACTAATTAAGTTATCGTTTGGTTTAACAATTAAAACGTTGTTTTTTTCAAAAACTTGAGAATGTAGATTTAGAAAAAAATTTGAATGTTTGGCAGGTTAAAGACTCGAACTCCATCAAATTTGCAAAATCTCACTATTCGAACACGTTGTTTTGCAAAAGTTTGAATAGAAACAAGCTTGGTAATTTTCCATTTACTTATTTATTGCTTGATATTGATTAAAACCGCATTTCCCAGGCTGTAATTGAACGCAATATGCAGTTGGAAATCTCAAAAGCGGGAAAATGGCAAAACAAGTAAAAATCGACTTTTTTTTGCTAAAACTGAAATAACTTTAAAATTTAAGCGATGACTTCCCCACAATTCATAATTTGGCAACGCAGTTTAATTGCGAATCCCCCTCTTGCGTTTTTGCGTGGCGGTTTTCTGAGAACAAAATAATCTTTGGCGAGTATTCGTGAACGAAAATTAGAGAGTGATATGAGTGGAGGGATAGAAAGAAAATGTTCTTCTGATATTTTGGTGCAGGTATCTTCAAATGATCGTTTTTGATTCACTTCATTCATAACGCTGACCTTTACTTTCGGCCTCTAGCGGATTTATGAAAGCTTTGAAAAGATTGTTTGCAATTGGGTTAGGGTAATTTTGGTTCCAGATTACGAAACTGAGGTATATGCGATTTTTTTTTTAATTTGTTCATTCCAAGGTAGCAATTTGTTTATTAGACTTATGAATACGAACGACGCTATGGTAAAGAAGTATCACTTTGATGGTTATGTTGTTTTTTCGTTGACAATTCGTTTTACTTCTCGCTAGTGGAAAATTCCGGATCGCAGGCTGACTCGTTCGCGAACGAAGGAGAGCACGGAAAATCGACGAGTTGCTCACGCCAGCTCGGTACTCACGGCGAGAACTCGAGAGATAGATAGATAGAGGAATATGTTTCGCGAGAGAGCGAAAATTCTAACACAATCATATAGCATTATTAGCTTATAGGGTATTATCAAAAAAACTAAAATGCACTGTTTTTCAATATGTTAAGTTAAAAAAATAATAAAGAAGCGCTAGGATTAAACCTAGCAAACGGGTATCCATGTAAGTGGACTCATTCTAAAACTACTCTCAAGATAAGTTACATATAAATCCAGCTTTCGCAAAATTTATTCGTTCGGCACTTTTCGCAAGTTTGTCACATTTATCATTCCTTCTTCAAAACATACTGCGCTCAGCTAGATTTCTATCGCAGGAAGACAATTTCCATTGTCATAAATATTTTCGGCAGTTTCGTTCAGAAACGTCTGTATCCTCCGGCAAGTCATCCAACAACACAGGCAGACAACTTTGGCTGGCTTTTCTGGCACGATCCCGTGACTTTTTCACACCCTCGCGGATATATTTCATCGCGTCGCGACCGCCGTTTATCATTGCGTGGGGAAGTCGTAAAGTTTTCCGCTTCTCCCTTTTTCCATGTCCAAGATTTGACACGCAAACGCACGCACAATCCCGCCTGGGGGTGAAAAGTTCAAGTCACTTCAATTAATTTGTGATGACTGTTGAGTTTTGAAGTTCACTTTCACCGGCCAGACGGCAGACTTTTCTTCACACAACAACACAATGCCGAATGGGATGTAAGATTTGTCGGCGATGGACATCTGCCTCCGAAAAATATTTGACGCAAAAGTGAAAATCGAGCTATTCGGCCGCACTGGTTGCTGCGATCAAACTCAGCCTGTTTTTGACAGCTGAGCAACGGTCGTTGCGGTGCGATTTGGCGCGCAACGAAGCGCGCGCAAAGAAAGAGAGAGAGAGAGAAAGGGAAAATTTTCACTCCCGTTTGAGACGTGATCGAGTAAAGTCAAGTTTGCTGTAAATACGATCGGAATAAAAGTTTTTTTGTGGTAGAAAAGTGAATTTCCAAGTGTTTTAATCACACCCCGACGAAAGACGGTAAGAACTATCCATACAGTCCACCTGCAGAATCGAAGTTGGGGAATTTGGCCTCAACATTTGGTCCTTTCGACCCGAATAGACCGGCGGAAGTTTGGAACGTCGCGTGTGTCTCGTGGAGTGAAGTGCACGGCAAGAAAAGAAGACCGTGAGCTGATCCGGAAGACGTCATTCCCGGAGGGCGTTTCACGTGGCCTTGAACAGCGTGAAGTGACGCGCGTGTGGGAGAACCAGCGACGCGGAGTGCTCCGGGTGTGGTCCCATTGGCCGCCGGAAGCAGAAAGCGAGCCGTAAGTGGTCCCATAGGCCACCGGCAGTGAAAAGTGAACCGGAGTGGTCCCATTGCCCACCGGTCACCGGTAGTGAAAAGTGGTCCCATTGGCCACGGCAGAAGTGTGCGCAGAAGGTGGTCCCATTGGCCATCCTTGCTGCTCGGAAGTACGTGTGCGTGTGTGCGACAACAAGAAGCGTGCGTCGCCATCTTGGCACATGAAGAACGTGAAGTGAAATCGGCGGATGTGGCGTAGTTTTTTGGGATTCGTGGTCCCGGGAGAAAACGTCGAGCTGAAAACCGAATCGGAATCCGAACCAGAAGATCGCAAGCCCGTGGTCGAACAACTTCCACTCACTCCGAAGCAACGGTACGCGGAGAAAAAGCGGGAAATGGCGGACGAAGAGGTAAAAGCGTTGCTGAACCGGCGAGGGCACGTTAAGGGTAAGCTAACCCGGATCAAGACTGCCCTAGCCCAGCCAGTGATATCGGCAGCGCAGTTCGAGGTCTACAAGGCTAACATCGAGAAGTACTACGGTGAGTACGACGACCTGAACAATAAGATTTTGGATTCCAAACTGACGGAGGAACAGGCGAGCGAGAATGATGCTCGGTATTTGGAGTACGAGCATCTGTACGACGAGGTGTTGGTGAAGCTCAGGGAGCTCACGGCACCACTGGAACGCAACCAGTCGGTTGTCCGCGCTGGACAAGCCGGCCAGCAGATCATCGTTCAACAGCAGCCACTGAGTGTACCCCTGCCGACGTTTGACGGGCAGTACGAGAACTGGCCCAAGTTTAAAGCGATTTTCACCGATCTGATGCAGAAATCGTTAGACTCGGACGCCATAAAGCTGTACCACCTGGAGAAGTCGCTCGTTGATGCGGCTTCAGGGAGCATCGATGCCCAAACGATAAAGGACAACAACTACCAGCTTGCGTGGGAGACTCTTGAGGAGCGCTACGAAAATCAACGGCTGATCATTGACCTCCACATCAGCGGAATTCTGCAGCTGAAGCAGATGACGAAGAAGTCGTCGAAAGAACTGCGGAACCTGATTGAGGAGTGCGCCAGACACGTGGAGAACTTGCGGTTCCACAAGCAGGAACTGCTTGGTGTCTCGGAGCTGATCGTGATCCACATGCTGTCCTCTGCCCTGGACGGAGAAACGCGAGAGTTGTGGGAGGCTTCCATTCAGCGAAAGCAGCTCCCTAAGTATCAGGAGACCATGGACTTCCTGAAGAAGCGGTGCGACATACTGGAACGGTGTGAGTCTGCCGCTTCCGCAACGTCTGCTGTCGAGCTGGTTCTTCCAGAGACGTCATCGAAACCAACGACGAGGATCGCCTCGGCAGCCATGACTTCCAACGACGTGGAATGTGAGCTGTGTGGTGGATCGCACGCCAACTTTAGATGTGGCTCGTTCCGTGGCATGAGTGTCGCGGAGAGATGGGCCAAGATCCGTGACGAGCGGATGTGCTTCAACTGCCTGCGCAAGGGTCATCGAGTGGAAAGCTGTCCATCATAGCGTACCTGCAAGTGCGGCCAGAAGCACAACAGTTTGCTGCATTATGAGCGGACTCAGCAGACCCCACGGAATAATCCCGGAGAAACCCCAGCTCTCTCCGTGCCGGTCGAGGCTCTTCCACAAGTACCGACCCCCCGTGGTGAGGCTTGGACAAGTGGAACAGGTCCTGTTGTCTCTGACGCCGACGACGAGCAACAGACAACGTCTTGTTTCAGCAGCGGAGCACAGAAGTCGTCCCGGAGAGTACTTCTGCAGACTGCTGTTATCAACGTTGTGGACGCATCCGGTAGATTCCATCCGTGTCGCACGTTGCTGGATTCCGGCTCACAAGCGCACATTCTGTCGGAGGCGATGGCGCAGAAACTCGGCCTACCCTTCGAGAAGTGCAACGTTACGGTCATCGGAGCTAACGCTGCAAAGACGCAAGTGAAAAAGGGTGTCACCTTGAGTTTTGCGTCCAGGTACGTTAACTTCAGCGACAAAATTTCGTGTCTTGTCACCGAGAAACCGACGGGACGGATCCCGTCTGAGAAGATCGACATCTCTGCCTGGCGCGTCCCACGGGATTGCAGCTGGCAGATCCACACTTCAACGAGCCGCACGAGATCGATCTGGTGATGGGATCAGATTACGTGTGGGATTTGTTGCGATCGGAAGAGTTCAAGCTTGCAAACGGCACGGTGACACTGCGAGAGACCGATCTGGGCTGGATCGTGACCGGCTCGTACGACTCGTCTCCGCAGTTGAGTTGCCAAGTCGTCCACGTGCTGAACGCCGCTACGCAAAGAACGGAACGTGTCCCGTTCCATGGAGCGCGACGTCTGGTGCAGAAAGCAGAGTCGGTGAAAGACCGGTTCTCAACTGCCACCAAGATCGCGAAGAAGGAACCGTTCGGAACCAGCTCCAAGGAAGCAGCAGTGAAGCAGCTGGGAGAGAAGACGTTCCTGCATGAAGAACCAGTAAAAAGGTGCTGCTTCAATTCGAAGCAAGTGTTGAGGTGTAAGGAAGAGAAAGTGATTGAACTCAAAAGAAGTGCCCTGAGAGACAACGACGACGGCCTGCCAAGAGTTGGTGGACGTCCGGTGAGCTTTCCGCACGGCGTGGCTTACGCTGGTGCTGTGACGGCGAACCGCAACCTACCCAGGAAGGAACGCGCTGGTGCGCGTAGGCCTGTTGGCAACTCTGCCAACCGAAGACAGCGACCTGCTTCAGGAGGACTTCGGTTCTTCTGAGTTGCCGGAGTTTGCAGCCGCGGGGGAGAATGTCGGCGATGGACATCTGCCTCCGAAAAAGATTTGACGCAAAAGTGAAAATCGAGCTATTCGGCCGCACTGGTTGCTGCGATCAAACTCAGCCTGTTTTTGACAGCTGAGCAACGGTCGTTGCGGTGCGATTTGGCGCGCAACGAAGCGCGCGCAAAGAAAGAGAGAGAGAGAGAAAGGGAAAATTTTCACTCCCGTTTGAGACGTGATCGAGTAAAGTCAAGTTTGCTGTAAATACGATCGGAATAAAAGTTTTTTTGTGGTAGAAAAGTGAATTTCCAAGTGTTTTAATCACACCCCGACGAAAGACGGTAAGAACTATCCATACAGTCCACCTGCAGAATCGAAGTTGGGGAATTTGGCCTCAACAAGATTAATTCTGATCCCGTCAAATGCAAATTCAATTACTTTTTCTTTTCTCAACCTCCCCTCATGGGTCGGAAATCTTTTTGTTGAACTTTTCATCTTTGTCCTTACCTTTTCGAGGGTCTCCTCTTTTTTCTCATTACTCACTTTCAGTTTGGCCAACAACTTTTGAGGGTACGTCTTTTTTTCTGCTTGTCCCTTTGTTTACTTAATCAGTTGCGTGGAAAATATTCGTGAAACCGTTCCTTGACGTGCTATCAACACCACCACCCCTTCAATGGGGTCCTTAAGGTCAAACACAGGGAGATCGAAAATCACGAACTGATTCGTAAATCAACATTCCCAGTCAACAGTAGCGGCAGAAGGGAAGCTTAGTTAGGGAAAAGTGTGAAAAGTACACTTTAGAATCCACTAGAAGATTAATTATAGCGCGTACTGAGTAGAAACAATGCCATCCCAACTTTGGATGGGATTCCAAAAAAGAACAGGTAGAATACTTGGGAAAAGATGAAAACAAGAGTCACAGTCCTTTCCCCTGGCGGAAGCGGCCAAGTTTTTCTCCCTTAGCGGGAACTTTTTCGGGAAAAAGGCTCGCACTGTTGGTTGGTGGAAAAACAACTTCATCAACGAGTTTCAAGTATGCGCGCACAAGTGAGCATGCTCAAGAAATGCTCTTGGATTTATTTCTCTTGTAGAATGTGGTTCTTTGTTTCTAGTTACAACCCGAGTTCGGTACCAGTAGAATTTTACATTATGGGGTTTCAAATCGCCATTAATCAAAGTTAGTTAAAATTCATCGAATGTGATCAAATTAGCAAACGCAATTTCAATTCTTCTTAGACGATAGGGTATACAAGAAATCAATAGATTTTCAAAAAGTTGGTTTTCCCAAACGAATGCAAATTGCATGTAATTATGCTTCCCCATGGTTTGAGAATTTGCAGATAAATTATTGGTCGGACGGGGAAGCAAATGTTGGCTCCGGTCTAACCTAGAGGTTAGGTCATTGGCTCAGTCCAGGTGTAGGAGTCGTCTCCCTGGGTCCTGTCCCGGTGGAGCCGCTGGTAGGCAGTTAGACTAACAATCCAAAGGTCGTCAGTTTGAAACCCGGGGTTGATGGAAGCTTAGGTGTAAAAAGAGGTTTGCAATTGCCTCAACAATCAAGCCTTCGGACACCTAGTATCGAGAACAATTCATATTTTATTTTATTTTATGTCATTTATCCTTGATGTCAGTTCTGTAGAGTTGAATAATATATACCGAAGAATAAATATTGCAACCAACGCTTAAAACGATCAATAAAACATGTAAAATTTGGAGTGACAGTTGGAAATTGATAAGCAAAAACATTATAAATCAACTTTTTTTTGGACTCAGTCATGCACGATATGACACATCTGAGGAAGGGGCAATAAAAATCTCACCACCGAATAATGTGATGATAAATCATGACATTTTAGCACATCATCAGTCAGTGCTAATGTTAAGCTTTGGGAAAGTTTACGCATTCAGGGTGCGTTCAAAAAGATTTCGTCGTCGCTGGTTGCGCAGTTCAATTGTGTTTGTGATAATATTCAATTATTAGAGATAAATACATTCAAATAAATTGCCGTCTTATGCACTTTATAATGTTATGTTAAAAAAAACTAACTTAATCCACCTATGTGGTTGATGCCTTCCTCATTTTTAATATAAGTGGTTTGCTAGCTATTTTTTTTAGATCCAGAAAAATAAGAACACAGATATAACTTAAGTGGTCATAACTTGTGACAAGGTTGCCAGATCTTCAATTTTGTGGACTCGTTGGAAAGGTCTCTCGATTACCTAACCAACGATGGGTCGGATGATGGACCCGGACATCGTTTACATACATTTAAGTGAGATCCGGCTTCAAAAAAGTACATAAATATCACTTAAGTGGTCATAACTCGAGACAGGGTTGCCAGATCTTCAATGTTGTGGACTTGTTGGAAAGGTCTCTCGATTACCTAACCAACGATGGGTCGGATGATGGATCCGGACATCGTTTACATGCATATAAATGAGATCCAGATATATGTGAAAACACATTTTGCCTTCCTCACTGAGGTAAGGCTTTAATCCTGCTCTAAAAATGAAATTCGTATAAAAACGTCGTAGACCCACCTTCATGTATACATATCGACTCAGAATCGAAAACTGAACAAATGTCTGTGTGTATGTGTGTGTGTATGTGTGTGTGTATGTGTGTGTGTATGTATGTATGTGACCAACAAACTAGCTCATGTTTCTCGGCACTGGCTGAACCGATTTGACCCGAACTTGTTGCATTCGACTTGGTTTAGGGTCCCATAGATCGAGTTTTATACAGATTGAAGTTTCGATAAGTAGTTCAAAAGTTATGTATAAAAATGTGTTTTCACATACATCCGGATCTCACTTAAATCTATGTAAACTAGGTCCGGATCCACCATCCGACCCATTGTTGGTTAGGTTATCAAAAGACCTTTCCAACGAGTGCAAAACATTGAAGATCTGGCAACCCTGTCTCGAGATATGGCCACTTAAGTGATATTGATGTACTTTTTTGAAGCCGGATCTCACTTAAATGTATGTAAACTATGTCCGGGTCCATCATCCGACCCAACGTTGGTTAGGTTATCAAAAGACCTTTCCAACGAGTCCAAAACATTGAAGATCTGGCAACCCTGTCTCGAGATATGGCCACTTAAGTGATATTGATGTACTTTTTTGAAGCCGGATCTCACTTAAATGTATGTAAACTATGTCCGGATCCATCATCCGACTCATCGTTGGTTAGGTTATCAAAAGACCTTTCTAACGAGTCCAAAACATTGAAGATCTGGTAACCCTGTCTCGAGATATGGCCACTTAAGTGATATTGATGTACTTTTTTGAAGCCGGATCTCACCTAAATGTATGTGTACTATGTCCGGATCCACCATCCGACCCATTGTTGGTTAGGTTATCAAAAGACCTTTCCAACGAGTGCAAAACATTGAAGATCTGAGTCTGCGATCAGCAGAGAAGCGAGTCAGACGTGCGTCCCTCACAAACCAAAAAAGTGCTAAAAGTGCAAAAAATGCCTCACGGCAAGAAAAAGAGGCGGTCCTCACCAGCAGGGAAGGTATTTGCCGATGGGCCTCCAAAAAGCTTTTTAAAATTATTTTCTTCCAGTTAAGGAATTTACTATAATCATGTATGGAGCACTTGTAGATATTTTACTAATGAACAACTTTGTAGAACATTGTTTTGTTCTAAACTGAATGCTGTTGACATTAGAGCGTAAACAAAAAATCCCCTCACCATCGCGAGTGAGGGACGCCGATGGTGGCATTTTTAGACATTGTTTACGCTCTAGTGGCAACAGCATTCACTTTGGAACAAAACAATGTTCTACAAAATTGTTCGTTTGTTCAAAATCTACAATTGCTTCATACATCATTATAGTGAATTCTGTAACTGGAAGGTAATAAATCAAACGAGGGCTTCGCGATGGTTTTTTGCCATTTGCCTACCCTGCTCACCAGCAGGATCGGCAGATTTGAAAAAGCTAAAGAATGCCGAAGCGCTACCTGCAAAGCCAGGCAGTTTGAGCAAGGACGCTCAAGATTCGTCTGGAAACCAGTTCGCTACCCTCCCTGTGGACGTGAGCGAGAAGGAAGAATTTGAACGACGGGAAAAGTTGCCACCCATTTTTGTGAAAACATCGTCATCGGATTCGGTGCGAAAATGGCTGACTGGATTTATCAAATCTGGTGCTTTACGAGCTTCCATTCGCTTGTGTGCTGATGGACTCAAAATTCTGCTGCCTAGCAGAAAGGATTACAACTACGTTCGGGATTTCCTGAACAACACAAAGATTGAATACTACAGCCATGACGATCCAGGTAAACGCCCCATGAAACAGGTCCTTAGAGGCCTGTACGACATGGATGTGAGTGTGCTGAAAGAAGAGCTCAAAACTCTTAAGTTGAACGTGATCGAAGTCTTCAAGATGACGAGACACAACAAGGACATCAAGTATCGTGATCAACTATACCTGGTTCATCTCGAGAAAGGATCGACAACGCCGTCTGAGCTGAAAGCAGTTCGGGCAATTTTCAACATCATCGTGACTTGGGAACGTTATCGTCCAGTGCACCGTGACGTGACACAATGTTCGAACTGCTTGCAGTTTGGACATGGTGGAAGGAACTGTTTCATCAAGAGTCGTTGTGCAACCTGCGGAGGTGAGCACAAAACTCAAGCTTGCGAAACAATCAACGAGAACATCGAAGCGAAATGCTTCAATTGCGGCGGCGACCATTCTACCAAGAATCGAAGCTGCCCAAAACGAGCTGAATTTGTAAAAATTCGGCAGCAAGCGACGACGAGGCACCAACCAAATCGTCGCAAAACACCACCAACTTTCACGGACGTGGATTTTCCTGCTTTGGCGCCACCTGGAGCGGAATCTGTTCGAGTGGTTCCAAATCTGCAGCCATTGCCGTTGAATCAGCGGCCAAAAGTTGCAGAGAATACAACACCTCCTGGCTTCAGTCAGCAACCGAGGGAAAACCAACCAGCATCAACAGATGAAGGCAGTAGTGACCTGTTTTCACCACAAGAACTTATGAACATTTTCATCGAGATGACAACAACACTGCGTGGTTGCAAAACTCGTGCGGAACAAGTAAGAACGCTTGGAGGATTTATCTTAAAATACAGTTTGTAGTTTACTCGTTCTAATGACTTTGAATATTTCAATGAATTTGCTTTCTTAGTTTTAAGTTAAGATTAGTTGTTAAAGTGAGTTTTTTTTTCTTTTTTACCCAAATGTATTCGATTCAATGCAAAAATGTAAAACAATTTGAAGTAAATAAATGAATGTGAACAGTTAATAAGAAAACGAAAAATATAACAAAGATGAAGAGCATGTAGCCATACCACTTAGAATGTAAATGAAATGTAATTATTATAAGAAAGTTCAATAAAGACATATTTAATTTCAAAAAAATTGAAGATCTGGCAACCCTGTCTCGAGATATGGCCACTTAAGTGATATTGATGTACTTTTTTGAAGCCGGATCTCACTTAAATCTATGTAAACTATGTCCGGATCCATCATCCGACCCATCGTTGGTTAGGTTATCAAAAGACCTTTCCAATGAGTCCAAAACATTGAAGATCTGGCAACCCTGTCTCGAGATATGGTCACTTAAGTGATATTGATATACTTTTTGAAGCCGGATCTCACTTAAATGTATGTAAACTATGTCCGGGTCCATCATCCGACCCTTTGTTGGTTAGGTTATCAAAAGACCTTTCCAACGAGTGCAAAACATTGAAGATCTGGCAACCCTGTCTCGAGATATGGCCACTTAAGTGATATCGATGTACTTTTTGGAAGCCGGATCTAAAAAATAGATGAAACTTGTGTACAGCCATTGTTGTGAGGAAGGCTCCAACCACATAGGTGGATTAAGTTAGTTTTTATATATAACTTTTGAACTACTTATCGGATCTTCAAACAATTCAATAGTGCAGTATGGGGCACCAAAACAAATCGAATGCAACTTGTTTGACTCAAATCGGATCAGCCAGTGCCGAGAAAACTTGGCAAGAATTTTGAGCACCAAAGGGAATACGCACACACATACGCACACACACACAGACATTTGTTCAGTTTTCGATTCTGAGTCGATAGGTATACATGAATATAGGTCTACGAGCTGTTTTTCAAAAGTTCATTTTTCGAGCAGGATTATAGCCTTACCTCAGTGAGGAAGGCAAAAAATCGATGTGGCAGAAACCTTCGGGCTCACCCGGATTTTGATAGGTTTTTGCATCAGGAACAATGTTTTCATTCAATGAAAATACAAAAACAAATCTTTTAGAACTAGCGATTCGCGATTTACTGAAAATGTTCTGTTTTCATAAAATTATCACATTATGTTCTACAACCTTGAAAAAAGGGCGTTCAAATTGACCCGTAGTTCACTTTGAATCATAGTTAGGAGCAGCCATGCCAGATGTACAGATAAATCTGTATTTTACAGATTTTTAGATTCCAAAAATCACAAAAATCTGTAAATACAGATTTGTTTATGTTGATTATATTTCAAAATTTAAACAATTTAGTAAATGAATTATGCTTTAATGTGATTAAAAAGCTTAAATTCGCTGTAAATTTTTTAAAAGTCTCTTGTATGGGTTCAAATTTGACATCATACAGATAAAATACAGATTTATTTTAAAGAAAATAAAATCTTCCATAAAATAATCTGGTATCGTTGGTAAGGAGTCCTACTAATAATGTTCTGTATTTTAAAAAAGCAGCATGTTAATGTTGGAAAATGATTTTTCAACAAATCTCTCTCGAAAATTCATCTGAAAAAATGGCTCCAAAACCAATACCATATCATATTGCAGGTAACAATTTTTTGAAAAAAAAAAAAAAATGCTTATACACTGAAACCCCGATGGTTTGACATCAACTGATGTCAAACGAACGGGGTCACTTTTTAGTTTAACACCCTCTTTACACAGAGCTCACACGTACTACCAAATGTTTTGTTTGATAGTATGTGTGAGTCCCGTGTAAAAAGTGACAGTTCGTCACTTTTTAGGTTCACTTTGACCAACCAACGGGGTACAAACTAAAAAAGTGTCAAGCGAAAAAGTGACCAACCACCGGGGGTTGAGTGTATAACAATTACTTTTTGTCACTTTTGTACCGAAATTCAGCTCTTTTAGTAAAATAAAAAAGGCAAGTTTTCAGAATTTCCTATAAACACTAAATTTTATTATTCAAATCACATTTTCAGCTACTGCCAGCATATTTTATGTTTCCACAACTATTGCTTTGTTTTACAACATTAATTTACTCGCAAAATGTAAGGTTTTCATTGATTTGACTTTGTGACGTAAGCGCCATTACGAAGAAATGCATTTTAAGTTGTCTGTTTTATGTATAACAAAATCACATTTTTCAAAATATATTTAAATGAAAAAGTCCTATCTAATCATCTGTTAAAATAGAGTAGAGTTGAGTTTAAAAAAATGTTGTTTAAACGGGGTAGGTCACCCTAACGGCAAAAATATGGGTCTTATTACTTAGGCCAAGGAAACCGCGCATCTAATTTGGACCTAAATGGACAACTTTATTTTTGAATCATTATTTTTTCGTGAGAAATTGCTGTATAACTAACTAGCTTTGTAGCTTTGATGAAATGGGAATTCGCCCTCTAAAAAAATTACCCTTTTATAAATACTCAAATTTGGATACGGACTGCAACAACTTGTATATTGATATTGATATTTATATTAATAGACGAGGTTCCATTGATATGCAATTTGGGTTGTCAGTCTTCAACATGCACATTGCTGATCTATGAGATGTTTTACTTGAAAACGTTACCTAATAATCTTAAGGTGATTTGTGTCTTTCTCACATTATATAATCTTGACAGGGTTGTCAGATTTTCAATCTATTGTAGGGTAGGGTAGTCATCAATGAGACACTTTTGGTTTTCAACTTTCAACGATTTTTTCTAATTTTTCCTTCAGCATGTTTTAATAAGCTTTTTGTTGTATTTATTTTCTTTTAGTGTGTTCTAACATTGACCAAAATCCGATCCGACATCTACAGCCAGAGTTATTCAACTGTCTCATTGTAGACGCACTTGGCAGGAACAATGAGACAGCTGGGGAACAATGAGACACTCTACGAAAATCAAAACTTTGCTAGTAAAACACCATATTTTTGTGTTGTTACATTACAGGTGACTTGCCTTGAACATTTTAAAGCATTTTTGCCAACATGAAACTTTAATTGACAAAAGTTATACTAAAAAGTATTTAAATTTTGTAAAATCCATATATTTATACCAAATAACATTGTATGTTTGGTTAAATGAAGTTAAAACTCTATAAATATGGCAAAAATCACTTTCCATTCATGTTTTGAAAGATTTACATGGATTTTGAAATGTTTAATGAAGAAAAATCAAAGTGTCTCATTGTTACTCATGGGCTAAAATGAGTGGGGAACAATGAGACAGCCCTGGATGCTGGGTATATTCTAAATTTTGGTCAAACCTAATGAAAGGACATTGTAGCCCAACTCAATCCCTATGGAACGTCGAAATTTGAAGGAATATTAATTTTGGTGTAAATGGCAGCCTACGAGCGCAAAAGTATTTTTTGTCCATAATTTACTTTTACACCCCAGAAACAAAAATTTATGAATAACTTTTTAATGGAGCGTCCATAACCAAAGCCCCTAGGATAGCAGACGTGTATCCAATAGATACATCTTTCCCCCAAATATGAGCCTGATTGGTTGAAACTACGACTTATGAGAACAATTTTATCATTGTTCCCCGTGTCTCATTGATGACTACTCTACCCTACTCATTGGAATGGTCTTTTGATTATGCGGCCAACGATGGGTTGCATGACAGATCCGGACAACGTTTTCATCAAAATATGTGTGATCCGGCCTCAAACAAGTGTATAACATTGCGAGTTACAAAAATACAACCTTTTTATAATCTAACAAACCTCACCCTTTTAATAATCTTTTGGACTTTAGCCAAAATCGTTTTTTTTTTAACATAGCGGATCGAATTAGACTTTAACGATTAAAACCGGTTTGGAAAGTGCCACGATAATTGAGTGACAATTTTTGGGTGCATCATCCAAATACACAAACAGACATTTGTTCAGTTTTTGATTCTGGGTCGATATGTATACGTGAAGGTGGTTCTCTAGGAGGTCAGATTAAGATTTAGAAGTGAGAAAGGCAAAAAGTTTACGCTCAAAGCTGAATTCTGACTTTTCCTCGGTGAATTTTGATAATGATAACAGATCAATCGAGCTTCTGCTCGATTCAACGCACGAGAGCAAATGTGATTGCGTTGTGATAGGTTTCCCAAACTTCAGGAATGAATGAATGAACCGTTTCTATGCAGTGTCGACGAAGAACCCCGAGAGGATCTGAATACACGCGTAGAAATTCCTATTCCACTCTGTCACATGTTTCTATAATATCCCTGCGAGGGTTATTCTTCATAAATAATGAAACAGTTCCTAGGAAGCTTTGTGGAATCCTTCGGCGTGCTGTTTTTGTTAGAAAATAGTGAACCTACGTTCATCAAATCATCGTGGTTTTGCAATTTTTATCTCGTTTTAGTAAAAGTTCTTTGTCAAAATGGTTTAACAAAATAGCTTTGAAACACCAGCTGTACAATTTGTCACATTAATGTTCGATTCAGAGATTTTTTTTTTTTAATTCATGATAAGTTTATCTCTTTCGTAAAGGTTCCCTATAAACATATTGGATAGCATTTTTCTGATTTTTCTTTCTTCAGCAAACCCATCAAATTCCGGACCAAACGAGGCTCGTGTTCGTTTTGCATCTGAATGGTGACATCGGCGTTGAACCAGTTGGGTTTGGTCCTTTTTTTCGGGAGGGGACACATAGCACGTCGGAACACACATTATCATACGAAGGGCAAAATGATTGTAGGTGGTGTCAGTTGAGCCCAACGAGAGGATTACTGTCTGACCCCGAAAATGTCGTTTCTATTCCGACAGCTAGTGTGTGTGCTTGCTTTAGCGAAAAGGTTAGCCACGTGTCAACTGGTTTCGCAAGGGGCAATTTTTTTCAATATGTTTGACGGAGCTGAAGGCCTTAAAGCAGTTCAACACGAAATCGAACTTTTGGGAATAAAATTTCTCTTAGCTGTATGGTTAATACATGTTTATTCATATTCTTTTATTTGCATAATTGAATTTGGTTGGAGTGATTTGCAGAGAGCTTAACGGATTGCGTTATTATCAGTTTTAAATTATTGAGTTTTCAAATAATTAATCATTGTTTACGTTTGTGGTACCAGTTCAAAAATAACAGATTGCCTGTGGCATTTGATATCATATGATAAACTCTTACGAGAAGTAAATAAACACGTTGAACACCATCATCGCCATTACAATTTATAGCACTGTTCATGGTATAAATCATTGTGGTTTGCACTTTGTGGTGGCGAATGTGATTACCATTTTTTGCAATTTGGCATCGAATCTGACCAGTTATTTAATTAAACATGGATATTTCTTCCTATGCATTTTGGATCAAAGGTAATTTTTTTAAAATTCTGCATTTTAAAATAATGTTTAATGTTTTTATAAACTCAATTATGCTTCCTACATTAAAACCGAAATTATGTGCTATATACTATCTTCTTACATGAAACTCCCTAAAAAGTCCACACCATTGACCTGAACGTCATCCTTCCAAGCTTAGCTGTAACATCGTTTCAATTCAGCGACACTTTGACGAGCGGTTGTCGACAGGATTGAGTAGATATAAACTTTTCCCCGAAAGCAAAAGGGTGATTTGATATCACTTTAATCGCTTGTAAACACGTTTGGGGAAAACATGTTGCTTGTTTTCACTTTTTTAATCGACGTTCTCACAAAACTTGAACTGACAGGCTGTCGGTGGAATGAAATCTCCAAAGTTTTTCAATTACTTGATACTTTGGACTTGGTATATTAAGCGCGACGAAATGGTGTGCGTCTCTTTTGCTACTTATCTTAATCTGCTTCGACCTTTGTTTGTGTCGATTTTCTTTTCAAGAGGGGTTTACGGTTGAAAAAATAAATGAATGTTTGAATTCAATTACAATACTTTAACTTTTTTGACTGTTTTTACTATTTCAAATTATTTGTAATCTTATCCTTCTAATCTAATCTAATCTGATCCAATCTAATCTAATCTAATTTAATCTATTCTATTCTATTCTATTCTATTCTATTCTATTCTATTCTATTCTATTCTATTCTATTCTATTCTATTCTATTCTATTCTATTCTATTCTATTCTATTCTATTCTATTCTATTCTAATCTATTCTATTCTATTCTAATCTAATCTAATCTAATCTAATCTAATCTAATCTAATCTAATCTAATCTAATCTAATCTAATCTAATCTAATCTAATCAAATCTAATCTAATCTAATCTAATCTAATCTAATCTAATCTAATCTAATCTAATCTAATCTAATCTAATCTAATCTAATCTAATCTAATCTAATCTAATCTAATCTAATCTAATCTAATCTAATCTAATCTAATCTAATCTAATCTAATCTAATCTAATCTAATCTAATCTAATCTAATCTAATCTAATCTAATCTAATCTAATCTAATCTAATCTAATCTAATCTAATCTAATCTAATCTAATCTAATCTAATCTAATCTAATCTAATCTAATCTAATCTAATCTAATCTAATCTAATCTAATCTAATCTAATCTAATCTAATCTAATCTAATCTAATCTAATCTAATCTAATCTAATCTAATCTAATCTAATCTAATCTAATCTAATCTAATCTAATCTAATCTAATCTAATCTAATCTAATCTAATCTAATCTAATCTAATCTAATCTAATCTAATCTAATCTAATCTAATCTAATCTAATCTAATCTAATCTAATCTAATCTAATCTAATCTAATCTAATCTAATCTAATCTAATCTAATCTAATCTAATCTAATCTAATCTAAATCTTAATCCAGCCATCCTTTCGAAAGCATCCAGAAGAACGTCGGTTTTGTTGTGGGTAAAAAATGTTTTATTTTTTTAATATGCAAAATATGCTAGAAAATTTCATTATTTGATATAAAATACAGTGCCAATAAAAATTGTTCACAAAAAAACTTAAAAGTCAGAAACAACAGTTTTGCACACAATATATTTTTGTATAGTTTCAAATACTAGCCAAGTAGCATACTCAATACAAGGGAAGTTCAACAGGGTCCATTAACCGTTTCAATCCATCACTGATATTTAAAAAAAAGTTTTTTTTTATTTTCCTTGGTTCAGGAGCCATCTGTAATAGTAAGTTCAGGCCTGGCCAGGTCAGGTCTGAAACAGGCCAGATAAATTTATTGCATCATAAATATTTAAAATTACATACTTTTCTGAAATATAATAAGAGCAAAAACTAATCTAGTTTTGAGTCCAATCAAACATATTCTGCAAGTTGGTGTAGTGCCCCTAATTAAAAAGATGGATGTTTTTTTTTTGCAAAATATAATGTAATACTTTCCAATACATCTTATGAAACTTTAATTTCACTCAGATAGTGCTTTATTTTTTCCCGATGCGATAAACTAAACGGTGAATACTCCATTCTAAAAAAGCCATAGTCTTGACGAAGATCTGATGACGAACACTCAAGGTGAAACGGGAAGACAGTGTCATATCGAAACCACGATTCGTGTTTTTGGAAGCACCTTTAAGGACGAAGCCGTAATTAACTTACTGTTTTTTCGCAGATGCTAAATAGGTCAAAACAAGCAATCTGTCGAGTTCAGAAACTGATTTCAGAAATTGATCAGAAGTTGTCCAAGAACTGGCGTCACGTTTTACCTTAAACACATATTTCTGGGAATACTTGCAAGTTTAACAACAAGCTCGAAATGGTTTTAGCGAACATAGTTTTTTTATATCGCTCTTTTGTTTCATCTTCAGGAAAGGAAATAATTGAACAATCTTTATACATTATCCTCCACAACATTATCACAACATTATTACACTTCAACCAGAGACAGCTGCTCAGCGAGCGCTTTCATGGAGAATGCAATAATAGACGAGCAATTGAAATAATAAAAATATATTATCCGCTCATGCACATTTCCCCCGGATGCATTCGCGCAAGATGCAGTTGACTGGATTCCTTCCCTCGTGTCGTTTGTTGCAACCAGCAATATCAGAGTGTAAATGTGCAATTTAGTTGCAAACATTCGCTTTCTTAGAGTGGCGTTAGCAACGTCAGCGAATGTTGAAGAAAGCAGTGAGTCGGAATCGTTATCAAAAACCGCAAGAATGGCTCCTTTTGTTCTCGATAACTTTCGTTGGGACAGCGAAATTGCACTTGAAATTGGATGTGTTCAATAACGTTTATGGACAGGAATTTTTGATGCTGGTAGATTTTGTGTTGGGTGTTTTAAGAAGCCTTACTGGATACTTAATACATGTAATCTACTTAAAAAGATTATTAAGATACCACTATCATTTTTGTCAGAGCCATTGTAAAAAAAATCTAGAGACAAAGAATTCATTGCGCATTTGTTGAATACATCAGTGTCTTGCGAACCTTCGTGGTGAACGGACACTAGAGCTGCGGTATTTTTTACTACCTAAGCTCAGAGTTATTTCAAAACAAAATTCACAGTCTTTTTAAAGACTACCTGAGTTATTTTCCAAAATTCTAAACAGTCTTTTCAAGACTAACCCCGCCTGAAATTTTGTTGTATTTTACAAACGAAGCCATCTTTTAAGAGAACTTTGCTTGCAAAATGCGTCAAAACAAAGGTAAACGCAAATCTTCTGAAGATTTGGTCGTTACGTCGGTGAAGCGTTTGAACGCTAAACCGGGTAACGGAAACAGAAAAAGAAAACAGCCTCTTCTGAGGTCTGATTCTGATTCTGAATGTGAGGTTAATCCTCCAATTCCATTGACAAACAGTTTCGGTGTTTTATCCGAAACTGATGACAAGAAACCTTCTCCTTGTACTGAGCCTTCTGCCGTCGAGAAACGAGTAAAGGCTCCGCCAATTGTAGTGACTTCCGTTTCCGATTTGGCCAGCTTTCGAACGCAACTGAAGAATTGCAAGGAAACTTGCAATTTGAAAGTTTCGTTCCAGCTTGGTCGAAGAGGAGAATGTCGCTTGTTGACGGAATCTTTACAAGATCACAAAACTTTTGTTGGTTATTTGAAAACCCACAAACACAATTTCTACACGTATGAGACCAAGAATGCTCGGCCATTCAAGGCGGTCTTGAAAGGTCTCTCCAACGACTTGTCGGTGGATGAGATCAAAAACGAACTTAAGGTGTTGCTTGGCTTTGCCCCATCCCAAGTAATACCAATGAAGAAAAAATCAAACGGGAATATTTCTCGCTTTGGTTTGACTTCACAATTTTATCTGATTCATTTCAACAGAAATGAAATCAACAATTTGAAACTTTTGGACAAAGTACAGTTTTTGTTCCATGTACGGGTAAAGTGGGAGCATTTTAAGAAACATGGCGGTAATGGCCAGAATTTGACCCAGTGCCGGCGTTGCCAGGCATTCGGTCACGGTACTGATCATTGCGCCATGGTTCCAAAATGCATGGTTTGCGGGGATTCTTCTCACGACAAGGACAATTGTCCCGTGAAAGAAGTCACCCAATTTAAATGTGCAAATTGTGGTGGAAATCACAAATCAAATTTCTGGGATTGCCCCATCAGAAAAAGGTTTTGGATTCTCGTGCTAAGCATCAGCCGAAATCCAAACCGAAATTTTCTCAAAGTCAGGTTGTACCTGCATCTTTAAATCAAACGTTCGTGCTGTCTCACTCGAACAATGCTAGAAATACCCCTACCGTGGAAAAGTTAGGTAACAACAATGGCATTTCTTATGCTAACGTCGTTTCGGGTTCATCCACGAATTTTAAATCCTCTACCAATCTTTCTGAAATTGGGCAGGTACCTCAAATCTCATTTGAAAATTTTTCTGCTGGCAACGCTTTGGGATCTTCTGATCTCGGCGATGTTACGTTTGAAAAATGACTTTTTGCAAAACTCACTGTTTGGTTTGATTCAAACAATGAGTAATGCTACATCCATGATGGAAGCAATCCAGATTGGATTAAAATTTGCGAATGATGTTGTTCTTACCCTGAAGTTTAATCATGGATCTAAGTAATTCCATCAATATTATGAATTTTAATGCTCGCTCTTTAAAAGCGAAAGAAAATGAATTTTTCAACTTTTACGAGTTCATAACGTGCATGTTGCTGTTATAACCGAAACATTTTTAAAAACTGGCACTTATTTGAAAAGTGATCCAGATTATAAAGTTATAACTAATAACCGAATGAATCGAAATGGCGGTGGAGTTGCAATAGTTATCCACCGTAGTATGACTTATAGCACGTTACGTGACTTTAAGTTAAAAGTTATTGAAAGTTTGGGCATTGAACTTGAAACTTCTTTTGGGAAAATTATGATTGCAGCTGCATATTTGCCATTCCAATGCACTGGGGAAAATAAAAATTATTTCAAAGGGGATTTGAATAAACTTACTCGGCATAGATCTCGATTTTTGATTATCGGTGATTTTAATGCCAAACACCAATCTTGGAATAATTCTAAAGTAAATTCCAATGGTAAAATTCTATTCAGAGATTGCACTTCTGGTCTTTATTCGGTTTTATACCCGAATGGGCCAACTTGCTTTTCTTCTGTTAGAAATCCATCAACAATTGATTTGGTGTTGACAAATCAAAGTCAGTATTGTGGTCCTTTAGTGACTCATGCTGATTTTGATTCTGATCATCTTCCAGTAACTTTTTCACTTTCTCATGAAGCAGTTACCAGACCCAATAGTTCTGTGTTTAATTACCACAAAGCTAATTGGAACAGGTATCAGCATCATATTGAGAATAATTTAAATCATGATTTTGTTTTAGAAACCAAAGCTGATATTGATTCAGCCTTGGAATCTTTAACTAATGCAATTTTGGATGCTAGGAATATTGCTATTCCTAAAGTCCAAGTCAAATTTGATTCTCCCATTATTGATGACGATCTTCAGCTTCTGATTCGTCTGAAAATGTTCGCCGAAGACAGTATCAACGTTCTCGTGATCCTGCACTGAAGCGAATTCAAAAGATTTGCAAAAGGTTATTGACCACAGATTCACTCTCCTGCGAAATGAAAAGTTCGCAAGAGATGTCGAACAAATTAAACCTTATTCCAAACCTTTTGGAAACTTTCAAAGGTTCTTAAGAAACCTCAAAACCCATCCCTTCTTTAAAAGATGGTGATAATATTCTATTAACTAATGGGAAAAAGCTCAAAACTTGCTCAGCAGTTTGAGAGTGCTCATAATTTCAACTTGAATGTTTTGAGTCCTATTGAAAATCAAATTTCAATAGAATTTCAGAATATTGTTGAACAAGAATTTTCATCAGATGAAGTTTTTAATACGGATCTGAATGAAATAAAATCTATTATCAAAAATTTAAAAATATGAAAGCCCCTGGTGAGGATGGCATTTTTACATTTTAATTAAAAATTACCAGAAGCAACTTTAAGTTGCTTGGTCAAAATTTTCAACAAATGTTTTGATTTGGCATATTTTCCCAGTAGTTGGAAAAATGCCAAAGTAATTCCGATTTTGAAACCGGATAAAAATCCTGCTGAAGCCTCAAGCTATCGGCCCATTAGTTTGCTTTCATCTATTAGTAAATTATTCGAAAGAATAATTCTTAATAGAATGATGACGCACATTAATGAAAATTCAATTTTCGCTGATGAGCAGTTTGGATTTCGCCTTGGGCATTCAACTACTCATCAGTTGTTGAGAGTTTCAAATTTAATTCGAAGCAACAAATCTGAGGGCTATTCTACTGGCGCTGCTCTTCTAGACATAGAAAAGGCATTTGACAGTGTTTGGCATAAAGGTTTGATTGCGAAATTGAAAAGGTTTAATTTTCCGATTTATATCGTGAAAATTATTCAAAATTATTTGACGGATCGTACTCTGCAGGTATGTTATCAGAATAGCAAATCTGATCAACTACCTGTACGTGCTGGCGTCCCTCAAGGAAGCATTTTGGGTCCAATTTTATACAATATTTTTACTTCTGACTTGCCTGATTTGCCCCAGGATGTCAGAAATCACTTTTGCTGATGACACAAGCATCTCCGCCAAAGGCAGAAGCCTTCGTGTCATCACAAGAAGATTACAAAAAGCTTGGATATTTTCAATTCTTATTTGAAAGAATGGAAAATTACTCCAAATGCTGCAAAACTCAACTTATTATTTTCCCTCACAAACCAAGGGCTGATTTTCTTAAACCAAAAAGTCATCACATTATAAAGATGAATGAGGTAAATTTAAAGTGGGAGGATCAAGTGAAATATCTTGGACTTGCTTTTGACAAAAACCTTACTTACAAGGATCACATTGAAAGTATCCAGGTTAAATGTAACAAATATATTAAATGTTTGTATCCACTTATAAACAGGAATTCTAGACTTTGTCTCAAGAATAAACTGTTAATTTATAAACAAATTTTCAGACCTGCCATGCTTTATGCTGTGCCGATCTGGACAAGCTGTTGCTTAACCAGGAAGAAAAACTTCAGAGGATTCAGAACAAAATTCTGAAAATGATTCTGAAACTTCCTCCCTGGTTCAGCACCAGTGAACTTCATCAATTAGCCGAAGTTGACACTTTGGATGTTATGTCCAATAAGATAATTGATGCATTTCGACAAAAATCATTGCAGTCTTCAGCTGCATTGATCCGCTCTTTATATAGTTTATAAGTTAGTTTTAAGGTATCCCTTTTCCCTTTTGTACATGTAGGACCTCCTACATTTGAAATCACTGAATAGCGAAAGCTACAATATTTCATGAATAAATGAAAGTTGCTAGTATTTAAAATTGAGGTGAAAAGTCATCGTTTGTGATTGGACACTCAATAATATTTTAACTGAATGAATGTACATGGAAAAGAATTTTGAATAAATATAAATTAAAAAAAAAAAAATGTTGAATACAACTAGTTAACCGTATTATGGGTTTGCATATTTTTCCGTAAGTGAATCCGGTCTCAGCTGCATCTTTGAATTTGAATGTGCTCATTAAGTGCTGTGTAAAATGCTTTAAACTATACCATTTCTCCCGGGGTAAAGTCATAACGAAGATTACAGTTGCTACTGCTACACACTGCAAAGCAAACGACGCTTCTAAGCCATTTGGGTAGCTTATTTGGAGTTCTGTTTGCGTATCTCTCTGCTTTCATCTAGAATGGCAGCTGAGCTTTCGCAGGTAGAACGATGATGTCTGTGGGTAAACGAGCAGCCTTCTGGTTGGTTTTAAATGGCAATTTTCCTAAAGGTCAAGTTCTGCTTTTATGTACGAAAAAAATCACCCTGCATGCAATTATTTGCATTCATTAACTGTGCTGTGTGACAAGGGCTTATGAAAGGGATTTCAAAATGTCATATAATTTTATTACTCAATAACCTGGCTTGCAAAATAATTATGTAAATATTTTTTAAAATTCCCCCAGAAATTAGTTCCGTCCGTTGTTGTTCACCATCATAAATCCATTAGTTTGGCACGGTGGGGGACATCGAACGAATTATTTTAAATTGCGTTCCGGCAGGAATAATGGTGTAATTAAATTAGTTCGAATGAGCCAAAGTTATATTAATTCACGATGGCTACACGCCACATCCCTCCGATAATCGTATTAGTGTGGTCACCAGTGGTATTGGTGGTCAGTGTATGCAAATCCGTGGCGGATTCTACTTTTTGCTCCGTATCCCGTTCACCGGCCAGCCTCGAAGTCACACCTTGACTCCGCTGGAATTGCCTGGTTTTGTACAGCGCGGTTTGGTCCCTGGAGGATTCAGTAATGGCCACAAACGAGCTAAATGTATACGTAGGCAGGCTGGCGGCCAGTTTCCGTGTTCCGATGGTAATTGCCTGTAAAATAGGTATTTTAGGGTGTTTTTGTCACAGTGATCAAAACCATGCGTCACCATCAAAAATCAAAAATTGGCACGTCAAAAACAATTTTGTCGTTTTACAAATTTTACTCATTTTCCGATATATATAAATAAAAGCTCCAAACCACCCTAGTTGATGCATACGAAAATTAATGAGTAATGCATGCCACAGACCTATTTTAGACCGTTTGCAATGAATTTTCTGCGGCTGCCGGTACTTCTACTACTGCAGGTGCGAACAGGTAAAACATTCATTTGCAGTGGTAGGTACTGCAATTCATGTTATTACAGCCCATTGAATGGGTATTATTAGTGCTTTTACGGGAAACTGGAGCTATGTGAAGGTGTGGTGTGGTAGAACTCGTCTGCCAGCAACACCATGCCAAGGCAAACCGTTCAAGTAATGTTTGACTGCGTTTAATGATCGTGATGATGGTTTGCTGACTGACTGCGATGGAAAATTTTAATATCATTTTTAAGAGAAATTGTATGATTCTAAACTTATTATAATACAAATTGTATACAAAAACAGTTATTTATTGAAATTTCCTTTTCCCTATACATTGATCAATCACAATCCATGGTTTCTCAAATCAAATGAGTATAAATGCTGTTAACTCCAAGCGCATCTAATGAATCTGTTATGCTAAGAATTAATCTATTAGGGTGTTTGATTTATTAAAATGATTCCTTAACATTTATACCTGAAATGAAGGCTCTTAATCAACTGAAATGTAATTCTTTTAAAAGAAAAAGTCTTACTCTTACAAAGAATGACGAAACATAACTATATTTCTTTCTAGCATAGCATAGCATAGCATAACGGGACTGCACCACGCTGTAGGGGGTGCCACAATAGTCAATTCAATATTCTTAGACAATTTGATTGCTGCCCGGTACAACCAAAAATATCTAAGAACGGAAATTTCCACACTGTGCTCCAAGGCTACGCCCATACAGTCCCGTAGGTATTTGGGAGGGGATGTTTTTGTTGCGCACTAGTGGCAAAAGTGCAGGGAACCCATGCGACTTTTAAAAGTGAACGGAATATTTTTGGGAGGTTTTGAATGGGGGTTAGGGGAATTTCATCGGGCCGATGAAAATGGTTCAATGCGTAATGTATTAAATGATTTGATGGTTTGTAAGTGTAAATGTGAGTCTGTAGTGTATTATATAAAAGCATATAGTTTTGTAATAATAATAATAATAATAAATATAAATATAATCAAGATGATTCCAGGAAGCTGTAAAAAATAGCAGTAAATTAAAATCTAAATGCTCCAGGTGGTTCCAATGCTGTTTTAGAAAGATTCGTTAGAAACATAACTATATTTCTAGCAAGCTAAATAAATTGTTTGTTTTTTAGAAAGTGTTTTATTAATTTAAATGTAATCAGTTATGCCGATGCAAATATTTTTAAAGTTTTTTGCCCTAGGCTCTGGTAAGTATTAAAAATTTAATAGCAAACCATAATATCAACATTTGAATGAAAACAGTGTTTAATAGTAGTTTATGCAACAAGTTGCAAAACGAGGATTTTTTCAGCACGAGTCGTACATTTATCCAACGAGGTTCACATTTTTTGCAATTCCAAAAAACACACACTGAGTGAAATTTTAAGTCAAATTTTCATGTATTTTGTCAATAAATCGTTTAAATCAAAAAATGTTGAAAAGTGTTACTTTACAAAACAAGTGCTGAAAAGTAGAACTTTTCAGCATTTATTTTGAAAAGTGTTGCTATTCGATTCTGTTATTTTTGGTACAGAAAAGTAGGCTATTTCGTCGTTCAAGAATGACAGGAAAAGTAAATAGTTTCACGTCGGAATTGCAAAAAAATGTTTTTTACACTAGTTCTGTTGTTTTACAATCAATTGTTTTTTTAAGTGTAAGATTTGACGAAGACATATTTTTTTTATTAACCCAAACATTGCATTTTATTTTGATTTTAGCTAATTGGACTTAAATTTCCGTTGAAATTTTAAAGGTTTTTTGATTTTTCATGCCAACTTTTAATTAAAGGGGGTGACAAAAACTTTAAATAAAATTTGTACATGCCATATCATTGCAAAAGAAGGTGCAGGTGTTTGTGTCACACATGACCAACATGACAAAGAACTTTGCAAAAAAAGCTCTTGAAATTAAGGCTGTTTGTTGAATGAGCTATGATACAATAAAAACTCAATTGGATAAATTTATTCGCTCAATGCATCGTCATGCTCCGTATCAAAAACTTGAAGTATGATAACCATATTACTCCTACTCATATGGTTCGGTGTAATCCCCTCATCGGAACCTTCGTGAGGGTAAGACGGATATGCGTTGGGTGTTCCATTGTTATGGGTTCTTTGAACATCGAAAGTATGCGAAACTTTGAATTTATTTTTAGATAATAAATAAAAACTGATATTATGCACAATTTCTTAGTTATAACCACTGAAACATAATTTGTTTTGTTAAAGTCGTACTTTTTTCACCAAAAAAAAATTCATGATCAAGCATGACCCGTATTTTTAAGTTTTTATTTTTATTTTTTATTCATAACTTATTTTTATTAGGCCCTTTTAGGTGCTACGACCAGGTGAGGACCGAGAATCGGGTTAAAATCAACTATATAGCAATAATAATAAAAAACTCCTTACGCTCCATACTTGGAGATCATGTAACTGACGAGGGTTACTTGGTCCAAGCGGAGGGAGCTCCGCCGGTGTGAACGCCGGAACTGCTGGGCTCTGCTTCCCCGCCTTCCTTGCCGGCGATTTTGGTTTAGACGCCTGCTGGCGCCTCCGGATGAAGTCCGCACGCTTGGGGCAGCTGCGGTCCGTGGCTTCGTGGGCTCCAGAGCAGTTGGCACACCGCTTCGGCTTTTTGGACTTTGCACTCGTCCGTCTTGTGAGGTCCCCCACAGTTGTTGCACCTCCCCTTGAGGTGGCAGTTCCTGGTCCCATGGACCAGCTGCAAGCAGTTCCTGCACTGGGTCCGATTCGGCCGCTTGTTCCGGTAGGCCTCCCACCGGATGATAGTGCTTGCCACAACCTTCATTGCAGAGAGCTTCTACAGATTAGTGTATCCCTTGGGGAAGACAAGAGTTTCGTTTACGGTGGACTTTTCCTTCCGCTTGATGACATGCACCTCCAGCGCGTCCAGCTTGAGATCCCTCTTCAACAGGTACTTGACCTCATCCAGTTTCAGTTCATCAGGCAAACCACGAAGAACCACCCGATGATTTCGTTCGCTCCGTCGTTCATGGGTGTAGAATTCCACTTTCTTCCTCTTGAGGAGCTGTTGTTTGACAGAGAAATAGGTCACCTTGGTTCCAAATCGGGTTAGTTTGTAAATCGAATCGAAACCAAATTTACAACTTTTCACTATCGTCACGAGCTTGTAGAAATCCGTGGTGTTCTTTACCTCCAAAGGTGGTTGCTTTTGTTTACTTGCCGACTGGCCGGGTGCTGGAACCGCCGGGGCGTCTCCTCCTCCTGCTGGCATTGTTGTTGTTTTTGTTTTCCACTAGCGGGCTGAACTTGTTGTTGAGCAGATTCTGCTCCATTTTTCCTTCTCCGACGACAACTCCAGTGACCTCAGGGGACTTCTTCCGCTTCCGATTTCCGGGGATGAGTTGAAAGTCATCCGTCTCGGAGGTCTCTTCCACCTCCATCCGTCAAACAACTCGAGGCACGCAACGTTGCCTTTAGCGCGCACATCACAACACGTCTGCTCTGGGAAAGCGGTCAAACTGCAGTCGTATTTTTAAGTTTGGACATTATGGTGACCTGCGCCGTGCTAGGGTGGTCAAAAAAAAAATAATTTTTTGTCGATTTTCGCAATACTTAAAAAAATGAGCTAGTTTAATTTGATTTATTCATATAATGATGAGAACTGCAAATCGCTGACATGTTTACTCGAGGGCAAATTTGATACACGGGCTTGACGCAAAGTCTGTTATCAACGAAACTGTGACAGATTTTGATGATTTTTTTTCTGTCAGTGTAGAATCTGGCAGAACAGGCCAGATTTGTACCAATTAAACTCTGAATATATAAGATTTTTGAATGAATTTCTGATTATTGAGGAAATCAAATATAGGAATCACCCATCACTGCCCGTTTCTGCAAACCTGTGCAATATTCGAGTTATGTGCAATGCATTATGGTGAAAGCCTTAAATTGGCACAGTGCAAAAGTCGCCCAAAGTTTTGCTGATGGGCTCACAAAAGAGGCACGGTCTGCAGACATTTTTCAATATCGTCTCTGTGCTTTACGGCCACCACACAGTTGTTACCTTTTACGACGCTCCGCTATCTGGTCGCGATATGATAACAGTAATAAAGAAGGATTATGCGCCGCCAAGAGGGTGGCGGCGCTGTCGGTAAGCACTCTGTTCAGGTGATAATATTTCTATTTGTGTTTAGTGTCGAAAACCCCGAGGAAATTACGTTTAATGGCATTTGGAGGGACATTTGTTGCACTGAACTCTTTGCAGTTTTATTCGCAGTGGAGACGCACGGTTTTTCACGGCTCATTGCATGAACAACAGAGCCAATAAGCAGCAACTATTGGTGCAAGATTTCATCAATTTACATCAATCAACAGCAGTATACACGATCTATAAATAACATACGGGTGGTAATCCCGGAGCTTTGGCGCGGGGATCCATCTTTCACGTTAGCATCGATTTAGTTGAGCTTGGAGAAGAGCTTCGTGGGGGTGTGCCACCCATCAAACACCCTCCTACAACGCGTGGTGTTGAATGTATAGTGGGATGGTCCATAGGAGAAGCGTGCTCAGGACATTCCGTTTAGCACTGGGTTCGTAGAATATCTTGGTGGGAGGTGGTGCAACAGGCCTCGGGACCATATATTGCTGTTTGATTCAAGGTCGCGCGGGGTGAAGGAGGCTTATCTACGATGGCTAGAAGGAAGGATTCGTTGGATTGGGTGCCAATACCGAAGAGCAGAGCTGTCGGCTTGGTTCTCACTAAGCTGCCTGGTGAAATGGAGATTTGTTGTGTCTGCAAGCATGTTTCTGCACTGATAGGATTGGCTCATGACTCTGGAACGACGATAATATTTGAGAGCAGAATGGGATAATTGAATCGAAATCTCCGGAGGATGCCCAACGTCAGACTGGCTGTCAAGCATAGGAGCGTGCTCCTTTAACGATATTGTTACTTTGTTTGCGATCGTTTGATAGCACCGGATGGTCGCATAAATAGTGTACAAGATTAAATATTATTTGATTGAGCATGATTTACTAAAATACCTAATCTAACTGATCAAGCTGGTGGCTTGTATATAAACTACTCAGATGGTGGGTCAAATTTATTCGTTTTATTTGATTAAATCTCGAAATGACTTTGATTATGATGGAATTAATTTGAAGTTCCTGTGCGTCCAATAGCAAAAAGATACTAAAAATAAAGTTTCTGACCAAATCCACCGTTACACAGGTGCACACAAGATTCGCTAACGCTAAATCGCATAAGAAGGTTCTTTATTTCTGTTACTTCCGGCTGCTCGGTATGCTGGTGCAACTTTTGCGCGTAATCTGTGTAATGTATGGAACCAAGTTGCAAAAGTTGCAAATTTCGGTTTGCTGGTGCGAAGGAGTGAAATTTTCCTTGTAGCGATAAAACCAACGTGCAAAAGTGGTATCGTATTGCACTTTGCTGGTCATGAATGGAATGTAATTTCTGCGAATTATATTCATATTTTCGAGTAAGCAGCTGCATAAAAGAGTTAAAAATTTATTATCTAGCCACGGCACCGGCACACTTTTCCTTCCTTGTGTATTTCCTGTGCGAGAGACCGGTCGGTACATTTGAATGTACGGCCTGGCAGGGAAGATATATATGAAAGGGGTACCGTCCTGTAACATGTATGCATGGGAAACAAGATAGCTGAGGGAACAGTGCACTTCTGGCCATCCCTTTGCCCATGTAAATATACCTACGGTTACACTATTCCTCCGGGGGGAAAACGACTGTCGTAAATTGTGCTCTTATTTTTAGTCCGTGCGATAACTCGGATGCTCCAGCCCCCAAGGGGAGGGGACAAGGGTTGCACGGAAAATGAAAAAAAAAAAATACCATAAATTATCTGATAAAAGACAAGCAATTTACAAAGTTCATCTTCTTTCAACCTTTTCGTCAGCGTCGCTTTTCAACAGTTTGTTTGTGTGATGATGGCAAAGTCATATTTCATGTGGACCGTTTGTTTACTGTTTTTTTTTTACTATTTTAGGCATCTTTACAAAAGTTTAGCTTTTTCCGTAAAGATTAACATTAAAATGCTCAGGGAATAAATCAGATATTATGTAACTTCATCATGCATATCAGCACTTTGACGTTCTATTACAGCTTTTGAACGGCTTTTTTTCTGAAACCTAATGATGAAAAGCTCAGTAGGTGCAGAAGCTAACAAATAAGTGTATAACTAAATGTTTTGCAAGCTAAGTTGTGCAAAAGTAAAGAAAATACTATTGAATCAATAGCCTGTCTAACATTTGAGAACTTTTCTTACCATTTAAAATCTTTTGAAATGTCATAATATCGTACACTTTTTGGAAGGTGAGATAATTTGATGATGAACATGAATTTCGATTCCACTGACCAAATTCTACCAGAAACAGATAAGCTGGTCATAGAGGTAAACATAGTATTTCAGGTCAATTGCTAGTGTTTATTTAGTATTAAATTCGATTTATAACGATCTTTGTTTACTATTTTTATTTAATAAAAATCTGAATCAGATTCGATGCGGGAAAGACTTTTTTTAAGGTTTAAAATGTTTTATTTTTTCATACGACAAAGAATGCAAAGTATCCTGGCAAAAATAATGCTGGTCCTTTTGCCTTCCTCACTGAGGTAAGGCTATAATCCTGCTCTAAAATTGAACTTTTTATTTAAAGCTCGAAAACCCACCATGATGTATACATATCGACTCAGAATCGAAAACTGAACAAATGTCTGTGTGTATGTGTGTGTGTATGTGTGTGTGTATGTGTGTGTGTATGTGTGTGTGTATGTGTGTGTGTATGTGTGTGTGTATGTGACCAATAATGTCACGCAGTTTTCTCAGCACTGGCTGAACCGATTTTGACCAAACCAGTTGCATTCGACTTGGTTTAGGGTCCCATACGGTGCTATTGAATTGTTTGAAGTTTTGATAAGTAGTTCAAAAGTTATGTATAAAAATGTGTTTTCGCATATTTTTGGAAGTTGAATAAATGGCAGTAAACTGAACCAAACATCATCATTATATACATCGTTGAATAGGTAATTGAAAAACCTTTCCAACGAGTCTAAAACATTGAAGATCTGGCAACCCTGTCTCGAGTTCTGACCACTTTAGTGATATTTATGTACTTTTTTGTAGCCGGATCTCACTTAAATGTATGTAAACAATGTCCGGATCCATCATCCGACCCAGCGTTGGTTAGGCAATCGAAAGACCTTTTCAACGAGTCTAAAACATTGAAGATCTGGCAACCCTGTCTCGAGTTCTGACCACTTTAGTGATATTTATGTACTTTTTTGTAGCCGGATCTCACTTAAATGTATGTAAACAATGTCCGGATCCATCATCCGACCCAGCGTTGGTTAGGTAATCGAAAGACCTCACCAACGAGTCTAAAACATTGAAGATCTGGCAACCCTGTCTCGAGTTCTGACCACTTTATTGATATTTATGTACTTTTTTGTAGCCGGATCTCACTTAAATGTATGTAAACAATGTCCGGATCCATCATCCGACCCAGCGTTGGTTAGGTAATCGAAAGACCTTTTCAACGAGTCTAAAACATTGAAGATCTGGCAACCCTGTCTCAAGTTCTGACCACATTAGTGATATTTATGTACTTTTTTGTAGCCGGATCTCACTTAAATGTATGTAAACAATGTTCGGATCCATCATCCAACCCATCGTTGGTTAGGTAATCGAAAGACCTTTCCAACGAGTCTAAAACATTGAAGATCTGGCAACTCTGTCTCGAGTTCTGACCACTTTAGTGATATTTATGTACTTTTTTGTAGCCGGATCTCACTTAAATGCATGTAAACAATGTCCGGATCCATCATCCGACCCAGCGTTGGTTAGGTAATCGAAAGACCTCACCAACGAGTCTAAAACATTGAAGATCTGGCAACCCTGTCTCGAGTTCTGACCACTTTAGTGATATTTATGTACTTTTTTGTAGCCGGATCTCACTTAAATGTATGTAAACAATGTCCGGATCCATCATCCGACCCATCGTTGGTTAGGTAATCGAAAGACCTCACCAACGAGTCTAAAATATTGAAGATCAGGTAACCCTGCCTCAAGCTATGACCACCTAAGATGCCACTTATGAGCCCTTGAGTAATATGTGTGTTTTTTGTATTCCGAAACTTAACGAAATTAGACGAAATTTGTGTCCAAACCCATTTTTTAAAAAAAGTGAGGAAGGCACCAACCACATAGGTGGATTAAGTTAGTTTTTTTCTTATTTTTTGAAATTATTTTTAAAACTTTCTTTTAACACCCATATCCATAATTTCGCTATCAGAAAAGTTAAATAAAAACAATGTATTAAAAAGGAGTAATAAAATGTTAAACACCCATTCCTTTGTTTTATACAATTGACAACTGATACAACTGAATGCTAAACACATTCTCAATCTAATTTAAATCATTTAAGCATATGCTAAACAAAGAAGAGACATTAAAACAAAACTTAGAGTATATTACGGTACACACTCAAAACCTTTTGCCGACCTTCGGCAGAATTCGGCAGAAATGAGAACAACTTATCGCAGAAATAAATGCCGAGTCTTAGCAAATTATGAGTCATTTTACCGAATACTCAGCAAAAAATTTTTTTTTGCATTTTTCTGCTGAAAAAAAACAGTTTTCGGTAGAATTTTTCCTAACTCAAATATCAGTGCGTAAAGAACCTTGATGGCAATAAAAAGTTGAACATAGATTTGATTTCGCTAAAATGTGAAAATGATTTTTTGTTGTAATTTAAATGTTTTCAAAGGCAAACTTATTCGAAATTGGTTATTTCCGGTAGAAGTATTTAATACTGAAAAATTAGATTTTACACATTTAGATTTTTTACCGTATTCGGTAAAGTTCACCTGTTTTTCAACTGCAGAACAATTCAGTTAACTGAAAACTACCGAAATCGGTAAAAACTTACCAAAATTTGTTAATGAAGTTCATTATTGTTAATCGTACCACCGATTTTTGGTAAAATTTTGTTCATTTTAACAGATGGTTTACCGATCTGAACTTTACCGATTTTCATCTACCAAATTCGATAAAAAAAAATTCTAAGTGGAATTGGCTAAAAACCACCAAAATTTGCCAAAACACCGTTTTTAACTTCTTTTAAATGCCATATCTTTACAAAGATTTGACTTAAGACAATTGTCAATAAAGATTCTTTATGTAAAATTGTCTTTAAAATCGATTCCGGTAGCCTTCAAATTGCCTTTTTAACCTTTAAAAATTATCCCGTAGAAATGAAGTGTTTTTTAAGCGTATTGTTTTCAGAAAGCTTGTCAAATTTCAAAGAAGTTTCTTTTTGACTACTTTTTGATACGATGAAACGGATGCGAGATACAGCAATATTAAAGTTACGAAACACAACAACATTTAAATAACCAACGCTTTTCTCAAAAGTCATTCTAGAGTGCAATTGGCAACAAAAATGGGTTATATAAGCCTAGGATAACATGCGTAAAATAATTCATTTAGGCCGTAAAGCGTCTACACATTTTGATTTTGATATAGGACTACGTCTTACTTGAAGGTACTGGAGTGCCATTAAAAAACCTGGACCGAACTCAGAGGAATCTTGTGTCATCCATCAAACGCTCATATCTTCCTTCTTTCAAAACGAATCGGCCCGATTTTAGTTACATTCGATTCGAAAATTATTCAGCAATTTGCTATTAAAATTTCAATGTTGGCAACATATTTTTATTCCCCACCATTCTACTGCTAAACACTCGCTTCGCAAAAAAAATCGTTGTTTGTTCTTCTATTTCCTCTGGTATTTCAATAAGACTTTCTAGTCAGACATTTAGCAACATATTCAAAGTATGTTTATATGGCTGTGACATACTTTCAGAATTCTATTTAAAGTATATAGTAGGGTGTTTCATCCAAACAAAAAAGTTCTCAGAATCAGGCAAACCGAGGTTCCCCTAGTAGAGGATACCCATAGGGACTATCATGCCGAATATCAGCCCATTTGGTTGAGAATTAGCCTGTTCCCCAAGGGTTTCCAGAAGCGTTTATTACTTGCCAGTCTGCCAATTAATTACTCAAATTACTGGTCTAAAATTATTAATTACATAAATTACTTAATTACTTTGCACTACGATAAAAAAAAACATTTATTATAAATTTAAGTATTCATTTCTACGGTTCTAAACTAAATTATTTATTAATAGCTTATTCGATAGCTCTTTAAAAATTATGCTGTTTTTTCTACCAAACTGTGAATTTCGCGTATAATTTTATTGAAAATAGCTATAGGCGATCATACGTCAAAAATGCCCTCCACTAGAAGGCGCTGAAACTTTGGGTTATGTTTACATAATATCCTACAGCGAGTGAATTGGTTTGAAATTTGGAATTATTTAATTTTATTATAAAAATGACATTAGTATTTAGTTATACCATTTTCAGGTACAAAATAAGTAGCTCAATTGATATGAACAATAATATTTGTTTTATGGCCCAATTTCACCTGTTCATTATCTGATTCGAAATTCCATTATGTTTCACGTTTCAATCAACCGAACCCTTATCAATCAATTTCAAAAGAAGATTTTTAAGTTGACTTACGTTTTTTTAAGTCGTGTTTGTCATAAAAACAAAGAAAACTGTAATGTTTTACTTCAATATATGAATATTAATATAATTAATTAATAATTTAAAATTGTTTTCAGTTTATTGCATGTCGAATGCCATTAAAATATAGAAGTTGTTTGAAAAAGGCCCCTGATTTTTCGAGCCATACATAAACTTTGACAAATATTTGCAACGTTAAGCTTTAAAATGTTTTTCAAACATTGGTTTGACATTACTTTGCATGTTTTTTTCTCAAGCAAATAAAAAAATCCGTTACTGAAAATACGGATAATGTGAAATGTGACATTTACACTGGATTTAATTTCTGCATTTGAGTTTGATTTTTAACATTGGAACATTTGTCTCAGAAATATTTGGAAATTTTTCGGGAAAATAGCTTAGCTCTCAATAGAGAGATATTTCAGGACTGTCAATTTGTGCAGATTATAAAAAAATATATTAAAAAAATAAAAAATATTTCTATTGATTTTTAATGGCTATCACTTGAAAACTTTGTTTTTATCAATGATAATTAAGTACATTTTGGTTTTAAATATTTGATCCACATACTTTAAATAATTTTGACTGCCTATTAGAAGGAAAAGCATAAAAATTTAATCAATTCTAATGTAGTTCTTTTTTTTTTGATTTTTTGATAATGCAGTTCTTGCAAAAAAAAAGTGTATTTGTAATTACTTAATAAAACTGAATAGATTTCGGATTCACAAAACATTTCTCACTGGCATTGCCTTATGTTATTAAGATCAGCTTCGATATACAACATGATAAAAATAAATTTTAGGAGAGTTTTAGAAGAGAAATATGGTGAATAAGGCCTCCTACATACTGAACCAGTCTTTTTTAATCTTTGTGTTTCACTCTTATTTGAAAACAATAAAATACTGTTATAATAGATTATATATAAAAAGTAAATAGTTTCGTTGAAAAAGTACAATTTTAAAAAAAATCAAATACATTAATTACTCAAAAATTACTTTAATTACCGATTTATTACCTTAAATTACCCTAATTACCATGAATTACTAAGTAATTAAAAAATTACCTAATTACCAGCTAAAAATCAAAGTAATTATTAATTACTTGCCAGTCTGAGGCCTTACTGGAAACCCTTGCTGTTCCCAGCGGTTTAAAGTTTACATGGAAATTACTATGGGATCTTTGTGCTTTTCGTTCAATCGTTCCTACAGGTCTGGAGACAACATGGATTCACTCGGAAAAAAGACAGGTGTGTAGGGGATGGTCCAATGAACCCCTTGAACGATGAACTAAAATGAACTTCATTACCGAATTTCGGTAAGTTTTTACCGATTTCGGTAAGTTTCAGTTTATCAAACAATTCAGCAGTTGAAAACTCGTTAAACTTTACCGAATTCGGTAAAAAATAAGTGTGTGGTAAAAAAGTATCGGAGAAATCCTGTTTTGGACGGGAATTGCTCAAAATAGTCAACAAATGCCTCATACAAACCTACCTATCGGCGTAGTATCGTCAATATCAATAGCACGATGGAACCCAATGCATCATCTTACCATATTTCATGAATAAATTCATGTCTGCATCGATAACGAATTAAAAGATATTGGCTCTATCTCATAAATATGATTTGAATCAAAATTCCGATCAAACAATGCAACATTGATCCGGATGAGTTATTGCTAATTGATGTTCCATTGAGTGTTAAAGCTTATTGTTGAAATCTGTTGTGATACATTGTCTTTAATCCAATTAGTAATCGAGCCCTGTCCGGAGAGAGTGTCAGCTTTGAGGGATGAAAGGGGTCGAGTTGTATGTTTACTGGCAATTCTGCGAAAGATTAGAAAATGTAACAGAGATAAAATCTGAACAATGTTGCACTAGAAAATGCAAATTGGGTACTAGGAAAAGTCTGCAAGAGGATCACTATGTTAATTGAAGTTTGCATTCATTAATTTTGCATACATACTTTTACCCCACCATCCCTCGACGAAGAAAGACATTTTATCTAGCGACGACTACAGCAACGACTAATGAACTTCGTCGAACAGATTCCACGGGATATAATCAAGCTGATAATCGCCAATGACACAAAGTAGCACCCAGAGAGAGTTGGTCCAAAGAGCTTCGAAGAATCGCATGACACGGCAGTGGAAAAGTGGAGACCAATTAACTCTGCATTATATTACAGCTGTCTCTCTCCCTTGAGTGGCAGGAATGCTTTCGGCTGTAATACGGGTTGGTGAAAAGCGATTGAATTTTCCCCGGATCCATCGCTCCACTTTACTTTGCCAAACGAGGAAAAAAAAGTGAGCACACTCAGCAGTTTTTGGATGCCCCGTTTTAGAGGTGGTAATTAAAAATGTATGAGCGAATGCACGAGTGGTGCTCGAAAAAGCTCGGTTGTTTGCTCTTGCATAATCTCAGTAAGAATTAGGTGGAAAATATGTATTCCTTCCTTTCAAACAGTATAATATCGTGGTTATATCAACAAAAAAGTGAACAGAATAATAATGTATGTTTTCTGTATTATTGAGTACACTTTTAAATGTACAGTATGTGAAAAAAGTATTTACACTTCTTGGGCAAAATGCACATTTTGTGATGAAACATGAAAACAATTTAAAGTTTGACAGAAACCTACAGAGAGACGTGCATCGGCACTCAATAGCACTTGACAGTTTTTTTAAGGCCATGGCTTGGAAAATGCACCATGTCAATTTGTTTTGTGCCTAAAGTATGTTTTTTTCATTGCACTATGATGTTCTGAGAGACCGAAACTTTTATCTTCACTTATTCGCTAGTTTTAGTGATGAAGTGCTATTTGAGTGCTAAATAGCAAATTTAGCACTTGAAATTTTTGTGATATTCAAATCACTATTAATTTTTTGCTATTCCAAACTGCATAGTGAACAACGATTACTAAAAGCATCGAAATAAAGCTTGTTTTGATGCACAGTGAGCAAAGATTCAATCTGCCAGTTTACGAAGGCAATCATCTCAAAATGTGGTGAAGTGCTATTGAGTGCCGATGCACGTCTGCCAAAGAAGACGGAAACTACGTTTTGTTCAGAAACTCATGCCGAACATTTTGCTACAAAAAGCTCATGAAAAGATGATTCCTATAAAAAGTTATGTAACAAATTCTATCACAAAAATCAAAAAGAGTGCAAAAAAATTTTGTACACCTTTCAAAAAATTTACATCAATAAAGTTATTTGTTGACAAATCACCATGAATCCAGTCTCCCAATTCCAAATAGGCATCCTTGATTGATTAAAAACATAATTTTTATTGAATATAAAGTTTACTAGCTACTGTGTATAAAAGTTCATAAAACTCTTAAAATTCGTTTTCGTTTTCGTTTTACGGAGTAAGGTGGGGGACGCGGCCTCAAGTCAGTCCAAGTCCGGTTTCTTGTGGAAAAAGGTAGTGGTCGAACTAGTATTGCATACCAAATGAACACCACCGGAAGATATAGAGGATCGGGAGGGGTAGGTCAAAAGAAATTAGTGTTGGTGTGAGCGGTAAGAACTTTGATGACTTGAGCGGTTACATCTATCTAAATCTGAAACTGAATAAAGGAACTCTAAAATTATTTTTAATAGTAAAAAAGCACCCTAATGGCTACACAAAAAATACGGGTCTCATTATTTCGGCCAGGGAACCCCCAGAAAAATTTTGAGCCCGACCCGAAGACTTTTGTTTTTTTCCATGATGTTTTCGTGGGGAATTGCTGATATACCTATTATAATATTATCGTTTATTTTAGTCCAGTGTCATTTGCTAAGCTTATGTCATGTTTAGTGCGTCCATCCCGGGATTTTTCAAAAACCAGAAATTCCCGAATCCCGGGATTTTTTATATTTTGTCCCGGAAATTCTCCAAATTGAAACAAATCAAATTTTGCTCTAGAAATTCAGATTTTGTTGTGGAAATAGATCAACAGTTCAATACTTAGTAATCGATAAGAATTTTTAAAGCTTTAAAATTTGTATTTGACATATAGCAGCATAAATTTGGCTTTTTTGGGTTTTTTTTTTAATTTTAGTTTGCAAATCCGCAAAATGCTTTGCGCTTAAGAAATTTTCTTTTAAATTTCATTATTTAAAAAAGACATAGTATTATATTTACGACATTAAAGATTTGTTCGAAGAATAACTTAAACTGTTATTATGTTGTACTCTGGTTTCTCTTCAATTGTCGAATAAATCTTTCGCCTTTTTTTATTATGTTGTTATTGCAATAACAAACCAATAACACAGAAGGAATCATGAAGGAATAACAATATTTTTAACGCTTTTAAAACAACAAATTTGGCCCACAGGGCCAAAAGGTTGGGCACCCCTGCCTTAGAGGATATAGCAAACATAATAAAAACAACTTTCAAAAGTTAATTTTATCAGATTAATTTAAGCTTGAGGACCCCATTTCATGGTCAAATAAATGTTTTCAACTTTTTAGAATAATTTATAGCTTAAGGACCCCATTTCATGGCCAAATTAATGACCCTGACGAAATTAGTCAAAATTATCCCATAGTATTAGCCATTTTTAACAATGTCCCTTAGGGGGTATATCAAATAATTTAAAAAAATCAACTTTCAAAATTTCAAATTTTTAGAACAATTTAAGCTCGTTTCATGGCCAAAATAAAGACCCCTACGAAATTGGACAAAATTATACCAAACATCTTAACATATTTAACAAAAGAAAAAATAATAACAGATTGTGTTATGGAAACTTAAAAACTTTTCCATTTGTGCGAGTTATGGTAATTTTATTTCTAAGTCAGAATTATTAGGAGAGTTTTTGAAATGTATAACATTTCCTCTTATTAGCGTGTTATTAAACATTTTCAGTATAATATCACTTCAACACCAAATCTTGTTATCTTATCAGAAACTGTTTTTATTTTTTCTTCTTGAAGTTGAAGTTCAGGATAAAATAATAAATCTTTTTGTTATTTTCACAGGATTTGTTATTGAAATATTATTAATTTTGTTATTACCGTCTGCCCAGGCCGCCACGAATGGACCTCGGATTCATGATCTAGGACCAAAATTACCCCTCACTGCAAAGCTCCAAGAAAAACAAAGGGAAGTCTGGGAAACCACTGTTTCAGTTAGCAGAGTCTGAAAAGGTGGACACTCTAATTAAAATACCGCTTTTGAAATATCACTAGAAACATCAATGATTTTACCCCCAACTCGACTTTCTCCATTAAAATGAGATAGTACAGTCTATCAGTGAATGCAAATCAGTGTGCTCCACCAGAGTGTCACTCCTAGCTTCCGGGCTACATTCCAAATCTAGATGCGTGCTTTGCCATTCATAATGCTGCTGATGGAAAATCCACCGACCAACACCACGTGGCCGCTTCAACGCAAACGAATGGCATTAGAATCCGATGGTCACGGGGAGATTTTATTTCGCTTTTGTGAGTCTAGGTAAAAGTCAAGAGCACCGCATTTGATGTCGAGAGATCAGGTCATCATCGAGGCACAGACAGGTAGACGTACCGTGTCATTTTAAAGTAAGGTATGCGTAGTTATAAGTTGATCAACACATTTTTGACTGTAATTTATAGTGTTTGAAAAAGTAAAAAAAAGTCATCTATTTGTCAATGGTTTGCCATCGTCGAGGAAATCGTAAAATTTCATCAGTCGTTGACCACCATCGCCATCACCAGCGTGAGCTCGTCATCAGAATTCTGGCTTTTGAAGAAGTCATTGTAGCACAGAGTACGCTATAGTGGGTACAGCAGATAGGTAACTGTTATTAAAGTGGATGTACGTGCCTGGGATGAAAAGATAGGAAACTACGACCAGCGAGTACAGGAAACACACTCATTTTGAATCTTTCAAGCAGTGCTGCATATTTTTATTAGTTTTTTTTTATATTTTTCACATTAAACATAATGTTTTCTGAAAAAAGATGGTCTTGAGCTTAAAATAGAACTGTGATAGGAATACGTCCAATCACCCTATTCCTATCGGTACGTCCACGATAACGTGATAATGTTCCGGGACCGTTTGCCGCTTGAGTGGTGGTTTTCCAACCAGGAAATTGAGAGTTTGTCCACGAGACGAATTCAAAGCCACTGTCGGCTGATGGTGCACTTGTGGCCACTACTCGATCATCTTAAATCGGTGTACCGGAAACTGCAGTGATGTATCTCACTTATGGGCTTGAGTTTTAGAAATTTGTTCAGTGGTTTCTGAGAAATTTTATCTCCACCTATGGAAATTGAAATCTAGGTTAGTAGGAGGTTAGTTAAATATATCAAACAATATATTCCCCTGATTTGTTTATCATAACTAATTAAGCAAAAACTTTGATAAAATCTGACGTTTCTCTTTTTCAATAGAGCCATTTGATAGATGTTGTTCTAAATATTTTACTACTATTTACTTAGGACTGTGATTCATCAAATATAGCTCTTCATAGATTTGTTTGGACAAATGTGTACACTAGAAATCCAGGAAATTCTTTTTTGGGACATTTGCATTTGGGTACACCTACGTTTGCTCGACGTTTATTGAGTTGAAAAGGGTTTTTATTCTTCCCAGAAATCTGTCATAAATTTAAAATGCTTCAATCTTTTTTCTGACCATTATATCTGTCAATGTAAATTCAAATCCAAAGAAAAAATCTTTCATTATAATTTGCAGAAATTTTCCATTATTTGAACACGCGACGGACCAACCAACACAGACAGTCGCATTGTCAAGTTCCTTCCAAATTTATTTAGCAAAGCCGCAATGAATCTACAGAATTAAAAATGTTTTATTAAATTAGTCAACCAAAGGCCGACCGTCCCGACAGCTTTTGCTTTTGTCCCGGTCCATTTGAACAAGAGATCAACCTAATGTACATCTCGTTAAGCTTGGTGGCCAAAACAAATATCTCCGCGCCGGTTGTCGCTCCAATACGAGTTCGCTAGAGTTGTTTATTTTGTAGCAAATGGACCAATTTTGCCCCCCGCAGGACAAATTCCGAAGATGGGCAAAAGCAGACAGAGTTTTTTTTTTGCATAAGGGTTTTGTGTGAACTGTTTATTTTATTGTAAAAATATCAGCTTTATTTCACCGTGCTTTGTTGACAGAGCAGGATAGTCGAGTAAAATCTTGCTTTCAGTTTGCAAGGAAAGTGGCTTTCGTTATGATATCGTTAACGAATTTTTGTGTGCTTTATCAATCAGTCTCGCTCCCAATGACACTTATTGATGGTAAATTTATTTATATCTATCAATCATTGCAATAAACGTGTGCGTTGAACGAATCTGTCAGCACGTTGTCGATTTATCGCTCTGGTGAGTTCCATAGCACCTTTATCCATTCCTGGCAGACGTGTCAAACCACATTGCAAGCAAGTCAAAAGGGTCACAATGACTAAACCAATAATTAAGAAATTTTAATTGTAAACATTTTTATACTGATTTCAGCTTAAAAAATTGATTATTTCAAATTCAACTTTTCACGAATTAGCTGACTAAACCCCATTTTGCTCTAGTTGCTTCTCCAATGGTCCAGGATATTACTTCCCGGATGTCAATCAGTTTGCTCAATTCAGCCGTCAAGCCGACCGAAACGTACCGGCTGGAATCGAATTAGGGACAGGGACGGTATCAATCCATGATTGATTTAACTTCACCCGTCGGTCCCAGCTGGTGGTGTCAGCTTCGTATAAGTGGTTTTGCTCTCGGCAGCGGTGTGCCTTGGAGCTATCAATAAACAGTTGTACTAGGCGGCAGCGTAATGCATATCAAATCGAGAAGTGTACGGAAAAGCTTAATAATATTATTCGAGTCGTATAGATATGTTTGTGGTGCAAAAAAGAACGTATTCTTTATTTGATCAATCTATAAATTGATAATTTGCATTTGCTCCAGAAAATTCTAAGCTTCATCATTAAATGATCAAGCTTAGAATTTTTGAATTTTCAAAAGGAGTCGATTACTAGCCAATTAAACTATTTTTGTTAAATTTTTGTTTGTAGTTACAGCTTTAAATTTTGAATTCTGCTGATTACAGTCAACTGAGGCGTCAGAACTGCAGGTTGTAGAGGACCTCATTGTATTAAATCTGGAGTCACATTTGAAAGAGGCGGTACGACATTGTTCTTACGGCCTTTTATTTCATTTAAACGCGTGTAATAAAATGCTGGCAAATCCCAAGGACATCACTGAATATGAAACATAATCGTAAACTTGGTAGAATCTTGTTGTTACGGCGGTAGACTCCAAGATCTGTATTCCAGGACATTTTGGAGGACCTAAATAAAAAAAGTAAATCTTTCCCAGTTCCTGAAGGGTATCGGGGCCGGCGGATTCAGTGGCAGTTACATTCTTAATTTAATGTTAACATGTTAAGGTTAATGTTAACATTCCAGAGAGTATCGGGGCCGGCGGATTCAGTGGCAGTTACATTCTTAATTTAATGTTAACATGTTAAGGTTAATGTTAACATTCCATAGGTCGCCTCCCCAAGGTGTCGTGATAAGGCCCAGTTTGTGACGATGCACTACCTTCCAATCGATTCCAGAAGGGAAAATATCACCAGTTGTGTTGGTCCGAGCCGGGATTTGAACCCCGATCTATCGCTTACGAGGCGGAAGCGTTACCACTGGGCTACGTGGCTCGGTCATAGATCATCCCAAAAGAGATCCAAAGAGAAGTGGTGCCAAATGGTCGTTGGGATGTGACTGGTAACAAGTAAACTAACTAATCAGAGTTTCCTTGAGAATTTCGTTACTTCGAATGCCCACTTATTCGAATGCTCGCTAATTCTAATGTATTCGAATTATAAAGAACTCAAACGTATACCCAAACGAAAAATATATCTCAAAATCTGCAACAGTCAATTTGCTGCAGAAAATGTTATATTTTATTACATTTTTTGCAGCAAGCCCATAGATCATTTTTGCCCGCGTGTAAACACGTCAGCGATCTGCAGTTCTCACCAACACATAGAATGCTGGCGCGTCCCCGAGCAACAATCTAGAGAGAACATTATGTTCGCGCTCTGTCCCTCACCATTCATCAAGCGTCCATGGCGCGGTGGTAGCGTGTCGGATCAGCAACCTAGAAGTTGATGGTTCAATCCTCGTTCTATTAAGGTTTTTTTTTCTGCAATACAATCAATCTGCCGTCGGTAATGTCGATAATTGTCGGTAACGGGCAAAAATGTCATACCCCTATATCGCAAAAAATGCATGAGGACAGTTTTCATGCAGATTCTGATATACTTTCATGCTGCCATGCATCAAAATCATGCGACCGCTGGTTGGGTGTACAAACCTGTCAAATACATTGGTCAAACTGATGATTTAATCCCATTTTTCGTTGATTTCTAATCACGTGGATTTGTACTTTTTACAGCTGTCAGTCGATTCAATTTTTTTTTTTGCAATTCCCTCGTGTAACAACTTACTTTTCCTGTCATTCTCGAACGACTAAATGGCATACTTGTATCTCACGGTGTATTTTTTCGAGACCTCAAAGATAAAAAAAAATCGGTATGTCTGGTATTTGGCACCGTGAAAGAAGGGCTTTTTCCTGACATTTTGCGGGGTTTACTGAAATATTTCGTCGGGGGGTCTAGAACAACTTTTTTTGAAGATTATGTTTAGATTTTATGGGGTATTTGTTCAGAAAGTCACAGAAATTCAGTGCATTCATGTTGATATCACTCAAACTTCTTATAAATATGCCTTGGCGACTCTAACTAATCATATTTGACCTATATTTGACCTCCACAAAAAAAATGGAACCAAATTTACCAGATTTCTAGCATTCTTTGAAATTAGGGTAGGGTAGTCATCAATGAGATACTTTTGGTTTTCAACTTTCAACGATTTTTTTATTTTTTTCATCAGCATGTTGTAATGAGCTTTTTGTTGCATTTTATTTCTTTTAGTTTGTTCTAACACTGACCAAAAAATGAGATCGATCCAACATCTATAGCCAGAGTTATTCAAGTGTCTCATTGTAGACGCACTTGGCAGGAACAATGAGACAGCTGGGGAACAATGAGACACTCTACGAAAATCAATACTTTTCTAGTAAAACATCATGTTTTGTATTGTTCCATTACAGGTGACTTGCTTTGAACATTTAAGAGCAATTTTGCCAACATGAAACTTTAATTAACAAAAGTTATACTAAAAAGTATTTAAATTTTGTAAAATCCATATATTTATACCAAACAACTTTGTATGTTTGTTTAAATGAAGTTAAACTCTATAAATATCACAAAAATCACTTTCAATTCATGTTTTGAAAGATCTACATGGATTTTCAAATGTTTAGGGGAGAGTGGGGAGACTTGATCCCCTTTTTTTGTATCGCACATAACTCTGTCAATTTTTCACAAAACTATAAACTTTTTGCATGAATTGAAAGCTTAAACATTCATCTATGTTTGGCTAATAAGGGTATTTCATCAGATTAACTCTTCGAATCATGCCAAGCGTTTTAAAAAAATATTTTAAACAGGCATTTTAAAAATGTTAGGGGTAACTTGATCCCCCTTTCAACATTCTGAAGAAATCTTAAGCAAAATGTTTCTTATTCATCCAAACTTTTAATTTTCTATAAGTTACAGCAATTTCACATAAAACCTGTACGTTTGTGTTCAAAATATAACAAGTTTAGTATGTAAAATATTTAAAAACTTAAAATATTATTTTTTAGACCAAAATTAAGCATGTTTACAAAAGCTGGAAATTTTACTTTACAAAACTTTTGAAAAAAGGTTCAAACTGCAGTAAGTTATGTACAACTATACTAATGGAAACTATGTATGAAAACCCAGCCCAATTAATTAATCTTGAGGCTGATTCCAGTGACTGTAAAAATGCAGGGATCAAGTCTCCCTAAACGCACTTTTTTAAACAATTGATTGTAAAAATAGTATGACGATAAATTTAACATCAAATGCGTAAGGGTTTTGGAGTTGATAAGTTTATCAAACAATTCATGTATGAAAAATATTTTTTTGAATAATTTTTGAGTGTTTTCTATAATTAACAAAACAAAGAAAAAAAGATCTTTTGGAAGTTTTTTGCAGCTCGTTTCAGAAAAATGTGTGTAACTCAATCTAAACATTTTTTAATTTTTTTCTGTGTTTTCTACAATTAGTTTTAGTTAATTTCGCACAATTTTCTAGAACAAAGCTAATTGTTTTACCCACATGCTGACGAGATACAGGCTTGGGATCAAGTGTCCCCGGGGATCAAATCTCCCCACTCTCCCCTAATGAAGAAAAATCAAAGTGTCTCATTGTTACCCATGGGCTAAAATGCGTAGGGAACAATGAGACAGCCCTGAATTCTGGTTATATTCTAAATTTTGGTCAAACCTAATGAAAGGACATTGTAGCCCAACCCAATCCCTATGGAACGTCGAAAGAAATTTGAAGAAATATTAGTTTTGGTGTAAATGGCAGCCTACGAGCGAAAAAGTATTTTTTGTCCATAATTTACTTTTACACCCCAGAATCAAACATTTATGAATAACTTTTCAAGGGAACGTCCATAACCAAAGCCACTAATATGGCAGACGTGTATCTAGTAGATACACCTTTCCCCCAAATATGAGCCTGATTGGTTGAAACTACGACTTGTGAGAGCCATTTAATCATCGTTCCCCGTGTATCATTGATGACTACTTTACCCAAAATCCAAGCTGGAAACCCCGATACGACCGAAAATAAATCTTTTCTTTGTAAAATTTGTCATGAAAATACAGCAACACATTGCCCGGATTCGAATTTGGGCATTAAACAATGCAAAACATGTATTATTTAATAAATATGCTGTTTATTACCCAATAGGTAATTTCTAGAATTTTTTCAAAACAACCTGTGAGTCATGGGTTTCCTATGCAGATGTGACATTTTGAAAATTTAATCTAGATTTGATTGTTTTAAAAACAAACATGGCCGCCAATTGTCCGACCAGGAATGAGACCGTTTAGAGCCTCAATGCAACGGCCTGGCCGCTACAAACTGTCATATCCTGACTGTAGTCCCGATTCGTCCTTTAAAATAGACTAAAAAACACCTGGGGCGTAATTTAACCAAATGCCCTTTGTGGATGCTTTCTTTTTTTGTGTTCAATAAGATTAGAGCACAAAACGAGTTGTTTCTATTGCAATATTTGACATTAGATAACAGTCTTCTAATCAGCTACAAATGGTGAAGTTGAAGTTGAAGTTGAATGGGCATTGCCCATTCAAAATTTTACCGATGGTTCAAGTTTGGAAACCATCCAACATGCATTTCCATTGGATCTGACAGCAATCTTCCCCGTGTATATTGTTTCTCAAGTTCAACCGAACCGTAGATTTTGCTCTATTTCGCTTGTCACGCAAAATATTGCTTTACTTCGTCTTATTTATTTTTTTCCACCCCCACTCGTTTTCCACCCAGGAACGTGCTGGAACTTTTGTTCCTCTTTTCTGCAAATCTCACTGTTTGATTAATGACGGGCATCCCAATGGGAAATGTTTCTCGGGTTTCCTTTGTTTCTCACCACCACAATCAACTGAGGAAAAGACATTTTTATCAGGATTGTTGCTTTTTGTCCCTGACACCGCGCTGTCAACTTGTATGGTGTCGCCTTGGAGAGCTCCATTTTCTATATTTTATGTTTTGTGTCGGATACTTTTTTTTCCATTACTCTGCACGTTTTTTTTTTGTCCTACCTCAAGAATGTTTTCATTATGGTCTGCAATAACGGTGCGTTCGTTTGAACCTATTTTGACGTTTTTCAAACGAAGGATCAAAACATACAATAGAATAAAATACGTGTCAAAAGCACTCAGCTTGCTAGAAACCGAAAAAGTTGTGCTTATAGGGTAATTTTGGTTCTTGATCTCTCAATTTAAAAAAAGTCAGTCTCGTTGTACATTTGGAGACAATTCTCATGCTGGGTCACGTGTCAGTTCAATTTCATTTTTGACACCCCACAGCCGGCACAGCGTGAGAAAAAACATAAAATAGAAAGCTCAAAAAGCTAAACAGTACATTTACATGGACGTTTGGTGATGTTTTGTGTTTTTTTGCCCGCACTTTTCCGTTGGCCCAAAATTGAGCTTTTTTGCCGCCTGATGTAGTCCTTATTTTACGGCTCCCCAATCCGAAGCATGTTTATGATCCGGATTTAATTTATTTTCCGATTCGGTACAATAAAAAAAGGAACACATAAATCAGACAAATGCTCCAACCATTAAGTGGCCCCACAGGCTCCGGCAGGGTGGTGGGGAGGAAGAAAACAATCTTACAGCATCCCAGCAAAGCTTGAAAATGTACTTTGCATGAATAAAACATCAGTCGTAAAATAGAAACAGAAGAACCATGCACACAACATTCCATGTTTTGTGTTATTCCCATTGTGCATATTATTTTTCTTTGCATTTTGAAGAAAATATCCACAAAAGTATGGCAAGAAGTTGCGTTGAGAAATGTAAAAATAAAAGGATTTTATCTCAGCACTGAGCACCAGCCATCATTTATCAACCAACATGTTGAGTTTGGCTTGTGCAATGAACGAGTAGATATTCAATCCGAGATTTTTTGTATATATTAAACCAGGGCTGCGGAGTCGGGTCATATTTCAAACGACTCCGACTCCGACTCCGACTCCGGCTTTCTCAGATTAGCTGACTCCGACTCCAACTCCGGCTCCGGCTTTGAACAAATGGTTGGCTGCGACTTCGACTCCGACTCCGGCCTACCAACTCTAGCCGACTCCGACTCCGACTCCGACTCCAGCTTTCAACAAATGGTTGGCTCCGACTCTGACTCCGACTTCACATATTTTTAAATGTTTCAAAAGTTAGATAACTATTATTAGTTAATTATTTTTTAAACATTGATAAATAGGATTATTTGAAAACTCTCTAAGCGTCATGTTTTTCTCAAGAAAAATAAGTAAAGTAAAAGTAAAGAAAAGTAAATAAACGGAAAAAAGTTTCTGGGTTACAAGTTTTATACGTTATGGAAACAGAAATCAAAAAATATCTTCAGTTTTAGAAACATTTTGAGAAGAACAGTTTTGAATGTAAATTTGGATTCATTTGCTTAACCTAAAATTTGAAAATTTGTTTTTTGCAATTCCGTCGTGAAACTACTCACTTTTCCTGTCATTCTTGAACGACGAAATAGCCTACTTTTCTGTACCAAACATAACAGAATCGGATAGCAACACTTTTCAAAATAAATGCTGAAAAGTTCTACTTTTCAGCACTCAAATGGGTGCTGAAAAGTTCAACTTTTCAGCACTTGTTTCGAAAAGTAACACTTTTCAACATTTTTTTTGATTTAAACGATTTATTGACGAAATACATGAAAATTTGACTTAAAATTTCACTCAGTGTGTGTTTTTTGGAATTGCAAAAAATGTTGTATGGAACTCGTTGCAAAACTTGATTTTTTCAGCACTCTTCGTATTTATCCAACTCGGTGAACCTCGTTGGATAAATGTACGACTCGTGCTGAAAAAATCCTCTTTTTGCAACTTGTTGCATAAACTACTATTTCACAGCTAAAAAAATCAAACCATCCACATTAACGACCCCCGGGTCTTTTGTGGTCTCTATTGCAAGTTTCAGCTCGAACCTAGGAGTCCGAAGGCTTGAATGGGGAGAGCACCCAAACCTCTTTCTACTCCAAGGAACCTTCCACCCCAGTGTTTGAACTGACGACCTTCAGATTGCGAGTCCAACTGCCGCCAGCGATTCCACCGGAGTAGGTTTGGTTTGGTGTGTTGTTTGTACTTATGGCATGGAGACGACTCCTACACCTGGAATTACTACAGTGTCTTGCGAACCTTCGTGGTGAACGGACACTAGAGCTGCGGTATTTTTTACTACCTAAGCTCAGAGTTATTTCAAAACAAAATTCACAGTCTTTTTAAAGACTACCTGAGTTATTTTCCAAAATTCTAAACAGTCTTTTCAAGACTAACCCCACCTGAAATTTTGTTGTATTTTACAAACGAAGCCATCTTTTAAGAGAACTTTGCTTGCAAAATGCGTCAAAACAAAGGTAAACGCAAATCTTCTGAAGATTTGGTCGTTACGTCGGTGAAGCGTTTGAACGCTAAACCGGCTAACGGAAACAGAAAAAGAAAACAGCCTCTTCTGAGGTCTGATTCTGATTCTGAATGTGAGGTCAATCCTCCAATTCCATTGACAAACAGTTTCGGTGTTTTATCCGAAACTGATGACAAGGAACCTTCTCCTCGTACTGAGCCTTCTGCCGTCGAGAAACGAGTAAAGGCTCCGCCAATTGTAGTGACTTCCGTCTCCGATTTGGCCAGCTTTCGAACGCAACTGAAGAATTGCAAGGAAACTTGCAATTTGAAAGTTTCGTTCCAGCTTGGTCGAAGAGGAGAATGTCGCTTGTTGACGGAATCTTTACAAGATCACCAAACTTTTGTTGGTTATTTGAAAAACCACAAACACAATTTCTACACGTATGAGACCAAGAATGCTCGGCCATTCAAGGCGGTCTTGAAAGGTCTCTCCAACGACTTGTCGGTGGATGAGATCAAAAACGAACTTAAGGTGTTGCTTGGCTTTGCCCCATCCCAAGTAATACCAATGAAGAAAAAATCAAACGGGAATATTTCTCGCTTTGGTTTGACTTCACAATTTTATCTGATTCATTTCAACAGAAATGAAATCAACAATTTGAAACTTTTGGACAAAGTTCAGTTTTTGTTCCATGTACGGGTAAAGTGGGAGCATTTTAAGAAACATGGCGGTAATGGCCAGAATCTGACCCAGTGCCGGCGTTGCCAGGCATTCGGTCACGGTACTGATCATTGCGCCATGGTTCCAAAATGCATGGTTTGCGGGGATTCTTCTCACGACAAGGACAATTGTCCCGTGAAAGAAGTCACCCAATTTAAATGTGCAAATTGTGGTGGAAATCACAAATCAAATTTTGGGATTGCCCCATCAGAAAAAGGTTTTGGATTCTCGTGCTAAGCATCAGCCGAAATCCAAACCGAAATTTTCTCAAAGTCAGGTTGTACCTGCATCTTTAAATCAAACGTTCGTGCTGTCTCACTCGAACAATGCTAGAAATACCCCTACCGTGGAAAAGTTAGGTAACAACAATGGCATTTCTTATGCTAACGTCGTTTCGGGTTCATCCACGAATTTTAAATCCTCTACCAATCTTTCTGAAATTGGGCAGGTACCTCAAATCTCATTTGAAAATTTTTCTGCTGGCAACGCTTTGGGATCTTCTGATCTCGGCGATGTTACGTTTGAAAAATGACTTTTTGCAAAACTCACTGTTTGGTTTGATTCAAACAATGAGTAATGCTACATCCATGATGGAAGCTATCCAGATTGGATTAAAATTTGCGAATGATGTTGTTCTTACCCTGAAGTTTAATCATGGATCTAAGTAATTCCATCAATATTATGAATTTTAATGCTCGCTCTTTAAAAGCGAAAGAAAATGAATTTTTCAACTTTTACGAGTTCATAACGTGCATGTTGCTGTTATAACCGAAACATTTTAAAAACTGGCACTTATTTGAAAAGTGATCCAGATTATAAAGTTATAACTAATAACCGAATGAATCGAAATGGCGGTGGAGTTGCAATAGTTATCCACCGTAGTATGACTTATAGCACGTTACGTGACTTTAAGTTAAAAGTTATTGAAAGTTTGGGCATTGAACTTGAAACTTCTTTTGGGAAAATTATGATTGCAGCTGCATATTTGCCATTCCAATGCACTGGGAAAATAAAAATTATTTCAAAGGGGATTTGAATAAACTTACTCGGCATAGATCTCGATTTTTGATCATCGGTGATTTTAATGCCAAACACCAATCTTGGAATAATTCAAAAGTAAATTCCAATGGTAAAATTCTGTTCAGAGATTGCACTTCTGGTCTTTATTCGGTTTTATACCCGAATGGGCCAACTTGCTTTTCTTCTGTTAGAAATCCATCAACAATTGATTTGGTTTTGACAAATCAAAGTCAGTATTGTGGTCCTTTAGTGACTCATGCTGATTTTGATTCTGATCACCTTCCAGTAACTTTTTCACTTTCTCATGAAGCAGTTACCAGACCCAATAGTTCTGTGTTTAATTACCACAAAGCTAATTGGGACAGGTATCAGCATCATATTGAGAATAATTTAAATCATGATTTTGTTTTAGAAACCAAAGCTGATATTGATTCAGCCTTGGAATCTTTAACTAATGCAATTTTGGATGCTAGGAATATTGCTATTCCTAAAGTCCAAGTCAAATTTGATTCTCCCATTATTGATGACGATCTTCAGCTTCTTGATTCGTCTGAAAAATGTTCGCCGAAGACAGTATCAACGTTCTCGTGATCCTGCACTGAAGCGAATTCAAAAGATTTGCAAAAGGTTATTGACCACAGATTCACTCTCCTGCGAAATGAAAAGTTCGCAAGAGATGTCGAACAAATTAAACCTTATTCCAAACCTTTTGGAAACTTTCAAAGGTTCTTAAGAAACCTCAAAACCCATCCCTTCTTTAAAAGATGGTGATAATATTCTATTAACTAATGGGAAAAAGCTCAAAAACTTGCTCAGCAGTTTGAGAGTGCTCATAATTTCAACTTGAATGTTTTGAGTCCTATTGAAAATCAAATTTCAATAGAATTTCAGAATATTGTTGAACAAGAATTTTCATCAGATGAAGTTTTTAATACGGATCTGAATGAAATAAAATCTATTATCAAAAAATTTAAAAATATGAAAGCCCCTGGTGAGGATGGCATTTTTTACATTTTAATTAAAAAATTACCAGAAGCAACTTTAAGTTGCTTGGTCAAAATTTTCAACAAATGTTTTGATTTGGCATATTTTCCCAGTAGTTGGAAAAATGCCAAAGTAATTCCGAATTTGAAACCGGATAAAAATCCTGCTGAAGCCTCACGCTATCGGCCCATTAGTTTGCTTTCATCTATTAGCACTGGAACGCCCAACGCTTGTCTGACTTACACGGACGCCCAAGCCTCCAAAAAAAGGTGGAACGGTAACTTCAACTCGCTGGTTCTCGGGCATAACTCAACCAATCGGGACAATTCTTGTTTCCAGTGATTTGTAAGAATGTCTAGATGATTCTAAAATTTTGCAGAACTTGATTTCAACAAATCTGTAATTTCTACGACCGAAAACATCGTTCTACCTTTTTTAAAAAGACTGCCTCCGCGGAATTTTCGGCGAATTTATTTTTACACGCGAAAAAAAAAGTTGGAACGATGTTTTTGATCGCAAAAATTAGAGATTTAATCAAATTAAGTTCTGCAAAGTTCTAGAATCATCTAGACATCCTAACAAATCACTAGAAAGAAGAATCATCTTGATTGGTTGAGTTATGCCCGAGAACCAGCGAGTTGAAGTTACCGTTCCAACTTTTTTGAAGCCTTGGGCGTTGGAATGTTAGTAAATTATTCGAAAGAATAATTCTTAATAGAATGATGACGCACATTAATGAAAATTCAATTTTCGCTGATGAGCAGTTTGGATTTCGCCTTGGACATTCAACTACTCATCAGTTGTTGAGAGTTTCAAATTTAATTCGGAGCAACAAATCTGAGGGCTATTCTACTGGCGCTGCTCTTCTAGATATAGAAAAAGCATTTGACAGTGTTTGGCATAAAGGTTTGATTGCAAAATTGAAAAGGTTTAATTTTCCGATTTATATCGTGAAAATTATTCAAAATTATTTGACGGATCGTACTCTGCAGGTATGTTATCAGAATAGCAAATCTGATCAACTACCTGTACGTGCTGGCGTCCCTCAAGGAAGCATTTTGGGTCCAATTTTATACAATATTTTTACTTCTGACTTGCCTGATTTGCCCCAGGATGTCAGAAATCACTTTTGCTGATGACACAAGCATCTCCGCCAAAGGCAGAAGCCTTCGTGTCATCACAAGAAGATTACAAAAAAGCTTGGATATTTTCAATTCTTATTTGAAAGAATGGAAAATTACTCCAAATGCTGCAAAAACTCAACTTATTATTTTCCCTCACAAACCAAGGGCTGATTTTCTTAAACCAAAAAGTCATCACATTATAAAGATGAATGAAGTAAATTTAAGTGGGAGGATCAAGTGAAATATCTTGGACTTGCTTTTGCCAAAAACCTTACTTACAAGGATCACATTGAAAGTATCCAGGTTAAATGTAACAAATATATTAAATGTTTGTATCCACTTATAAACAGGAATTCTAGACTTTGTCTCAAGAATAAACTGTTAATTTATAAACAAATTTTTAGACCTGCCATGCTTTATGCTGTGCCGATCTGGACAAGCTGTTGCTTTACCAGGAAGAAAAAACTTCAGAGGATTCAGAACAAAATTCTGAAAATGATTCTGAAACTTCCTCCCTGGTTCAGCACCAGTGAACTTCATCAATTAGCCGAAGTTGACACTTTGGATGTTATGTCCAATAAGATAATTGATGCATTTCGACAAAAATCATTGCAGTCTTCAGCTGCATTGATCCGCTCTTTATATAGTTTATAAGTTAGTTTTAAGGTATCCCTTTTCCCTTTTGTACATGTAGGACCTCCTACATTTGAAATCACTGAATAGCGAAAGCTACAATATTTCATGAATAAATGAAAGTTGCTAGTATTTAAAATTGAGGTGAAAAGTCATCATTTGTGATTGGACACTCAATAATATTTTAACTGAATAAATGTACATAGAAAAGAAATTTGAATAAAAAAAAAACCTGGAATTACTAAACGACCTAACAACCAAGGCCAGGACCGTCATTTTACTTCCTCATCCGATGGAAGGTTGTATCAGATGGGAATCAAACCCAGAATCATCCGCTTACAAAGCGGACAGCGTAACCATTCGGCCACGCACTGCCACTGCCACTCAAAGCTAATGAATTAAAATATTAATCTGTTATTTTTGAATGAATAACTAAAAGAAACCTGGCCTTAATGATCTATTGAACATTAAAATTCAATTTGCTCACTTTCAGGCTGACATTTGTTATAAGCACAGTGACAGGCACCTTGTTTTTTAAATGACAATTTTAAACGAAACATTTTTTTTTGTTTCACATCACACCATGGCTGTAGGAGATTATTATTTCAAATCAATGTATCCAAACAATTTCTTCGTGGAAAGGACGCCTAAGATGTCCTTTTCGAATATCGGTGACATGGAAAATATTTCAACCTGGAAATTTTTAATCTATTTTAATTTTAAAATTTTAAATACTTTTAAATGGAGGCGCAAACTTTGTGAATCTTCACCTAAAACGAAGCTTCATGATTCAAAATATATGAAAAAAATTAAAATATAATAAAAAACTAATATCCACAAGTAAAATATTTTCTAGGTCACATAAATTTCACATATATTCGTACCAGTTGATAATATTTTGATTCTGTTTTTTTTTATCTATAATATTTGAAAAATAAATTATAATCCTATATTTTGTTCTATACATTTTTTTATTAGTTCATTTTTGTACTGAATTCTTGAGATTTGTTAAACGATAATTTGTAATTATATCAAAATAGTTTACCTAAATCAACATCAACAATCAATGATTATTTCAAATTTGTTGCAACTTCTTTTGACATTTTTTGTTAGTTTCAATTATTTTAAATGCAACACTTTGATTTTCTTGTACTTAGTTACAAACAAAATGCGCATGTTGAGTTCCAAGTAAGAGATTGTTATTATCGTTGCTATGATACTGCATACTTGGGTAAGAGGTTATCATTTAGTGATTATAGTGTAATAATACAATTAGAGCTTTTCAATCACAACAAAAAGCTTCAAAAACATAATGGCATCTGATAAATCAATCAAAAATATAAATTGATTTGTAAATTAAGCTGTTATATAGGAAACACTGAACAATAAAAAAAACATATTTTTTGTTGAATTTAAGATAACTCTGGCTCCGACTCCGACTCCGGGTTATCAGAAATCTTCGGCTCCGACTCCGACTCCGACTCCAGCTCTTAAAATTTAGCCGACTCCGGCTCCGACTCCGACTCCAGCTGTTCGAGTTTTGACGACTCCGACTCCGACTCCGACTCCAAGCTTCCCAAAAAGACCCGACTCCACCGACTCCGGCTCCGACTCCGACTCCGACTCCACAGCCCTGTATTAAACAGGTTCTTATTCTTCAATTTCACTTGGACGGCAGATCATCAGTAGATTGGTCATCAATGAGACACTTTTTTATCTTGACATGTGGATGGTTAATTTATAACCATCAAAATTTAATCCAATTTGGACGATCCAGATCCGATCCGATCAGATTTGCTCTGGGCAGTAAAAGGTTAAATATGGTCAAATCTAATGATATACATTGTAGCTCGACTCTTGTCCTAATGAAACGTTAATTTAAGTAGTTAAATTACATGGTTCATAGTTCTACCTTTTGATTTATAAAACGAATCTACAAAATATTCAAAAGATTTTTCAAAAGTTGCTTGAACTTTTTGAATGAATTTGTTTTTAGGTTTTTGTGAAGTAAAAAACTAGCTAATATATAATTTTCCAGTATCGAGGTTATTTTGCAGATTTTTTTTTTTCAAAATGTAATTTAATATTGAGGTTGATGCAAAACACAAAGCTACTTATTGACATCAAAAAGGAAATTACCTTGATACAGTGAAAATAACTTACTTAGAATAAAAAAAAACAAAATTATAAGGTTTGCTATGCTCGAGAGATGTGGTATGGAATGGCTATTGGAAATAATAAATTACAATAATATTTAAAATATATTCCGTTTTTCTTTTCTGGTGTGTTTTCCCGGGAGTCTCGACCAAATTTCCCGGGAATCGAGAGGTAAAAAATAATCGATTTCCCGGGAATTCTCGCTCGTCACTCTCTAATTATGATATAGAGCAGTAAGTTCGTTGGTTGTCTACAAAATTCGAAGAGCTGGATGTGTTTCTGACTCCAACAGTATTCTTAACATTGTGATTTCAAACTAAATAAAAGTAACTCTTGTGAAATTAAACCATACACAGAATCAAAGTTTGAAAAAAAACCTAATGAAAATATTTATCAATTCATCTCTCTGCCTGTGTGTTAAATAATTTTTTATTAGGTTTTATATTTTATCATTTTGATTTTTTTTTCTTTAAGGCAGAAGACTTGTTCATCATGTTTTTTGTAAGAAAATGCAAAAAATACAATTATTCCCGAAATTTTGAGTACGCTATCGAGTCGGACTTTCAATTTTAATCAAAAGTTCTTTTGAAACCAAATTTCAATCTTTTCATGATTTATCGACATCGAGCTACAAATCCATGAATAATGTATCCTGTAAAAGATCAGGCAAATGAAAGGGGGCAGATATCGAAAAATAGGCCTTGGATTCGTGATCTGTTATCAAAATTATCCTTTAAAACAAAGTTTCGCGGACATCGAGTTGGGGTAACTTTTTCCGATTAAGTGTGAGTTGGTGGAGATTTCCCCACAGCTTAACTATAAAGTTTGTTGAAAAGCTTTCTTCCGACTTGTTGGAGTTTTATATTGTAGATTCATCATCCAAATTGCAAAGCATCCCATAGTTCATACTTTTATTCCATTTGTGCAGAGTGTTTTGAGGCACAAAAAGTTAAGCTACACAAATAAAACATGAAATATTAATCACCATCAGATCAGTGGAACCTACATCAAACATCGCTTACAATACGTCTTTCAAATCATCAAAATGAGTTTTTGTTCGCCGAACTGAATAAAGCCAACTTCAAAGAGGTGGAACTTATGGTTGAGATTCGCGCACACACACACACAAGCTCGCCTTTATTGATGGTATAATATGAAAATTCGATTAACTAAAATGAAATACTTTCAACGCAAACCCCCGCGCACATGCTGACGGGGGCAAAAAGCCGAATCAAGGCATCAAGGAGTTGTCTGACAATCTCTCGCTTTGGCAGCAAGATTGATGTGCCGGTACACAAATGCGAAATTCAACCTCGAAGGATAAAAAAACAATGTTTGTTTTCATATTCAGAAGTTCAAATACACGGAACATGAAAGGGGGAAATTTGATCACATAGACAATAACGCGAAAAAGAGCTTCCGAAAAGGCGGGCATGAATAAAATATAAGTGTCTTTTTTGGAGAAAAATAAATAAACGTTTATTTGAGTTTGCAATGGAGTCACATATCGTCAAATTTGATACTCTGATTTCAATGTAAACGTTATTAATATGTTTCGTTTCATCATGCACAATTGAACATTAGCTCGAATGTCTAGTTCAAGGCAAAAGTTTCTTATTTTTGTAATATCGTATTTCTAATCTAATCTAATCTTATAATTCTAATTTTTGTAATATCGTATTTAAAAAAAATCAATAATTTCAGCATTGGACATGTATTCCTCTTGTCTTTTTTGAATTGTTAAAAGTTTGAAAAGGATTACTGATTAGTTTGCAAGCATTTTCAATTTTTCGTGTCACTTAACCAAAAAATGGTCTGTGAGGGACCCAAGTCGTCGCCGTCGTGATTACTTGTCGTACGTGCATTTTGGGCCAAATTGAGTTAAGATCGCCAATTGTGTAGCTTACAATGTCTCATCTTTTGATCTTCACCTTCACAGAACTAAAAAAGCTCCTACATTTTTAGTCACTTTTCATATGAAAGAAGTTTTTATCTTGTCGTGCTGTCTTGACACAGCCTGAAAATTGATGTAAGCCCGACAATTGGCCAAATAGATTTCAGGTCAGAACGCGTTTTACACAGGAACGAGGAATTCAACCAAACTTCGGAGCAATGCACATAATTAGGCTTAGTGATTTTTCACGCTTTAAAAATTGAAAATTTTACGGGGACCTCAATTTAAAAACATCAAATTTCTCGCAAATTTCGCGGAACTTAAAAAATGTTAAAATAATTCTGAAAATCCTATGTTTAAATCACAGATACTTTTTTTTGTGCTTCATTAAATATTATTCTTCAATAAACTAACGTCATGATTCGAATTCCCGGACGCTTCGAAACCCGGACACTTCAACTAGTTTCATCAATTATTTGGATATAAATTCGCATTATGAATGTCTAAACTGTGTTACTTGATGAATTCTAACATCAACTTTCATTTAAAGTTTGTTTGAACGCTGTAGTTTATTCCAAAACAATTAAATAAAATAAAATTATAAGTTTACCAAAAATGCGAAACATTTCAACGGAAATTTTTATATAAAATATCGATTGTTTTGATGTTAACAGCTTATTTAAGAGCTAAAGAATGCAATTCACTAATATTTCAGTCCAAATTTGTGCGATTCATAAGCAAAATCGAGTGTCCGAAATTCGAAGCAAAAGTGTCCGGATTTCGAATCAGCTTTTAACAGTGTCCGGGATTCGAAGCACAAGTCATTTTAATTTAAAAATCTGATGAAAATGTGTTAGAAAAAACATATTTTGCATGCATTCTCTTAAAACTGACTGTTTATACTAAATCCGGATGATATTTCTACATTTCCATCTTATTACATGATTTTTTGCCAGCTATAACAAAAATAACATGGTACTAAGTGTCCGGATTTTGAATCATGACGTTATAAAAAAAAATCACTAAACTTGAATTTAACATTGTTGTCCAGTCAAAATTAGTAAAATATATTGAATTTTCTGCAACATTTAGCCAATTTAAAATATTTATGAGAGTTTTAGCTAATTTTTCGAAAACCTAATTAAAATCAATTTGCAAAAATTATATGATTTGCAACAAAATCGAAATTTTTATTCTAAGTGGGTAATTCTCTACCAACTCACACGAAATCGGGAAAAAATGCCCCGACCCCTCTTCGATTTGCGTGAAACTTTGTCCTAAGGGGTAACTTTTGTCCCTGAACACGAATCCGAGGTCCTTTTTTGATATCTCGTGACGGAGGGGCGGTACGACCCCTTCCATTTTTGAACATGCGAAAAAAGAGGTGTTTTTCAACAATTTGCAGCCTGAAACGGTGATGAGATAGAAATTTGTTGTCAAAGGGACTTTTATGTAAAATTAGACGCCCGATTTGATGGCGTACTCAGAATTCCGAATAAACGTATTTTTCATCGAATAAAACACTAAAAAAGTTTTAAAAATTCTCCCATTTTCCGTTACTCGACTGTAAAAAATTTTGGAACATGTCATTTTATGGGAAATTTAATATACTTTTCGAATCTACATTGTCCCAGAAGGGTCATTTTTTCATTTAGAACAAAATTTTTCATTTTAAAATTTCGTGTTTTTTCTAACTTTGCAGGGTTATTTTTTAGAGTGTAACAATGTTCTACAAAGTTGTAGAGCAGACAACAACAAAAATTTTGATATATAGACATAAGGGGTTTGCTTATAAACATCACGTGTTATCGCGATTTTACGAAAAAAAGTTTTGAAAAAGTTGGTCGTCGTAGATCATAGCCGTTTATGGTCACCCGCGACAGACACGGACGACGAAACAAAGAGAAACGCAAAAAGTAACTTTTTCAAAACTTTTTTTTCGTAAAATCGCGATAACTCGTATTGTTTATAAGCAAACCCTTTATGTCTATATATCAAAATTTTTGTTGTTGTCTGCTCTACAACTTTGTAGAACATTGTTACACTCTAAAAAATAACCCTGCAAAGTTAGAAAAAACACGAAATTTTAAAATGAAAAATTTTGTTCTAAAAAAATGACCCTTCTGGGTCAATGTAGATTCAAAAGTACATTAAATTTCCCATAAAATGACATGTTCCAAAATTTTTACAGTCGAGTAACGGAAAATGGGAGAATTTTAAAACTTTTAGTGTTTTTCGATGAAAAATACGTTTTTTCGGAATTCTGAGTACACCATCAAATCGGGCGTCTAATTTTACATAAAAGTCTTTTGAACACCAAATTGCTATCTCATCACCGTTTCAGGCTGCAAATTATTGAAAAACACCTCTTTTTTCGCATGTTCAAAAATGGAAGGGGTTGTACTGCCCCTCCGTCACGAGATATCAAAAAACGGACCTCGGATTCGTGATCAGGGACAAAAGTTACCCCTTAGGAAAAAGTTTCACGCAAATCGAAGAGGGGTCGGGGCAACTGCTGTGTGAGTTGGCGGAGAATTACCCAAGTGCGAAAAGAAAACAAAAAAGTAGTATTTTTTTACATTCAAGGGAATTATCCACCCAAATAAACAAATATCGTTAAAATTAAACAGGCCTTAAAAATAATTGATGTGTTTATAAAATGTGATTCCAAAGATAAAAAAAACTCTTCATTTTATTTTGAATAAAACAATGCTTGATTCTTTTAATTTTTTTCAAACTAAGCCTTTTAAATAAAATAGCAGTAAAATTTTTAACACGGCAATTGCAAATATTACTAAATTCAGTAAGTTTCTAAAAACACTTAAAAATCAGAGCATTTCTTCAAATGGTTCATATCAACTTGACATACATATATATTCAAGCTTTTGAATGAAAAACAAATAAAATTTACTTAAATAGTCTTTTTGGAAGAAATTTTTATTAAGTTATTATTTAAAATAAATGATTTGAGAAAATTGATAAATTTCACGAATTTCACGCCGTCCATGAAATCGTCAAAAATCACTAACCCTTTATTAGTTATAAAACCAGGATATTGACCCACTCAATTCTACAGTAGTTCATGAGATTATTTTTATTCCTTTCGAGTTTGATAAATTATTTTGAGACAAATCGTTACATTTTCACACATGCATTAAATTTCACGGGATTTCGCGGAAAAAGCCAAATTTCGCGGATTTTGTTTGTTTTTGTTTGTTATTGTTTACATCGTGTGCTCTCGTTTTTGTTTATTCAAGGTCGGAACGTCAAAAAGCGACGTACGGTATGATAGCACGACGGTGTCGAAGTGGTACCATTTGTGACAAAAAAGGGATTGAAATAAAGCTGAAAAGTTATACTTCCTCACAAAAACGGTTAAGCATCTACTCGTAAGCAGTTTTGAATGCCAGGGATGGAAATATCCATAAGTTGAATTCAGACATTGAAGATCAATATTTACAATGGGTAGAAAATAGAAGTTAACAAAATTTTAATAAAATTGCTTGCACCTTCTCAATTTATTGGGATAGTGGAAAAGTACAAATGAAGGTGATTAGATATAGATAAAATTTTGAATTATTTCTTTTTATGGTTAAACGGGATTTCCTATGAGTTGAAGGAAGAATACAGGGGATGTTTACTCGTTGTTTACCAAACTTATTATTAATACAAACCATGGCGAAAAATAATTCGGTAATACTTGAAAAAAGGAGGCAACTTTTCTGTTATGTTATCACAATTTTTTTACACCTTTTTTCAATTTTAGTCACAATGGACTTAAACAAAAATCTTCAAGGATCCCCAAATGTTTTCCCAACTCTGGTGGCTGAATTTGGGACGGATGGAAATCACGGTCTACGAATAAAAGCAACCATCACGTCGTCAGCCGGGCCGGAAACAAATGAGAACAGATGTGGCATCTCATTATTGAAAACGTTACTCATTGTAGCCGAAAGCTTCCCTTTTTGTAGCCCATCCGAGGTGTTGTTGTTGTGTACGCTTGTGTGTGATTGCTCTGTTTATCGTTTCAAGTTTTGGGCTCTCGTTTTTGTTGCGTTTTGCATGAAGCGACATTATGAATGAAACTTTGATGTTTGTTGAAGCGTTTAATTTTAATAACCCTTGGGTTTACAGTGGATTGATTCAATATGATTTTTGAAATTATATGCTTATGAGAACGAAATGAACAATGTTTTGAAATACTTTGCAATGCTCATAAAATTAAACCAATAGCTATGAAGTGCAAAACATTCAAACAATTTACAGAACATTGAAATTATTCTGAATTAATAACATCAATTCAAACAGCACGGATTCTGAAAAAAAACGTGAAGATTTGCTAGGTTTACCGTCATTGTCTTTCTGCTCAAGGCATATCTTCCTCGGAAAACATAAACTAATTTATCATGCTGAACAACGTATTCGCTTTTGTCAACGGTTCGGGTTTGATAAATTGTCCCATTCCACACCCGAACGAGAGTGGCTAAATATGCTTAGGGTAGAGTAGTCATCAATGAGACACGAGGAACAATGATAAAATGGCTCTCATAAGTCGTAGTTTCAACCAATCAGGCTCATATTTGGGGGAAAGGTGTGTCTACTGGATACACGTCTGCCGTATTAGTGGCTTTGGTTATGGACGCTCCCTTGAAAAGTAATTCATAAATGTTTGATTATGGGGTGTAAAAGTAAATTATGGACAAAAAATACTTTTTCGCTCGTAGACTGCCATTTACACCAAAACTTATATTTCTTCAAATTTCTTTCGACGTTCCATAGGGATTAAGTTGGGCTACAATGTCCTTTCATTAGATTTGGCCAAAATTTTGAATATACCCAGAATCCAGGGCTGTCTCATTGTTCCCCACTCATTTCAGCCCATGGGGAACAATGAGACACTTTGATTTTTCTTCAATAAACTTTTCAAAATCGATGGAAATCTTTCAAAACAAGAATTAAAAGTGATTTTTGGCATATTTATAGAGTTTAAACTTCATTTAACCAAAAATACTAAGTTATTTGGTATTAATATATGGATTTTACAAAATTTAAATACTTTTTTGTGTAACTTTTGTTATAAAAAGTTTCATGTTTGCAAAATTGCTCTAAAATGTTCAAGGCAAGTCACCTGCAATGGAACAATACAAAAACATGATGTTTTGCTAGAAAAATGTTGATTTTCGTAGAGTGTCTCATTGTTCCCCAGCTGTCTCATTGTTCCTGCCAAGTGCGTCTACAATGAGACAGTTGAATAACTCTGGCTGTAGATGTCGGATCGATCTCATATTTTGGTCAATGATAGAACACATTAAAAGAAAGATAATGCAACTAAAAGCTCATTCAAATATGCTGATGAAATAAATAGAAAAATCGTTGAAAGTTGAAAACCAAAAGTGTCTCATTGATGACTACCCTACCCTACAAACTTGACAGGGGCTCTACAAAAGGATGTCGGAAGAAACTGATTTGAACTGCCTCGGACATATTTTAAAATAATTGTGTTCTTTGTAATGAATGCTAATTGCCAACTTCAACTTTAGGCAAACTTAACTTATGAGACGTCTACTGTAAAAAAAGGACGTGCCACATGATAGTACTCTAGCGATGATGTATCAACCTATCCCAACCCCATCAATTTCCGCTCTGAAACGCCGATGGTCAGCCCCACTCAGGCGGAAAGACAAACTCACAAAGACAGGAGTTTCCGACGGCACGATGGCAAATAGCCATCTCGATTTCCCTCCCTTCATAAGCATCATCATCATTATCGCCACCGCTGCTGCTGCTGCTTGAGATTTGCGTTGCCCAACGCTGCTGCGGTTTCGTAGCTCACTTAACCCTAGATGGAACGCTTGGTTACCAAGGAGTTGGCATGTGCTACTGGGTGATGGATATCCCAAAAGGGTAGAAAGATGGAAAAAGCTTTAACACAACCGCAAATGATACCAACTATGGACAGAAGTTCATCTTTCTCTGGGGCTTGGTGTGTTCTGGGAAATGCAGAGTATATAATACTAGTTTTTGTCAACGTTTTAGGAGATAAATGTTCGTCCTCATTTGTTGTTTGATATGTAGTATAATAGTTTGAGATACAGTCCAGACAGCGACTACCCGCAGGGCATCAAAGGAACTTCGAATAACTAGATTCTTGAAAAAAAGGGGTGGGTGAAAATTATGCGTGGTTTTTTGCGCGTTGGAGTGTGGAGCGTTTTGACGGTATGTCCACACATCCTTCATTCCTGTAGATTCTGTGAAATGTGATCTCAGAAACTTCTCTGCTGAAAAACACAATGCAGTTACAATGGTTACTTCAACTGACAAAACTGTTCGCTCAGTAAGCGGAAGATCATGGGTTCGATTCCCATCTGCTCCAACCTACCATCGGATGGGGAAGTAAAACGTCGGTCCCGTCCTTGGATGTTGTTAGGCCGTTAAGTCATTCCAGGTGTAGGAGTCGTTTCCAAGCTATAAGTACATACAACACACCAAACCGGTGGAATCGATGGCGGCGGTTGGACTCGCAATCCAAAGGTCGTCAGTTTGAACCCTGGAGTAGAAGGTTCCTTCGAGTAAAAATAGGTTTGGGTGCTCTCCCCATTCAAACCTTTGGACTCCTAGGTTCGAGCAGAAACTTGCAATAGAGACCACAAAAAAGACCTGGGGGTCGTTAAAGTGGCTGGTTTGATTTTCGTGCCTGGCATATGAGCAATGCAATGATAAATTAACCAATTGAGGAAAAAATTTCAACTCCGACCAACAAGTGCACTTAATTGCAGAGTGAAGAAAGTTTACAATTTACTGGAACAGTCATTTACCTGTCGTTTTACTTCCGTATTTTTACCTCTTCAAAAGTTTCCCCTTATTCAATTCTAAATGAGCCTCCACAGCGGAGAGGATTTTTTTTCATACAGCAGCTGCAGGTTCACCTCTAAGTTTTGAAACTGTTTAAGTTACTTTTTTGCGGGTTTCAAAAATGTTGTGCACAAAATTTTCCTTAGTAGGGGAGCTATACTTTTTCTCAGCCTATTTCTATTATCGGCCTATCAGCACTTTTATCACGAATTACAGCTTTCATAAAGTGACTGTTCGAAAGTATCAAATAGCTCAAATAAAAGTGAGCAAGCAACTCTTCAATATTGAAGTATCTAAAAATTTTGATTTAATAGCAGAAAACTGCAAAAAGTGATGCGAATTTTTCGAACGGCTTTGAGTGATTAAAATGGGTATATTTCCCCTATTATGTTGACCCCAACAAGAGGTAAGAGTTCCCTACATTTCAAGTAAACTTTCCGCCGCTCACTGACTGCCATTCAACCTGGAAGAAAAGTAGGAAAATTTTTCGATCGCCTGCTGCTAGAAAATTACTTTTCCTGCCAGCAATTGCTTTCTTTTCGCTCAGTTTACCCTGGAGCAATTTCTTGGACCGATTTTTTCCCAACTCAACGCGCATCCGAGAGTGGGACCCAGCGCCGAAAGATTGGTGACTGCGTTATGCAAAGTTTCTATTAAAACTAGAAACGTGCTTCTTTTCCTTCTCGCAGGGAAAATACGTGTCTATAAACGGTCCCGATTTCCGGAAAAAGTGGAAAAGAAAAAGTTGGGCGATCCGATCGACATCTAGAACAAACTTTTACCAACCATCCGGGGCGAGCGAGGGTCACGTTGAATTCCTACTTTGTTACAACTTTGCCCAGCTACTTCCCTCTTTCTTTCTATCCTAGGGCCCAAAACGTGGGCTCCGTATCCTCGCGCCAAAGATATTGAAGTTTGCCGATTATTCATGCTAATGTAAGTGTGGTCCCTTCCCTCCTTTATGGAAAACGATTCTCGCCACGTTCTAGCCAGCGAGGAGCAATGCTCACGTTGCACACAGCACAGCAAAGTATGCAAATCTGGCTGCTGATTTTGGTTCCGGATTGTGCACTTGAATCGACCGGAGAACGCGCGCCTCCGGACGATCGCAGGGATAACGAATGCAAATGGAGGAGAGGGCACCTTTCCGCTGTCGACAAATTGGAGGTGTGTTAGACGCATGTTTTTGCGTAAATTAAATGATCGACAAAGTGGATTTTAACAGTAATTTTTAGTTTTAAAAAAACAACAAACAACAAACAACAAGCAACAAACAACAAACAACAAACAACAAACAACAAACAACAAACAACAAACAACAAACAACAAACAACAAACAACAAACAACAAACAACAAACAACAAACAACAAACAACAAACAACAAACAACAAACAACAAACAACAAACAACAAACAACAAACAACAAACAACAAACAACAAACAACAAACAACAAACAACAAACAACACAAATTTCCAATTTAAAACATAAAACATAAAACATAAAACATAAAACATAAAACATAAAACATAAAACATAAAACATAAAACATAAAACATAAAACATAAAACATAAAACATAAAACATAAAACATAAAACATAAAACATAAAACATAAAACATAAAACATAAAACATAAGACATAAAACATAAAACATAAAACATAAAACATAAAACATAAAACATAAAACATAAAACATAAAACATAAAACATAAAACATAAAACATAAAACATAAAACATAAAACATAAAACATAAAACATAAGACATAAAACATAAAACATAAAACATAAGACATAAAACATAAAACATAAACATAAAACATAAAACATAAAACATAAAACATAAAACATAAAACATAAGACATAAAACATAAACATAAAACATAAGACATAAAACATAAAACATAAAACATAAAACATAAAACATAAAACATAAGACATAAAACATAAAACATAAGACATAAAACATAAAACATAAAACATAAAACATAAGACATAAAACATAAAACATAAAACATAAAACATAAAACATAAAACATAAAACATAAAACATAAAACATAAAACATAAAACATAAAACATAAAACATAAAACATAAAACATAAAACATAAAACATAAAACATAAAACATAAAACATAAAACATAAAACATAAAACATAAAACATAAAACATAAAACATAAAACATAAAACATAAAACATAAAACATAAAACATAAAACATAAAACATAAAAGGGTAATTCTCTACCAACTCACACGAAATCGGGAAAAGTTGCCCCGACCCCTCTTCGATTTGCGTGAAACTTTGTCCTAAGGGGTAACTTTTGTCCCTGATCACGAAACCGAGGTCCGTTTTTTGATATCTCGTGACGGAGGGGCGGTACGACCCCTTCCATTTTTGAACATGTGAAAAAAGAGGTGTTTTTCAATAATTTGCAGCCTGAAACGGTGATGAGATAGAAATTTGGTGTCAAAGGGACTTTTATGTAAAATTAGACGCCCGATTTGATGGCATACTCAGAATTCCGAATAAACGTATTTTTCATCGAAAAAAAACTCTAAAAAAGTTTTAAAAATTCTTCCATTTTCCGTTACTCGACTGTAAAAAATTTTGGAACATGTCATTTTATGGGAAATTTAATGTACTTTTTGAATCTTTATTGTCCCAGAAGGGTAATTTTTCATTTAGAACAAAATTTTCATTTTAAAATTTCGTGTTTTTCTAACTTTGCAGAGTTATTTTTTAGAGTGTAACAATGTTCTACAAAGTTGTAGAGCAGACAATTACAAAAATTTTGATTTATAGACATAAGGGGTTTGCTAATAAACATCACGAATTATCGCGATTTTACGAAAAAAAGTTTTGAAAAAGTTACTTTTTGCGTTTCTCTTTGTTTCGTCGTCCGTGTCTGTCGCGGGTGACCATGAATGGCCATGATCGATGACGACCAACTTTTTCAAAACTTTTTTTTCGTAAAATCGCGATAACTCGTGATGTTCATAAGCAAACCCCTTTATCTATAAATCAAAATTTTTGTTAGTGTCTGCTCTACAACTTTGTACAACATTGCTACACTCTAAAAAATAACCCTGCAAAGTTAGAAAAAACACGAAATTTTAAAATGAAAAATTTTGTTCTAAATGAAAAAATGACCCTTCTGGGACAATGTAGATTTGAAAAGTACATTAAATTTCCCATAAAATGACATGTTCTAAAATATTTTACAGTCGAGTAACGGAAAATGGGAGAATTTTTAAAACTTTTTTAGTGTTTTTTTTTTTTCGATGAAAAATACGTTTATTCGGAATTCTGAGTACGCCATCAAATCGGACACAAAAGTCCCTTTGACACCAAATTTCTATCTCATCACCGTTTCAGACTGCAAATTGTTGAAAAACACCTCTTTTTTCGCATGTTCAAAAATGGAAGGGGTCGTACCGCCCCTCCGTCACGAGATATCAAAAAACGGACCTCGGTTTCGTGATCAGGGACAAAAGTTACCCCTTAGGACAAAGTTTCACGCAAATCGAAGAGGGGTCGGGGCAACTGCTGTGTGAGTTGGCGGAGAATTACCCAAAACATAAAACATAAAACATAAAACATAAGAGGTCATTCCATCTGAAGCGGAACAGCACTTGAAAATTGCCATCTCCGATTCTGCTCAAATTTGGCAGAGCTGTTGAGACTATCAAAACATGCAAAAATCCCGAATTTCATCCAAATCGGACCACCCCCTCCATTTTTGTACCCTCCCAAAAAATCGACTTTTTGGCGATTTTTGAGCGAAACCTCTATCTTCAAACGACGATAACTCAGGAACCACACATCTTAGAGGGTCGGTCTTAGACTCAATTTTAAAGGAAATCGGACGTAGAATCCATTTCCGTGATCAAAATTTAGATTAAAAAATGGTTTCCACCTGTATTGCGCAATTGAAAACTTAAAATTGCCGTATCTCAAAACAGCCCTATTTATTTTTTAAATTTGACCATCGTATTCCCCAGCCAATTTTACATAAGAATCATTTATCGACAGAAAGGAATCGCTCCAGAGATATCGAATTTTAAAGTATCCGTTTCCTTCAAAATTGAGTCTAAGACCGACCCTCTAAGATTTGTGGTTCATGAGTTATTGTCATTTGAAGATAGGGGTTTTGCTCAAAAATTACCAAAAAGTCGATTTTTTGGGAGGGTACAAAAATGGAGGGGGTGGTCCAATTTGGATGAAATTCGGGATTTTTGCATGTTTTGATAGTCTCAACAGCTCTGCCAAATTTGAGCAGAATCGAAGATGGTAATTTTCAAATTTGGATTTTTTCTTGTACACTTCAGGTGGAATGACCCAAAACATATAACACAAAACAGGTGATTTTTTTGTGGCCTGTTGACCAACTTTGAATAATCATGTAAAATAGCCCTTTGGAATTCATAATTCTTAAAAATAAGGTTTAGTGAACATTTTCAGATTTTGTTTATAACTAAATATCCATGATTTGATTCTGAATATACGAAACAGATATTTTGTTGAAAAATCTATCGTTTTAAAACAGTTTCACAAGTGTGAATGTGATTGAAAACAGTTAATTTCGTTAAAAACTTCATCAAATGAGTTATGAAACATTCAAATTTGAGTGAAGTGGGAACTGAAAAGATAGCAAAAATATAGGTATCCGATATTAATTGAAATGTCATGACGCAACATTTTTATGGGCTCAGTTAACGACTAGTTTTCCTTATCATTGAATTTGTCCTTTTCGTCGGATCGCAAAATTTTTCGCGTCCGTCGTAGTGTGTTTTTCTTCTTTCTCTCGCGTGCGTGCGTTTGTGTGAAGGTGCGGCTGGCTCTGGCTGTCCCGATGACAGCTAGCCAGTTCGATTTGCGATGCCTTTTCGTTGGGTCGCAACATGTTTCGCGTCCGTAGTTGGTGTGCAACAAGTTTCCAGGTTCCTGGCGCTCGTGGGGTGTAAGCAAAGAGTAAATCAGCTGCCCTAGTAGCAACCTGCGCTAACTAACATTCCCGTCCCTTAAAATCGAGATCTACAAACTGACATGGCAGGCGCCGTTGGTGGCCAATGACTGTTACCTATTCGCAACTGATCTAGCTTTAGCAATCATGGTGTTTTATCTTTTCAGCGCATTCATACATGCTGTTGATAAGGGAAACACCACTAGATTGTCGAAGCCTATAATCAGTTGTGCTGAAAGGTTATTACGGTTCTGTTCAGCAACGGAGGGGCAACCATGGGTGATCTCTCATGCTCATGCTCATGCTCAGTTTGCATTTTCATTTAATTTGTTCAACAACGATTGTCTACAGTCACAAAATTATAATATATTATAATATAATTATCAAACATCCATCAAGCTAGACCACGTGGAGTTTTTTTTTACAAAAATATTGTACCGCCTAACCTGTAGCTATATTCATGCTATTTTTATTTTTTCTTACTTTAACCTAGTGAATAAAACTGTTGGAAAAATGTAATATTCTGTTCTCCAGAATTAAAATGAAACGGAAATATCAAAAAATAAATACTTGCAACCAAAAAAAATACATCTGATGCATATATTTTACAGTTTTATAATTTAAAATAACGCCATTTTTATTTTTTTAATAAACCTTTTTTCACATTTCGCCCGCAATCTTATGAAACGAAACAATTGGCACTACGCCCCCCGTGGCATGGCCTTCCTCTAACGTGGGATTTCTGCTCCAGCGCCTCTGACGAGACAGGAGAAACCGGGTCCGACGTTTTACTTCACCATCCGATAGAAGCTCAGTGGATAAGGCGGGAATCGAACCCGCGTCTCATAGCATCATCGGGATCGGCAGCCGAAGCCGCTACCCCTGCGCCACGAGACCCCAATCTTATGTAAACTTCAAATTTTATCCGCCACTCTAAAACTTTGAGCACCCCTAAAGTAGGTATACTCTCATGAATTTACTGTCCAGACTCGATTATCCGAGTCACAAAAATCATATTTTTTTATTTTCTTTTTTTCAATTCAAATTCGGTTTTATTGGTGAATAATCAAGATACAATAAGTTCTTTTGAGGTACAAAACAGAGTTTTGGAGTTCCTTTCAGCTGTGTGTTACATCATAATCCATTTTGGAACAGTTATTGCTTGTAAATAAAGGTGTTACCAAGAGTAAGAAAAATTTAAAAAAAAAACTTACTAAACTTGCTAGGAAAAGGGGATAGAAATAGAGAAAGCTTAAAACTAGATCACAGTTTTTATCCTTTATAGATGTGCTTAATCATTAATTCCCCGAGGGCTAGAAATTGCTCCGCCTTGTTACGGCAGCTCCGAAACCGCGTCATCATCTCCCCCGCGAGAGCAAAGAACTCCGGCAGGGTAAAGAGATCTTCCCCGGTGACTTCTTGCTGGGCCGCATTGCCGCTACCGGCCGCGACCACGCTGGCAAACGATCGCCCCCAGCCAGGAGGGATCGCTGGGTTGTCCGCTGGAACCGTACGCTGGCCAGCTGCAGGAACGGCTGCACTCGTACTTCGTTGAGGAGGGTGGGACGCTGCTGCTTTCTTCTTCCTCTTTTCCTGCTCCTCGAGGTAGGACTTGCGCGCGACGCATCCGCGGTAATTACCTGTATGGTTACCGCCGCAGTTCGCGCACTTTACGCGCGGCTTGGTTTGTTCTGCGTTTTCCCCAAGTCCGCCTTTCGTGGCAGTGCGCACACCTCCGAGAGGTGTGACTCACCGCACTTCACGCAGCGGGGCTGGAGGTTGCAGTTCCGCGAGCCGTGGCCGAATTTCTGGCAACGGTGACATTGCGCTGCGTCCGTCGGATTTTGGAGTAAAACCGCCAGTTTACCCAAAACCGTCCAACGCCTTAGTCCGCCGCAGGTCTTGAATCTTGACGGTGCCGCGGTCGAAGTACAACAGGTACAGTGTGTGTGTACCTGTGACTGTTGTCTTCCGCGAGAGGATTTTTATGTCTCGCGGCGTTATTCCGGCACCCGAGAGGTGCTCCTTGAGGACGGAGGTCGGGCGGTCTTGGTACCCCTGCAAGACAATCTTTACAGCGGTCTTCTGCGCGGGGTCAAATGTGTAGAATTTGAAGTTTTTACGCTTAAATTTCTCCACAACCAGGTCGAAGTTCTTTTGGTCAAATGTGAACACTTGCACTGACGCTTTACCTATTTTGAGGCAGTACACGAGGCCTTCCAGCTGCTCGTCAACATCGTCCGCCAACGTGTCCAAAACAAAAATTGGTGGTGGTCGTCGTTCCTTTGGAGTAATTACTTTTTTGGCGTCGGCACTTTTTCCGTGCACGACCATCGTCGTCGTCGTCGTCGGTAGTGCTACCGTCGGTGTTGTTGTAGCTGCTTTCCTCGTCACTCAGCCTCGCGAACTTGTTACTGGTGGGAATGTTGGCGGATGTTGAAGCGCCATCGGTCGACGGATTGCCGGAAGTAGCTGAACGGAGCCTAATAGGGCTGCGATCCTGGACGCGGTAATTAGCGTGTAGTAACTTGGGGTCGAATCCTTTGGCGCTCACACTCCCCGGCGCGATGGCGGTCGACGCGGCGTTGGTTTGTTTACCTTTTGCACACGGCCGGTAGACGAACTTCGCGGGTTTTTCGAGGCCGCACTCGAACTGCCACGGCCACGACCGGCCCTTGGCATGCTGTTGGAGCAAACTCGCGGCTAATCACGGTAAATTACGGCGAAAATTTTCGAAAAAACGATGGAGCACTGAGCACTTGACTGCTGCTTGCACTCGTGCGTACACGGAGGTGATTTTTTTATTTTCTTACTTTTAACATTAAATAACATTCTTAATAGTTGACGAAACTTTTCGCACTATTCGGCAAAGTTGTTTACTGGAACATCAACTATGATCTCAAGAGGTTTTTGCAAAATGCAATAACCGTTAATGGGCTGAAAACTGTCACAAGCCAATGAAGCTCATATGTGGGACGCGGACTCAGTACACTGTAACCGTTGTTACAGGTTTCCTTTACTTATAAATAAATAAATACGAACGTTCACGATCTTTGAGGTTATGGTTAGTAGGGAAAAGGGAAATAAATGAAATTATAAATCAGCTAGTAGGGATTTGGTACAAAACGATTGAAAAACACAATTTGTTAACACACTGATACAACACAACAACAAGGTGGGACCAATATCAACAATAATAACAAACTACAGAATCCAACTCCGGTGGGTGGAAAATGGAACGACTCCAGAGGGTGGTGTGACCTCCCTCTGTGACGTCATGCCGTGTCACTGGCATCGGAGGCTTAAAGGAACCTTGGAAGGCCGCCATCGGGCTATTCCCCTCAGGCAAGTGTGCGATCAAGACGTTAATTCGTAGAGCTAAAATTAGCAGTGAGTGCAAGGTGGAAATTGTGCGCGAAGCACCCTACATCGCCAGGACCTTTTGTGTTGCCGTTTAACGGCCATTTTGTCGGTCAGCAGGAAGCTGGTCCGACACCCCGATCGCACACTCTCGGCCTAGCAGCAGTAAGAGCGGAGGAGCCAGCTGCTACGTCTAACCCGTCAAGGATCGTCGTTTCGCTCTGGCCAGGGTGGCCATCATCACCAAGGAGCACGCTCGGACCGGAACTGGTCCTAATTCCCAAGGAGCGTTATTCCCCTCTCGGGTTGGCCGGATTGGGCAGGTCCCAGGTCGCCCGATTGCGCCAAGGAGGGAAGGCCTGAGATTCCAGCCGTGCTCTACACCACCACCACCGTCGACACTGTTCCGGAGATCCGGTGTCCACCTGTACGCGAGCGCTCGCCGGCCGAAAGGATTCGGTCAAGAAGTCGTCGTCGTCATCAAGGTAGCAGCGGTACGTACCGGCAGCGTCTAACCCCCCCCCCTCTTTTCCTACACACACATACACTTACAATAAAACACTTTAAAACTGATTTAGAATTTATTAAATTATTGAACCCGACCTACAAAGAAAAGTGAACGTTTAAGTCCTTGTCCGCGATCTCCTCTGTTGACCACCGTAGCGCAGCCGACCCTAAGATAAACCCTTAAGTGTCTCATGCCCTTAAGCTGAGTTAGTCGTGTCCTAGTTTTACAACAGTTACAACACCTAGGACAGCGATTCTCAATGGGGGTACCGGGCCTATTTGCTATTCAGGAGGAGGATTGCTAACCAAGGGGATCATGCCCTGAAATGCTTGCATAATTGACCGGTTTTGTTACATCCCATGATACTAAGTTCTAGCGGGGAAAGAAATTCGCGATTGGGTTTTTTGGAATTTTTAGCAAAAGGTTCGCAGTTTCGGCTAAGCAAAAAGATGATCTGTTTTTCTGGCGTATTGATACTGAAAGTTTTCCCCAAAGGGCTGCGATATGGCTTGCTGTACACTTTGTCGCTCACTGTGTGGATAAATTTCCCCGTTACAATTTGTTTATTTTTCAGAGGAGCATAAGAAAGTTTAAATGGAATTCGAAAGGTTTAAATATTACAAATATTTTGAGGATTATTTAAACATTTGTTTTAAAAGCTTAAGAAATTGATATCATCGTGTGTGGTGCCTGCATTTTTTAAAGATACAATGCAAAAGAAAAATAAAGGATATTTTAGAAAAAAAAAAAGTAAATTTTCACACTGATGCTTTACCATCCCTTTCTTTGCTTTTGCTTTGATTACAAAAAGAGAAACGGAAAGATGCAAGCGTGAAAATTCAAAAATCGATTTGTGCGTAAACAAAAGACAACACCAAATGCATTCAGTCATCTGCAAAACATGATTTCCCTCAAGCACTTTGTTACGAATAAACGATAACACAATAATCGCCGTACAAAAGTTATATGTTATGCAACATTTTCTGCATGACGTACATCTTCCATCAGTGTTTTACAATTGAACAGTTCAGCGAAAGAAAGTTTCTTCTTTGGCACACTCCAGACTCATATGCAAATATTGCAAAACTGCAACAAACTTGTCTCAACGGGAACTTTTCCCGGTTGTTGCTGCTGCTTCCTTCCATTCCGTTAAACTGCACGTTTGGCATATTCCTTCGTGAAGCTCCGAATTACAAACTCCACTGAGTGCCAATTAACGAAAGTTTCAACTTCAAATTGCACATCTGTTGATCTCCACTTACCCTCTTCTACTCGTTCGTAACCTGAAGTGAATACGTTGCAAAATTTGTTCAAACTGAGTAAGCCAGACACATGTTTGCAAATGGGCCCACCCCCCATACTTATCTCCTCGGATGAGTCATATTCTACGGGGGTTCCCTTGGATGATAAAGTTCTTGTAGAGAAGCACTCGTTGAATGGGGAAATTTTGATGAAAAGTTTATCCCATTCATATTTAATCGTTCGGAATTCAACATGTAATTTACACTCATTTGTACAAAATAAAGTTTTTGGCACTTGTCATGATGATTGTTTATTTATCTTCTCATTATTTTTTGTGTAAATCTGTCTTTTTTTTTTGAATTTTTTTTTTGAGCTTTGTTTTCTGCTAATTTGCTAATTCACACTCATTTCATGAAGAAAAAAGTTCTCAGTCGATAACTGACGAACGAAGCAAAAAACGGTTTCAATCGCGCGAATTAAGCAACTTTATCCAATGAAGAATGATAGTGATATCGTAAATGAGAAAATCGCACGAGCGAATAATTAATCATCGTAGCTGTGGAGAGTAAACTTTTCACCCCGTTTACTGAATTCATTAGTTGGCCATGATTCCGCGTTTGTTTACTGGAGCGTTCAAATGACGTGACAAGTATTAATGCAATACCTGTGCAATGTTTTCGATAAATTACCAATTACGGGCGGCCATTATTTTCAATTAATTTTCAATCAAGTGAATCTCGTCTCACCTGACCACGTGTGCAAGTTTTACGTATTTTTATTTTGCAGCATTCTCACCCGTGTGCGTGTTGTTGGTGTTCATCGTTATGTTTGGTATGTGTACACCTCAAATAAAATTGCACGGAGAAAATCCAGCAGAGCGAATTCCAACTGAGCACCACGAGGATCGGCTTACTCACGCGCAAATAAGCAATTAAATGAATTAAGTGCTGCCTGTTTGTGAGTTATTAACTCAGAAAATGCACGATGCGAAAGGCACGTGCGATCGATTGGAGTGTTTGGTATTTTGTGTTGAACGGTGATAAATTCCTCGAGGCAACGCATTTATTTCCAAAGTGAAGCATTTTTGTGGGATTGGGGTTTTTTAAATTTTTGTGTGTTCAAACAATATTTAAGTGAAACTTTTACGTTCCAAACAAAAGTATTGGAATTTTGAAAATCTGTTGGTTATGTATCACTTTGTCACTCTACCGCAAACTAATTTCAATGCACGAGAATTTTCATCAATCAATTTCTAGGTTAGAGCTTCTTCAAATCAGTTTCTTCTAGTCAAAATACCGAAATCGAAACTACTTCTCAAAACAGTGATTTTCAAATATTTACAGATGACAAATGGCAAGTTTTTGAGAATTTTTGTTTTATGGGTATTGTAATAAATTCTAAACATTTTCTTAGAAAAGACGAACCCCCTGGATATCTCCGTCAAAGATCTTTCTAATAAAACGAACTATAAGCAAATGAGATTTAAGGAAAATTCAAAAAAATGTAAGGTACACAATATACACGGATTAATTTGGCTTGGGCTGCTCGAGTTCACAATCAATTGGGCTCGAATTTGGGATTTTAACACATTTAGACTCATTTGTATGGTTTCTCGATTACCTATTATAAACTCTGGAGGGCTTATCCTAGAATTAATGAGACCCCCGAATTGCCTCAGGGTCGGCATGCTACTCCGGAATCGGTAGGTAAACACTTAATCGGACTATTGGACAAAGCAAACCCACTTTATTCCGGTTACAAACTTTAATTGGCACACGTCCTTCTTCCTTCTTTTTCTTCGGGGACCCCTGTCCGGAACCGCTGCTTTCGCTTTCCTGGAACAACGGTTACACGCCTCCACCGACCTCCGGGACTCGGTCAACCGGGGTGGGACACGTCTTCCTCTCTCGTTCGGCGATCACTATGGGCGGTCAGCTGCTGCTCTCGTACTCGACCCTCTTCTGCGCCACCTGCCTCGATGCTCCCGAGTGTGTTGGCGGACTCTAGGACTTCGGTAGAGGAATCTACCTGGTATCCGGCGTCGTGGCTGGCGTCTTAACTCGCGACGGTTGGTTCGCAGACCAAAATGACGCGGGCGATCCTCGTGCGTGAGCAATCGTACTCGGCGGTACGATATACCGCGCGGGAAATACCGTGGGAGTCAGGTGGTTTACGAAGGATGGATGCGTCTGTGCCGGCCTGTACGCGAAGCGTACGAACACCGAGGAGTTCTGTGGGCACAATGGGGACGGAAATCAGCAATGGTGGTGGGAGGTTTGACGGCGATAGATCGGGGAAGCAACTAACACCAAATCACAACCATGTTCAACAATGGTTTTTTAATCAAAATGTGAACAATTGACCATATGTTATGACACTTGTTCGATAATTATCGTATAAAAACGCTTGTGTTTCTTGCGATGTTTTTCTTGCTACTTGGGTAGTAGGTTGTACTGCCGTAAGTCTTCTCAAGTGATCTCTCGTAGGGCGTCCAATTTTCCCGGGTTTTAAAATTCCCGGGAAACGGGAAAAATACTTTTCAAATCCTGGGATTTTTTTTTGTGGAACAGTCATAAAATGTTTTTATGTTATTTGTTATGTTTTTCAATCTTAAAATTATAAAATTAGATGAATAATATTAACTGGTGATAATCTATACTTCAATTCAAACAAGGACGACAGTTTAAAGATAGCCTAAAAGAAATTGAAATTGATCTTTTTTTGTTCTTTAGATTTTAAATGAACCAAAAAAAATTTTGCCTATGTGATTCAAATTAAAAAAGTCTTGTAGTAAAATATTTAATTTATATATTTGTTATATTACATGACTAGAAAAGCCTGAATTATTTTAAATAAATTAAAAACAAGAAACGACAACAAAAAAAAATGATACCGCAAGCCGTACAGTGTCGAGTCAGAACTCACTAGAAAGATAACTAGACGTAGAATTAATAGGTGTAGTCTGTTTTCAGTTAAAACTTTTTTTCTATGTATTAATGTTGCGCACAAAATTTTAACTTGATCAAAAAAATATTGATTTCAACTTTGCACTTTTTTTGTGTACGATTGAGGTTATACAAATAAAGCAGACCTTCCCAAAACAAATTCTGTACATAAAATATTACTTCACTGAAATTTGCAAATCGAGACTACAGTCTAAGTAAGGACAATAGTTTTCAGAGTACTTAAAAGCATAAAATTTAGAAACTTGTTTGTTTATGTATGTTTTTACATAAACAATTTAAAAATATGATCTAATGAGTGAAAGCATAGTTGAAATAGCTGCCCCTATTCATCCTATATGTCCAGATTTGCCTCAGATGACTGTACATTCGGCTCAAATATAATCCTGCTTTGTTTTGACTGTAAATTAGGCTCATTTATGAAGTTTGAGCTTTGGTTATTTTTAACTGAAATTTTACCAATTTCTTTCATCCGTTAATAACTATACGAAAACTATTTCATTACACTACTTTTCTCAAGTTGATTTTATGCAAAATCTTCCAATCTTTCGAATCAAAATGGTTACGTAATGATAAGTGGTTGCGAACACGGTCAAAATTCAAAATTAAGAGTAAGTTTCTCAAAAACCCTTAAAATTACCATTGAAAAAAAAATTTTGAAATGTTTTTCAAAGTGCAATAGAAAGCCCACGCGATTACCTTTCCAACGATATATAACTTTTTAATGTTTGGTAATGTATTTTGGGAGATATCATTTCTCCAAATTAGGGCATTTTTTCGAAAAAATCCATAGTTCAATACAAGTTTTTATTTACAGGTGGCTAACGGCTGACATTTTCATTGGTTCGAAGGTTGTTTTAATGGTTTTTTGGTGCACTAAATCGAATGAGAACATTGCCGTAACGATTTGAGAACATGTGCATCTAGTGGGACGGTTTCAGCGAGAATTGCTCATATAGAGATAAATCTGTATTTTACAGATTTTTCGATCCTTAAAATCACAAAAATCTGTATATACAGATTTTTTAAATGATTACATTTAAACATTTAAACAATTTATAATTAAAAAACTTGAATCTGCTGTTAAAAATTAGATTTGTTTTCTATGGCTTCGAATTCGACATGATACAGATAAAATACAGATTTATTTTTTAGAAAATACAGATTTCCCATAAAATTATCTGGCATCGTTGATGTACAGTCTTTTAAAAATATAGAAAATTTAAATAGAAAATATTTGAAGCGTTTGGCATTTTGCGGAATACAACGAAAAATTTTAACAATTTTAGCAGCATAGCATTGGTGTCTACCCGTAGCTGCTACTTCGTTATTGACCAGGACCCCCAAACATTGCTCCGTGGACCACAGATGAAAAGTAGGAACCAATCATCACCCCTTCGCAATTTTCAAAGGTCCCTATCGTGCTGATCAATACCGACGCCGGCCACGACCAGTGGTAAGACACGGGGAAGTGGATGGGAATGTTAGTCCGATACTTGAGTGATGGGACCGCCAAATCGACTGCGTCTCCGACAAAGTATCACATGAGTTTTGAGGGTTAGTAAGATGGGTATGAGGTCAGGATTCACTGTGGTAGGTGATGCGACCATGAGCAATTTGTTTGGGTTGAAATTTTAAAAATCTTAGGCAGCCGGCTGCGGAAAGATACCTATCTAGGGATTTAAATATAGTATTAATTCGACCGCGATTCTCCAGAAAAACTCCGTCGGCGTGCCTTCCGATCAACGGTGATGTAGGAAGGGCTTCATTCATTAAAATTATTTTATATCATAAGCTTTAAAACATATCCGACGACGTGCCTTCCGATCCTCGATGATATGGAAAGGACTTAATCCAGCAATACGACTTGCTTGTCTCAAAAAACAAAAATCGGATCGTTTCTATCGAAAACTATATAAAGAGAACAAAAATAAAATTCATCGGCCAACGAACGCGCGAACAAAAAATAAATGAAAAAAGAAGAAGAAGAAATCCAGTCACCCCATGTACACAAATAGCGACACAAAAGAGACGGAAAATAACACGAAAAAACAGGACTGCGCGTCCACACAGGCACCGCACTACTGATGCCATTATTTAATTATAATGACCAATCACCCCATGCACTCGAACAGCGACATAAAAGAGACGGAAAATAACACGAAAAAACAGGACTGCGCGTCCACACAGGCACCGCACTACTGATGCCATTATTTAATTATACTGACCAATCACCCCATGCACTCGAACAGCGACATAAAAGAGACGGAAAATAACACGAAAAAACAGGACTGCGCGTCCACACAGGCACCGCACTACTCCAACGAAAAATTTTAACAATTTTCTATAAAAAGTCAAATTAATTTTGATATATGCCCAACACAAATTTGTTATGCTTTAAAATTATTATCGTTTACTACTTAGGCATTTAACTTGTCATCTATTGCCACAACCAAATCTGAATTTCCAGACCAAAATTAGTTTTTTTTTCAATTTCGGAATTCCCGAGACAAATTTTAAAAAATCCTGGGATTCAAGAACTCCCGGTTTTGGAAAAATCCCGGGAATTTTGTCCCGGGAATTCCCGGGATGGACACACTAATCCCTCGGTAACATGACGCGGAACAAACGATCGCACTAATCTTGGGATGCAAATACCATAGTTCGGATGATGGATTCGGACATTGCTTACAATCAGATATGTGAGATCCGGCTTCATAAAAGTAAATTAATATCAAATATCACTTAAGTGGTCATAACTACAGGCAGGGTTGCCAGTTCTACGAACTTTTAGATTCATTTGAAAGTCATTCAATTACCTATCCAACGATGTGTAACATGAATTTGAATCAATTTCAAGACATTTTTTCTAACATCCGGATTTATGAGAAAATACATTTTTATGCATAACTTTTGAACTACTTTATGGATGACGCCAGACATGCATCGGCACTAAGAGCTCTTCTTACCGGCTCTCAGCTTGTTCTAGGTGGCTTTTCATTTGAAGTAATGTTGTGCTTGTCACCCATTGTAAACGACTTGTTTTTAATGTGTAGCAAACATTAGTTCACTAGAAACCCCGATTTTAGTTATATTTTCATGTGATTGTGCTCATAGGCTCTCAAGAAGAACTTCTTTAAAGTTCTTGAGTGCACGTAAAGGTTCTTAGTCTATAGCTGACTAGGTTTTCAATACAATCTCTCTGGGTCTTCGGGAGCTTTAAAATTAGCTTAATTAGAGTATTCTAATCATTCACCCAAAGGAAAAATATATCTCAAAATCTGCAACATTGGATTTGCTGCAGAATATGTCATATTTTATAACATTTTTTGCAGCAAGCCCGTAGATCATTTTTGCCCGCGTGTAAAAAATTCAGCGATCTGCAGTTCTCACCAACACATATAAAGCTGGCCCGTCCCCGAGCAACACTCCAAAGAGAAGCATATCTTGGTGCTCTTTCACTCACTTTTCATTAAGCGTCCATGGCGCGGTGGTAGCGTGTCGGATCAATAACCAAGAAGTTGGTGGTTCAATCAATACAATCAAAAAGCCGTCGGTAATGTCGATAATTGTCGGTAACGGGCAAAATGTCATACTTCTATATCGCAAAAATGCATGAGGAAAGATTTCATGCAGATTCTGATATACTTTCATGCCGCCATGCATCACAATCATGCGACTGCCAGTTGGGTGTTGGCACAACATTCTGGGAATCAGCTACGCAAATTGCCCAACAAGTTTTTTAAAGAGAAGTTAGATCGGATGCATGCCAAACATGAAAAAGACAAAAATGTTCAATTGTGAACACATCAATCGGATTTTCCAAACACTACACGGATAGAAATCCTGATGGCAAATCCGGCAACACTGTGCTGCTGAATTCGACAACATGGAAATGCTTCCAAAATCGTCAACATTTTCTCGATTTCGCTGCAAATGTTTTCAAAATCGCCCCTCTTTCTTAGTTTTCCACTAGCCTGGTTGTAATTTCAATTAATTTATCTGATTTATTTTTCACTTTTTACTCTTCTTGATGAACATTTTCCTCAAACGAATAAACAATTCTCGTCATAGAGATTTCGTATACCAAAACCTTTAAGAAATCCAAGAATAGGAAAATTTGATAGAGTTTTGGGAAATTTTCTCTAAGAAGATGTAAAAGTTAAAATTGTCCATAGTAGTGCTTTAAAATCCCAGTTGATGCAATCAAAATTGAACACTCTTGTCTTTTCATATATCCGTGAGCCACGTGTTTGTTTTTTATGGATGGTCCTCTACACAGAAAAAAAAATCATGGTAATATTACATCTGGATGTAATACCCCTTATCTTTTATGTCAGAAAAATGGTGTAATTTTACCTCTGGAAATGTGTAATTTTACCACTTTTCTGGTGTAATGTCACTTTTTCAGTCTAAATTGAGGTAAAATTACATCATAAAAGAGGTTATATTCAACCTTCCAAAATTACAGCTTCCAAATTTACATTATTTTTTTCTGTGTAGGAGTGAGCCGGAATTCCTGAAATACAAGCGGAAGTATACATTTTCCTACCTTTTTGGCACCAATACAAAAAAATGTACAAAAAATAATAATAATTATAAAACCAACTATGATTTCATTCATTTCAATCTACTGAAATTGAGATTTGTTCAACATTTTTGTTTACCTTGACCAATTTGGACGAAAATTAAATTGATATAATTAAATTTTTCAAAACGGGTTGTTCGAAAAGAGTTTTAAGAAATTACTGACTGAATTATAAATTTATGAAGCACGTGAGTAGGTAGGGCGTAAGAGGGTTAAATATGAAAAAATAACGTTTAATTTCAACCACTTTTAACTACAAGGAATGCGGTTTTCAAAAAATCGCTTTAAATATTTTAATAATTTGAGTTTCATGATTTCATAAAATACCCGAGCCGGGGTAAATAACACGGGAATACCAAATTTTGGTATTACTTGGCCAAATAACAGGGACCAAAATGTGCCCTTGGTTGCCCAGTAATAGATGGTAAAAAACCATGAAATCATACCAATGGCTTGTATGTGGAAGGGCACAACAATACCAAACCATGTTATTCCAAGGGTAAAATAATACCACAAAATAAACCATACCAAGTTGATGTCTTCTACATTTCCCGAGCATGGGTAAATAACAAGGGAAATGCGTAATAATACCTTTTCTGGTATCAATACCAAATTTTGGTATTCCTGGACCCTTAAAAATTTGTCTTAAGGATTATGCAAGAGCAAAATGTGGTATCATACCAATTTAAGGTATTGTTTTGATATTGCAAAATTGCAGAATATGTCAATGGTCGAACACCACATTTTGGTATTATTTTGGTATTAAAGTGTTTTACCAAATTCCTCTGAAACTATGGGAAAATTTTGACCAATTTTGACAAAATAATTAATTTTGCGCTAAAACAAGGTCTCAAAGCGAATGCTTTCATTGAAAACCGGAAATTTCAAACTTGATTTTAAACATTTTTGATATACCCCTACAGAAATGACTTGACATTGTGGAAAAATTTCTAAGTCAGGATGCCACATTTTGGTATTATTTTGGTATTGAAAGGTTTCATCAATTTTCTCTGAAACTATGGATTTTTTTTTTAATTTTTGACGAGATAATTAATTTTGCGCTAAAATAACTTGAAACCCAAAAATGTTAAAGCTGATTGAAATATTTTTTTGTGATATACCCACTAATATTTTTTTCAAAAACGTTGAAATTTTTCTAAGTTGGGATAACCAAATACTTTGAAAAACGAGTCAATCAACAGATTATTGAATTTTGGTGAATTTCAATCCAGTTTCATTTTAATAATACTTATTTTTCATTCTTGTTATTTTTCAGAAGCTTCAAGAACTTCAAGTACAGCCGTTCATCAATGACAAATGCATTCGGTGTGGTGAAGAATATCACTAAAAACAACATGGAATCATCAGGTGAGTAGATTTGGTTGTTGCATAAGGATCATTTACGTTTTTCACTAACTGCAACTGCTGCACTAAAAATGGTATGAAAATCCCAAATTTTGGTATACCTTGTGCAAATACCAGCGACCAAAATGTGCTCTTGGTTGCCCAGTAATAGATGGTAAAAAATCATGAAATCAAACCAATATCATGTTTGTGGAAGACCACAGGAATACCAAAATATGATTTTCCAAGGGCGCGGGAATACCTAAAATTAAAACCTTGACAATACCAAGTTTTGGTAGGGGAACAGCATCTTATTCCAGCGTGCCTCTAATGTTGGCAGGTCAGAACTTTGACATTCAATTAAAGCTAATTAGAAGCGTTTTCAACTGAAATCGAGTGATAAATAGCTGAATAAGAAGTGAGCAAGCAAGTTTCTATCAAAAGTTTTGCAAAATTAGTTGTTTGAATAGTGGAAATCAGCAAATTGGGTGGAGTTAGGAGTGAGAGCTTAACCTGCCAAAGATACGAGAATTTCCCCTATTCAAGCAATGTTCAAAAATCCAGAAGACCTCAACTTGGTATTGAAATGATTTTATTTTGTGGTATTATTTTACCTTTGGAATAACATAGCATGGTATTGTTGTGCCCTTCCACATACAAGCTTTTGGTATGATTTCATGGTATTTTACCATATATTACTGGGCAACCAAGGGCACATTTTGGTCGCTGTTATTTGCCCAAGTAATACCAAAATTTGGTGTTCCGTGTTATTTACCCCTGCTCGGGTTTTGAACATTACTTGAATACCAAAACCTGGTATTGCCATGGTTTTATTTTTAAGATATTCGCGCGCCCTTGGAAAATCAGATTTTGGTATTCCTGTGGTCTTCCACATTCAAGTTTTTGGTATGATTTCATAGTATTTTACCATCTATTACTGGACAACCAAGGGCATTTTTTTTGTTGCAGCAGTTGCAGTTAGTGAAAAAACGGAAATGCAACAGCCAAATCTGCTCACCTGATAATTCCATGTTGTTTTTAGTGATATTCTTCACCACATCGAATACATTTTTCATTGATGAACGACTTGTGCTTGAAGTTCTTGAAGCTTCTGAAAAATAACAAGATTGAAAAATAAGTGTTATTAAAATCAAATAAGATTGAAATTCACCAAAATTCAATAATCTGTCGATTGACTAGTTTTTCATGGTAAATAGTTATCCCCACTTAGAGAAATTTCAACGATTTAAAAAAATCTTAGTGGGTATACACAAAAAATTGAAAATCAGCTTTAGCATTTTTGGGTTTCAAGTCATTTTAGTCATAATTATCTTGTCAAAATTGGTAAAATTTTCCCATAGTTTCAGAGGAATTTGTAAAAAAAACACTTTAATACCAAAATTCAATTTTGACGCGCCGCGCGCAAAAACAGGAAAATGACGAAATCGGCAAAAAAACAACTTTTTTCACTAAAACTGCGATAACTTAAAAATTTCAGCGATGACCTATACATGTCTGGGTACCAAAAGTTGCGTCTTTCAATTACAAAAATTTTGATACCCAGACATGTATAGGTCATCGCTAAAATTTTTAAGTTATCGCAGTTTTAGTGGAAAAAGTTGATTTTTTGCCGATTTCATCATTTTCCTGTTTTTGCGCGCGGCGCGTCAAAACACGCAGTTTTTATTTTCAAAAAATCATATCTCGGAAACGTACGGTTCGACATCGCCAATTTTTTGATATGTTATGTGAAATTTTCCGAGGAATCCGATAAAAATATTTTCAGACATAGGCTCTTTGGTCCAGACACGCTCAAAACGCCATTTTAAGTTTTCATACGACTTTTTCAATAGTTAAGCTAGATTTTTGGAACTTTTTACTATTTTTCCCAAATAGCCAAACTAATTACCTTTCTTTTGCGTCTAAGACAGCTAAAATCGGATGAAATGGCGCGGAGGCATGAAAAGTGGTTTTTGCGAAAAATGACGAAAATTGCCATTTTTCGAACCACCCTAGCACGATGTAGGTCACCCTAATGGCCAAACAAAAAAATACGGGTCTAATTATTTTGGTCAAGGAACCCCCAGAAAAATTTTGAGCCCGATCGGAAAACTTTTTTTTCGGTTTAGGCTATTTTCAAATGGAATTGCTGTATTATTAAACATTTCCCTTGTAATTTAGCCATGGGAGTGCTTCAAGATAAATTGCGCTAGAAAATAGATTTTTAAGGCAAATCGACTGAATATGAAAGTTATTTGCAATGAAAGACATTATTTCTGCATGTTTTTTCCATTTCAACTTTATGGTCACTGAGACAAAATTGTGAGCAGTTTTATTGTTGTGGAGCATAGATTTTTAATGTCCAAACATTTTGATTCAAAAAATATATCTCAATAAAAATAAAATTATTATTATTTTTTTATTTGGTACGAACAGCATCAAAAAATTGAAAATGTTTTTATTTTTTCAAATTGCATGATTTTGTACAAGCAGTCAAGCCATTTGTTGATCCTCACATTAATTTTGACCATTTATGTTGCTGTTCTATACAATTTTGTTGCAAAATATCAACCAAAAATAGGATCAGAATAATGTTCGTTAAATTTCAAATTTCCCGGGAATTCCCGGGAAATTTGTTTGTTGAAAATTTCCCGTTTCCCAGGAATTCTGTAACGGGACTATCCATAAACCACGTGGACACTTTTTGGGAATCTGTTAACCCCCGTCGTAAACAACTGTCCATACAAAAAAACTTGTTTGTATGGATCGTGGACAATCGCCATACCCCCTGAAGTGTCCACGTGGTTTATGGATGGTCCCAACCCCAGGAAATTGGACGCTCTAGAATTGCATTGTGAATTCAAATCCGAATAGCATTTGATTTGACTTATTGATTCAAGAGAGTCGTTTCTCCTGCAGATACAAGATACAACGGCTCCCACAGCGAAGATATAAAATGATGCTCTTTTACATAAGCAAAGGTAGCGTGTCTTGGGTTGGAATTGAAAGGTTCAAATACAAATTAAGGTTGAATTTTATGGCGTATTAAAACATAATGTTTGCCATAAAGTAAAATACGTCATTTTTAAACCAAATCAGATACAAACTGAAAATCACTGTTTTGTCACGGATTTGAATGACCGTCTTATGTGCTGTTTAGCTTTGCCAGGCCGGTCAATGGAGAAGGATACAGTCTCTTCCTCTTCCGGTTGAGAATTGTGAATGATTTCCGCCGGCCGGTACCGGATGGTGATACTTCGATTGGACAATTCCTCCACACTATCGTTGTACGATATCGCCAGGAAGCCAGGCAGGCTTAGGCTTGGTGGCATCGAACAACGCATGGACTTCCTGGAATTTCCGAGGACATCCTTCAAGTGACTGTAGGGTGTTTGGCGGAAGTCGGCAATGAGATAGGCAATCTGATTTCAAAGCCCCTGGCACACAGAATGGGGCCTAATTTCGAGGCCCTTTCAAGAACGACGAGATTGAGCGCACACCTGGGGTGGTATGTTTCCAACTAATTGGAGGGAAATTATTGTAATCCGGCAGCAGCAAGAACGGGAAGACGTTCGTTCGCACACACGTGATTTATTTCTCATCGGGGTGCAATTCAAGGTGGGAACACGCAAGCAGGTAAATTTGGGATTTATTCGCTGCTCTTTTGCTACATGATTGCTGGATTGTGTGCTAGAACTTGCAATTTTGGATTCGGTATGAAAATATCGTTTAAGTTTATTTTGTTGTTGTCAGGGTACACAGACTATAAACTATAGTACATATTTTATGTCAGAAAAAATATGTAATTTTACCACTTTTTTATGTTATGTAAATTTTTTAGTCCATATCGAAGTAAAATTATATTTATAATAAAAGAAGTAGTATTCAACCTTTCAAAATTTACACAATACTAACTGGGGGCATTTCATTAAAAAATTCTCAAAATTCATTCCAGATGCATCCGATCTGATAAACTAAAGTCTAAAAGAGCAGTTTAACCAAAATAAATAGTCAAGCGAGAATTTCCAACAAACCTTTTTTTCCTTTCTCTGGGTCAAAGGTGTAATAAATTGGATGGAAGAAAAACGTGAATTATCGAACAACTTGAGCTCAATTGAGCGTGAAACTTTTCCAAAGTATTCAGCAAGGCATCTGGAAATATCACCCGACGAGCACCATCAACCAAACCGATTTGCTTCAGGGAAAAATTAAGCTCCTCCTGCTGGTATCATCGTCATCGATCAAGTTTTTCGCTCATCCCCAGCGTACAAGGAAACCCCATTTAATTTCTTCCATCGAAGAGAGTTCAGCTAAACTTGAACGCTGCCAGCGTTTGAACTTTGCGGGGAAATTGGCCAAAAAATTCCAACAAATTCTCTGCAACCAAGAGTAAAGTTAGTGCAACGATGTGTATTCGGAAAATTTCAAACGTTACTACCCTTTTCCAGGCTGAGTCGAACTCATGCTCGCTGACCCTTTCGTCGATGGATCAATTTAAGGAGGGCCAATTTCAGGCCAAGTTGCACCCTCATCCTCATTGAACGATCCCAGGTACTTGGGTGCGTCATTGAATATCATCTCGAAGGCGGTCGTGGTTGATTTTTTTCCCCCTCTCTCTTTTCAAATAGTGATGTGAGCGCACTTCGGAGAAAAAAAAGGCAAATTGAATACAAAGTCCCTCTGGGCCCAATTATGATATTGTGGGAAGTATTAAACAAAACAAATTGGACGATCTTCCCGAAGATGGAAAAGGCGGGAAAAACAATCCGGGCAAAAATAAATAAAAATGGACTCCGTTGCTTGGCCATGGACAGAGTTGTTCTCCACTTTTTCTGCTGTCTATTTAAACGGAATGACTGCCACTAATGCCCTTTGGGGAAATATTTCTGCGGTTGAGCTAATTAGTATACAGTTGAGAACCCTTTTTTGCGTTGTGTTTAAATTTGAAAATACACTGAAGAAGTGAAAGTTTGTTCATTATGTAAATTGCCACGATAATTGGAAGAACCACTTCGAGAAATGATTTTTTTTTTCATTCCATTTAATTTCAGCTTTAAAATGATCGTAAGCTTAAACCAAGGACTACGAGGACATTTTCAGCCCTAGCTCGTCCAATCGTTTTATTCAACAAAAGTTTGCTATGCTCTACCATAGACAATCGCAATCATCGTCCTCCCCCCTAAAGTGCATACGTGGTTTATGTGGATGGCTCCTTAATGAGCTTTAATTATTGCCATTGTTGAGTTTTTTTCGCATATTTAACTTCCCAATTTAAGTATAACTGAAATGTAAACCATCTTGGACGCAAACAAACATGCAAACGAAAAATACTAAAAACAGAAATTTTGTTCGGTAGAAGAATAACTGCAATTAACCCAACCTTTACGCATTTAGCCAAAACAAAATAGAGCAATTCCATGTCAAATAGGGAATCGGTTGTACCCGATCCTCTCCGATTTCAATGAAGCTTTGTAGACATGTTATCCTAGGCATATATAAGCCATTTTTGTGTATATGGAGCCAGTAACACTCGATAATGACATTTTAGAAGGGCGTACGTGTTTTAAATTTTTTTGTATTTCGTAATTTAAATATTGCTGTATCTCGAAGCCGTTGCATCGTATCAAAAAGTGGTCAAAGACAAACTTGTAGGAAATTTGACGGGCTTTCCGAAAAAATACTGTGAAAGAAAAAAACACTCCACTTTTATGAAATTTTGTGATTTTAGGTTTAAAAGTCAAATTTGAAGGTGAGCCCACGATTTTTTTTCGTTCAAAATTTTTATTTTTGTGAAAATAGCCTAAAATGTTACAAAAAGAATCACGAAAAATGCAGGATGGAGCAACTCACCTAAAAAAATACAAAAATTATTTACTGAAGCTGTTTTTTTGAAAAGTGCTCTAAACGTCAAAATTTTCAAAAGCCGAATACGGGAATCGATTCTCCAGACAATTTTACATAAAAGTCTCCATATTGATCATTGTCCTAAGTCCAATCCTTGTTACAGCGCTTTTTAAAAAAAAATGTTGAAAAAATAGGTTTTTTGATGGTTTTTGACAATTTCTATATGACAGACTTGATTATTCAGTTTCGAAAATATTTTTACCGAAAAGCTCGTCCAATTTCCCATAAGTTTGTCTTTGACCACATTTCAATTGGATGTATGGGCTTACAGATATAACCTCATTTATTATCCAGGTTACTTTACTACACTGAAAATTTATTATGTTTTCAGTTATGAGCAATGTAATTAGCTTATAACTGTAAGCCCACACATTCAATTGAAATGTGGTCAAAGACGGCTTTTGAAAATTTTGACGTTTAGAGCACTTTTCAAAAAAACAGCTTCAGTAAATGATTTTTGTATTTTTTTAGGTGAGTTGCTCCATCCTGCATTTTTCGTGATTCTTTTTGTAACATTTTAGGCTATTTTCACAAAAATAAAAATTTTGAGCGAAAAAAATCGTGGGCTCACCTTCAAATTTGACTTTTAAACTTGCCCGTCAAATTTCCTACAAGTTTGTCTTTGACCACTTTTTGATGCGATACAACGGCTTCGAGATACAGCAATATTTAAATTACGAAATACAAAAAAATTAAAACACTTACGCCCTTCTCAAATGTCATTATCGAGTGTTACTGGCTCCATATACACAAAAATGGCTTATATATGCCTAGGATAACATGTCTACAAAGTTTCATTGAAATCGGAGAGGGTCGAGAAAAAAGTACCTAAAAAATTCCTGTTTTGGGCTGGAATTGCTCAATATGAAAACTCAATTCAAATTCATCTACTAATTAATCATTAACTCCCCAAGTAATTTTATCTTATTTTTTATTTGCCTTTGAAGTGATATTAGAATAAGAAATACCTCCTTTCCTCTAACTATCCCCTATCTATAAGCAATTTCGAAGGTTATTTTGTAACTTTTTTCCTTCCCCTGCTCAAATTTTCTCCCGTGTACCAGTAAACTCTAACACCGTTTGAATTAGTCAGTTGTTGAAAGGTACCCCATATCTCAGCTTAGGATAATTACTGCACTGATGTTTTTGCCAAAACAATCCAATAAATGAAAATGAAAATGAAAAATTATTTTTTATTTTTTTCAAAAGAGGCATTTCCGTTTTAAGTTTTTGAAAACTTCCTTTTTTTTGTCTAAACTACCTATCATTGAAAAATGGCTATTATTCACAAACATAATGTTTGGTTATGGCTGCCGATGCGAAAAATCAAACGGCTAATATTTCATTCCCCTTCGAAATTGCCGTGGCGAAGATTTTGTGAAGAACACAAACAACGCGTTTTTCTCGTTATACTTGATTTGGCATAATAGCCGAATCCCTAATCTCCAAAGAAGAAAATATTGAAAAAATAAATAAACACTGATAAAAGAGCTCAGCTAAAACTGGTAGACGGAAAAACCGATTTTAAAATGTACTATATAAGAAAAGGAAAACATTTTCCCGTGCACCGTTTTCAAGATACAGCCAATTTAATTTTATTCAAACTGACAGCAAATACAATAATGTTCATGATTGTCTATTTGATAATTTTATAAACAAAACTAGATATAACGAATTTCGGGCAAAATCATGTCTGTTTAACAATTTTATCAAAAAAATTATTTGTATTTTGTTAAGGTCGTTGCAAATATTCCCCACACCCCCCAAAATCGGTTCTATCAGAAAAAATATTTTTTTAAGAAGCTTCAAATTTTTTAAAGAAATAGAAGTCTAACCAACTGAATACAATTAGTAATGCATTTTCCTTTGTTTAAAATCATATTAAGCATGTCTGGAATCGATAAAACATATTTTCAATTTCTACAGAATTCCAGTTCAGCACAGCACCGCAAAAAGTTTTTTTTTTCGGCGAAAAAAAATCTTGTCAATGCTTGTATGTTTTGAAATCTAATGATTGCAAAACAACTGAGCAGGTCTTAAATGCACTTTAAAACATTTTTTTGATTCAAATGTTGAGACCATGACTTGATATTTCAATTTTTTTCTCATTTTGTTTGGATTGTTTGCTTGGTTTATGTTTGGAAATTGGGTTTAGTGCCCCCAATTCAGCCCTGCAATTAAAGGTGAATAGTTTAATTGGAGCCACGCTTTCACCGATACAAAAGTGGAATTTTGGAAGGCTGAAAATGTAAACTTAAAATGTAAGATTCAACAGAAACTGATGAAAACTTTAAACTTTGTAAAATTTCAAATTTTTAACATAAAATCTGATTTAATATAAACATTATTTTTGACTGTGTATACTTCCATGCGGTCATCGATAACGTAGCAGGCGTAGTCGAATGGTTACGCTGTCCGCTGTCCGGATGATCATGGGTTCGATTCCCATCTGCTCCAAACTTCCATCGATTGTGGAAGTAAAACGTTGGTCCCAGCCTTAGTTGTTGTTAGGCCGTTAAGTCATTCCAGGTGTGGGAGTCGTTTCCAAGCTATAAAAAAACAAACAACACACCAAACCAAGCCTGCTCCGGTGGAATTGCTGGCGGTGGTTGGACTCGCAATCCAAACATCGGCATATTGAACCCTGGAGTGGAAGGTTCCTTGGAGTAGAAAAAGGTTTGGGTGCCTCTAGACTCCTAGGTTTGAGCAGAAACCAGCGATAGAGGACACAACAAGACCTGGGGGATCGTTTGTTTTTGTTTTATTGACTGTCATCGAACGTTGAAATAAAACAATTAGAGCTGATTGATTATATTACATTTGATTTGATTTATTTTTCTCATTTTTAACACTTTCACGTACCAAATTTCCGCTTCAAAATCTATACTTCAAATAGTGTGAATCGCGTTTCAACAATAGTTCCGAATGTGTGATTTAATGTACAGATTTTTCCCTTGCTTTCTACAGCAACAGATTACTTATTCTAGGTTTATATTTACAAAAAAAATAATCCATCCTTTATTCTTTCGTTGGGCTGGAATGTGATTTATGTACAATGTCATTACTATAGTACACCAGAACATATGTTTCTCTACACAAAGTACAAGTATATGAAATAGATTTTTGTTTGTTTAAATTTCTGTTCTATCTGTAGTTTGATTTTTAGCTTTTCTTTTCGTTAAAATAGATATTCCCTAGATTTATATCTCATCAACAGTTTTCCATTACATGCTCCAAAACTCAACGTGAATGAAAATCGACATTTTCTCAACATATTGCTCAACTTAACAGTGTATGATTTATATGCACCGAATAATAAAGACACAACCAACAATTATTCCTTTTACGTGTTTTGGTGTACAATTCCCTTTCCGATTGTTTGAACTCGTTTTAAATATCTATCGCTTTGCTTCCGATGATTAGAAATTGTTTACACAGTTTAGGTTCACTTATCGCCTCGTTTATTAGCAGTATAGACGGATATGTATCATTCAATGCGATGTTACTTGTAGAGAGTTGGCTAGAAAAGTACGTTGAAGATTTGATTGGTTCAACTGGTGGTGGTGGTGACGCATTTTAGGGGAAAATCGATCGGGTTGTCGTTTCAAACAATTTAATTGTCTTAATCTGAGAGGATGCCACAACGATATTTTTAGTTTGTCAAATAGTTTATAATTCAATTCAAAAATTTATTTCCTTTTTTTCAAATTGGGTACAAAGTGAAAAATTCAGAACAGTGGCTGAATAATTGCTCATTTTATGTATTTTTCCTGATACAATGTGTTTAAAAGTTAAATTAAACATAAAAATAATATAACAAGTTTTTTGTCCACTGTTGAAATGGCCAGAACTGAACTGTTGGTTTTTGTTTTGTTAGTTTTTATCGAATTTATTAATTTATTAGTTTCTGTAAATTTTCTGGAGTTTTTTAACCAACATTTTTTCAATTTTTGAGTTTTTGCCATATTAGATTACTGTTCTTTCAAAAACACCCAAAAACCAAATTTGTAATGTTAGTCCATTGGACTCAAAATAGTAAGAAAGGCAAAAAAACCCGAAAATTTTACTTTATTCAGTCTAATTTAACCATAAAGTATCTCTTCAACATATCATTTCAGCAGCCTTCAATATTTGCAAACATGGCACTACACAGTATCACGCACAATCAAAAAAGCAATTTCTTCCTTACGTTTGCATAATTAATCAACTTGACATGATTGACAATAATCTGATTGTCCACACGTCACTTGCTTGCCACCGGGGCATGACAATAATGACACCGGGACCAGTTGACCGCCGCAGCAAAATTAAGGTGCAACCCTTTGGATGCACAAAACTGCCCCGGCTGCAAGTTTCACCGTGCATAATTCAACAGCTTTTGGTCTCTTTATGGAAATCATAAATGTTGCATCACACACACACACACACAATTGTATAATTCTTTTTCATTATTCATGTAGCGTTTCCGGCAGGCGTTTCCTCTCAGATGATGATGGTGTGAGCGCACCGTTTTCGTTCAACCCTCGTGCTGCTAGGGGGCTCTCCTAGTGGCACGTCGTTGGCTGGGCGGGCACTTAAATTCCCATCGATTACACTGTACAACAATTTTTCAAACAAACAAAAATCAATTGAGCAATTTTGTGATGGAAGCTTTTTGTGTAAATTGGTTTACAATCTCAAAAAACAAACCATTTAAAATATTATTTTTTTCAATTTGAAAATTAAGCTGACCATCGCAAAAATGCTCAAACAACGTGATGTACAGTGCGACAATAACCTGATAAACGTGAAACGACAACAGCCCGAGGATTTCCCCAGAAATTATGTTTTATCTTCCCTATTGTCGCGATGGCCATTTCTCCTTTTTCTTCCCCCGGCCAGACTTTTTCTCCGAAAGTTTAGTCTCCATCGTCGTCGTTCGAATCATTAACGTTGTCATCCACCATTAGCAGTGTGATCGTTTGCAGACCGTAAATGAGCGAAAAAAAAAACTGATGAAAAAACCAAATATCTGACAATTACACTCAGTTGCATGAAAAAGTTGATCGGAAGTTGATATAATAGATACTTTTTATTTGTTTCCTCCCCGTTCATTCGTCAAAGTCAGATTGGTTATGCTTCCACCTCGTAAACGGCAGATTGTGGTTCAAATCCCGGCTCGGGCCAACACAACTGAATTCAATTGCTTAGTAAAGGGAAGGTAGTATCGTCACAAGCTGGACCTTATCATACCACCTTAGAGAAGACGACCTATGGAATTTCCACATATATAACATTAAATTAAGAAATAACCACTGAATTCGGGTTGAAAATGCGGCCCGATACTCTTGATGCGAGAAATTACTTTCTCCTGTCATAACCCATCTAAATAAACTTAAAAGAAGGAACTTGTTCCCATAATTCAAAAGCTTATGAAAAATAAGTTCCAGTAAGTCGAGACGATTAAACAAAAATAAACGATTGTTATCAAAATTTTGCATCAAAACTTTGGTATATTTATCATTTTTCACCAAACCTGCAACATTTTGAAACACTCGACACTTTCGCACAAATGTTCCAAATGCAAAAATTGCAAGCTGAGCAAAAAGCAAAGCAAGTTTTTCCCATCCAAATTATTATGTAAAGGATTTCGAAACACTTAGTATTTTATCGAGTTTTGCTGAAAGTTCATATGCTGGAGAATTGCTCATACAAAAAAAAATTGTTTGCCCCGACCCCTCTTCGAATTGCGTAAAACTTTGTCCTAAGGGGTATCTTTTGTCCCTGATCTCGAATCCGAGTTGATATCTCGTGACGGAGGGGCGGTACGAACCCTTCAATTTTTGAACATGCAAAAAAAGAGGTGTTTATCAATAATTTACAGCCTGAAACGGTGATGATATTGAAATTTGGTGTAGAGCAGACAATTACACAATATTTGATACATAAACATAAGGGGTTTGCTTATAAACATCACGAGTTAACGCGATTTTACGAAAAAAAGTTTTGAAAATGTTGGTCGTCGTTGATCATGGCCGTTCATGGTCACCCGCGACAGACACGGACGACGAAACAAAGAGAAAAGCAAAAAGTAACTTTTTTTAAACTTTTTTTTCGTAAAATCGCAATAACTCGTGATATTTATATGCAAATCCCTTATGTTTATAAATCAACATTTTTGTAATTGTCTGCTCTACAACTTTGTCGAACATTTTTACACTCTAAAAAATAACCCTGCAAAGTTAAAAAAAACACGAAATTTTAAAATGAAAATTTTTGTTCTAAGTGAAAAAATGACCCGTCTGGGTCAATGTAGATTAAATTTCCCATAAAATGACATGTTCCAAAAAAATTTACATTTGAGTAACGGAAAATGCCAGAATTTAGTGTTTTTTTCGATGAAAAAAACGTTTTTTTTCGGAATTCTGAGTACGTCATCAAATCGGGCGTCTAATTTTACATTAAAGTTCCTTTGACACCAAATTTCAATATCTTCACCGTTTTTCCGGCTACAAATTATTGAAAAACACCTCTTTTTTAGCATGTGGGTAATTCTCCGCCAACTCACACAGCAGTTGCCCGACCCCTCTTCGATTTGCGTGAAAGTTTGTCCTAAGGGGTAACTTTTGTACCTGATTACGAATCCGAGGTCCGTTTTTTGATATCTCGTGACGGAGGGGCGGTACGACCCCTTCCATTTTTGAACATGCGAAAAAAGAGGTATTTTTCAATAATTTGTGGCCGGAAAAACGGTGATGATATTGAAATTTGGTGTCAAAGAGACTTTTATGTAAAATTAGAAGCCCGATTTGATGACGTACTCAGATTTCCGAATAAACGTATGTTTCATCGAAAAAAACACTTAAAAAGTTTTAAAAATTTTGCCATTTCCCGTTACTCAACTGTAACGGATTTTTTCAGCACGAGTCGTACATTTATCCAACGTGGTCCACCGAGTTGGATAAATACGAAGAGTGCTGAAAAAATCAAGTTTTGCAACGAGTTCCATACAACATTTTTTGCAATTCCAAAAAACACACACACACACACACAAAAAAAAATTGAAAAGTGTTACTTTTTGAAACAAGTGCTGAAAAGTTCAACTTTTCAGCACCCATTTGAGTGCTGAAAAGTAGAACTTTTCAGCATTTATTTTGAAAAGTGTTGCTATTCGATTCTGTTATTTTTGGTACAGAAAAGTAGGCTATTTCGTTGTTCAAGATGACAGGAAAAGTATGTAGTTTCACGACGGAATTGCATAAATACGTTTTTTCGGAATTATGAGTACGCCATCAAATTGGGCGTCTAATTTTACATAAAAGTCCCATAGACACCAAATTTACATCTCATCTCATCACCGTTTCATGCTGAAAATTATTGAAAAACACCTCTTTTTTTGCATATTCAAAAATGGAAGAGGTCGTACCGCCCCTCCGTTACGAGATATCAAAAACGGACCTCGGATTCGTGATCAGGGACAAAAGTTACCCCTTAAGACAAAATTTCACGCAAATCGAAGAGGGGTCGGGGCAATTGCTGTGTGAGTTGGTGAAGAATTACCCATTTAAATTAGCCAAAGTGGTTCAAATCAATAAAACCTGAAGACTGCAAAGTATTTATGGGCCCGGTTGCAGAAGGATTATGGATGCAAATTTTAGGATGATGCTCTTTTGTGAACTTTTTTAAAACTAAAATCTTAAAAGGACTGTATATTTGAAACAACAGAAAGAGAGAGAAACTGTTATCACAGGCACACGTACATAGCAGCCCGAGTACATCACCAATACAAAGTAGTCTGACTCTATCGTGATCATCAACAACTGCCGAGCTACCGTGACCGTAAGGTTACGGGTTCCTCCTTGTAAGCGGGAGGTGATGGGTTCGATTTCGTTCTTGCTCGGTAAACTCGAAATGTAAATCTGCTCACTGGGAATACTGGTCGGTAGGGGATGAGATTTGGCTAGCGTGCTGAATTTCCGATCCAGAGTTCATAAGTTTGATTTTCGTACCGGGATGGTGAAGTTATAAAGCTGGCTGTCAAAAATGTTGTATTAAACATTCATTTTTATTTTCATGAAACTGAGTGCAATTAATTCAATTTTAAAATAAAAAGAAGAGTTTCAAACAAAATAAATAACAACCCAACATAAAGTTGTGCAAATTAAATCAATTCCACATTTCCTGTGGTCGCTCGGAAGCACGCCTCTCGCGGGGCACCGGAAAATGCTGCAATTAGCGAACAATTTGTCACTGCCTTTTTCGGGGGCTTTGATTGTGAGTGTATGTGACCAAATCCCGCGAATTGTGACCGTCCCAAACCCAAACTACCACCCCCCCCCCCACCCCTTCCCCCCCGCTCGCGCGCTTCATTTCGGTTCCCAAAAATCAGTTAAAACACGAAGCACGAATGAGCTACAGCCACAGAGATAAGCTCAAAGTTGACGCCGGCCGGTTGGATGCTTTTGGCGCCGTTTTTTTATTATTTGAGGGGGGGAAATTGTGACATTCAGGCACGTAGTGTGGTTTTTGGGGTCTTGTCGTGATAAATGAAAGGAGAAATGTGACGGATGCTGGGGAGAAAGAAGCGACAAATGATGCTAACAAGATGGTGTACAGCCCCAGAATGAGATATTTTATTGCAGTTGTTAAATGTTTTCATGAAGATTCCATTAGGGCAAGTGTCCTGCCAGCAAACCACCAGTCGAATTAGTTTCCATAACAGTTTGCTTGCTAAAAACGAATTAATTTAGCCTATGTTATCGGTGTATTTCACCCTACTATGCAAAAATGAGTCTGCTGAAAAATACAGACAACATTTTTGTTGAATTCAATAGTCCTATCAGCAAATAACATGTTCTAGTTTAATCAGTTTTTTTATGAATTGGAAAAAATATCACGATTTTCTGCTATCTTAAAGAAGATATTCCGAGAATGATATGATTTTACTAAAGAACAATTCTAGCTCGAAACGAGAAACATATAACTCGACCTTTCCTGGTATGAATGAACCTTTGTATACTTTTTTTTTCGGGCTCATATACATTTTTTTAGAATGTCAACATACTCTCAAGACTTTTAATTTAAAACCCAAAAATTAACATTACTGGCGTGCATAGTTCCTTTAATGCATTACCCAACAACAATCGACAACGATCAACAATCGATACTTTGAAACTTTAACACAACTCGACATTTTTTAAGTTGATGTCAATAAAAACTTTATTTTTGATAAGGTAAGGCAATCGATAGAATTGAATTTTAGTTGATCCAATGCCAATAATTCGATTTCTGTCTGGCTCGGCAAAGGCTAAATCTACTCACTGAAAATCCTGACCGGTAGGGGACCCCTAGTAACATTTTAGGTTTCAAGAAGGCCATAAAAGCCTATTTAGGCCGTATGAGGGTTTTCAGAACCATGATAAAACCTGACAGTTTAAAAATGTTACAAGGGCGAGTTTCTACTACCAGCGTGATAGATTTCCGATCCAAAAGTCGTGAGTTCGATTCTCGTACTGGGATGATTTTTGTCAAAATTCTATAAGATCTTTTAAGAGAATTTTGAAAGAACGTTAAAAATAAACACCAGTGGTGTTAGGTAGCTGGAATAGTTCTGAAATACGCTCTTGAAAACCGTTTAAAATTGTCCATTTACACTCAATGCTTTGAATCTTCTTTGTTGCTAAAGGCAGTGCTTTAAAACGCAAATTTTTACTTGGAAGCTCTGTTAATAGCAGACACTTGGTACTTTTTGTATACATACATATATGATAGTTATCATGCTTGAAAATTATTGGAGCCTTGTCCTAAGGGAACAGCATCTAATTCTATCGTGCCTCTAATGTTGCCATACCAGCACTTTGACGTTCAAAGCTAATAAAAAGCGTTTTCAACTGAAATCGAGTGATAAATAGCTCAATAAGAAGTGAACAAGCAAGTTTCTATTTAAAGTTTTACAAATTGAGTTGTTTTAATAATGAAAATCAGCAACGAATTTTCCCTTGGTTGGAACTGTAAACCAATAAAAAGGTGCAGGTGGTTATGTTACACATGACCAGTATGACAAAGAACTTTGCAAGATGATTGTTGAAATTTTCGATAAGAATGTCCGGTCCAAATTTCCCCATGATTCCCTTATGATTACATAAGACAACTCTTTTATGAATAGTTTTAAGACATAATATCAACGTCCTATCGAACTAAGGGGACGGAAATTGCAAATGGAGCTGCAATAGAAATCAAGGTGAAATCAATCGACTTTCCCTCACCACTCGAAAGTTATCAAGATGCGGAAATGTGTTTGCAAGGCTGTTGCAAGCAATTGGCGGCAGCAAAGTAAATTTCAACAGCAAACATTAAAACTGCCCTTTCTAGGGCTCTAATTGAATTCGAAATAGTTATTCTATATTTCCAGAAACAGAATTTCGCCGCGGCACAATAATCGCAGTAATCGATTTATTACTTCCTGCGTAAAATAAGCGATTTATTTTAACTGCGTAACTTCAGATAATGGTCAGATGCATGTGAGCAGTTCTCTAGGATTTCGGTCATTCGATTTTTTTTTGTATTTTTTAATCCGACTGAAACTTTTTTGGTGCCTTCGGTATGCCCAAAGAAGCCATTTTGCATCATTAGTTTGTCCATATAATTTTCCATATAAATTCGGCAGCTGTCCATACAAAAATGATGTATGAAAATTCAAAAATCTGTATCTTTTGAAGGAATTTTTTGATCGATTTGGTGTCTTCGGCAAAGTTGTAGGTATGGATACGGACTACACTGGAAAAAAATAATACACGGTAAAAAAAATTTGGTGATTTTTTTATTTAACTTTTTATCACTAAAACTTGATTTACAAAAAAACACTATTTTTAATTTTTTTTATTTTTTGATATGTTTTAGAAGGCATAACATGCCAACTTTTCAGAAATTTCCAGGTTGTGCAAAAAATCACTGACCGAGTTATGAATTTTTTAATCAATACTGATTTTTTCAAAAAATCGAAATTTTGGTCGTAAAAATTTTCAACTTCATTTTCGATGTAAAATCAAATTTGCAATCAAAAGTACTTTACTGAAATTTTGATAAAGTGCACCGTTTTCAAGTTATAGCCATATTTAAGTGACTTTTTGAAAATAGTCGCAGTTTTCATTTTTAAATTAGTGCACATGTTTGCCCAGTTTTGAAAAAAATATTTTTGAAAAGCTGAGAAAATTCTCTATATTTTGCTTATTTGGACTTTGTTGATACGACCTTTAGTTGATGAGATATTGCAATGCAAAGGTTTAAAAACAGGAAAATTGATGTTTTCTAAGTTTCACCCAAACAACCCACCATTTTCTATCGTCAATATCTCAGCAACTAATGGTCCGATTTTCAATGTTAATATATGAAACATTTGTGAAATTTTCCGATCTCTTCGAAAAATATTTTTGGAATTTTCAAATCAAGACTAACATTTCACAAAGGCCAAACATTCAATATTACGCCCTTTTAAAATGTTTGTCTTGATTTGAAAATTCCAAAATATTTTTTCGAAAAGATCGGAAAATTTCACAATTGTTTCATATATTAACATTGAAAATCGGACCATTAGTTGCTGAGATATTGACGATAGATAATGGTGGGTTGTTTGGGTGAAACTTAGAAAACATCAATTTTCCTGTTTTTAAACCTTTGAATTGCAATATCTCAGCAACTAAAGGTCGTATCAACATAGTCCGAATAAGCAAAATATAGAGAATTTTCTCAGCTTTTCAAAAATATTTTTCAAAACTGGGCAAACATGTGCACTAATTTAAAAATGAAAACTGCGACTATTTTCAAAAAGTCACTTAAATATGGCTATAACTTGAAAACGGTGCACTTTATCAAAATTTTAGTAAAGTACTTTTGATTGCAAATTTGATTTTACATCGAAAAATGAAGTTGAAAAATTTTACGACCAAAATTTCGATTTTTTGAAAAATCAGTATTGATTAAAAATTCATAACTCGGTCAGTGATTTTTGCACAACCTGAAATTTCTGAAAAGTTGGCATTTTATGTCTTCTAAAACATATCAAAAAAAAAAATTAAAAATAGTGTTTTTTGTAAATCAAGTTTTAGTGATAAAAGTTAAATAAAAAATCACCAAATTTTTTTACCGTGTATTATTTTTCCAGTGTAGTCCGTATCCATACCTACAACTTTGCCGAAGACACCAAATCGATCAAAAATTCCTTCAAAAGATACAGATTTTGAATTTTCATACATCATTTTTGTATGGACAGCTGCCGAATTTGTATGGAAAATTATATGGACAAACTAATGATGCAAAATGGCTTCTTTGGGCATACCGAAGGCACCAAAAAAGTTTCAGCCGGATTAAAAAATACAAAAATTAAAATTGAAGAAAAAAGACCGATTTCGTAGAGAATTGCTCATGTGCAGTATCAAAAACCATAAAGTTTGATACCCATATTGCCCTAACTCTTATGGTTCGGCAAATGTCCCCTCATCGGAACATCCGCGGGGCCTCCGGCCACTCCGGATTGTGGCCAATACTTCCGAAATTTCAAATTTCATGTCCAGTATCAAAAACCATAAAGTTTGATACCCATATTGCCCCAACTCTTATGGTTCGGGAAATGTTCCCCCACCGGAACATCCCCGGGGCCTCCGGATTGTGGTCACTACTGCTGAAATTTCAAATTTTATGTCCAGTATCAAAAACCATAAAGTTTGATACCCATATTGCCCCAACTCTTTTGGTTCGGCAAATGTCCCCCTTCGGAACATCCGCGGGGCCTCCGGCCACTCCGGATTGCGGTCACGACTGCCGAAATGTTAAATTTCATGTCCAGTATCAAAACCATAAACTTTATCGCAACCACAACCAACTTGACCCAAAGGGAACTGGTTCTCGATCAACACGGAGACCCCTTCTTGATGCCGTTAACCGGAGCCTTCCGGGATCAGCAGCTTGACCACATCGGTCCCTAACGTTCTTCCTTGATGGCCTGCAGCGACAATCCGTCCCGTTCCTGCGACGGCCCGAGCCATTTCGGCGACCTCTCCACGTCGTTGACCGGGGGAAATTTCTGCTGTCCCTTCTGATTCTGCAACTGCCACTCGATGTTGACTCCTCGGCTGTCAGAAAATTATGAACTTGAGTGGAGATAATTTTAGATACATCAATCTCACGTCTCTCGGAGAGGATGATCGGGAAAGGTTTGTTCAACCAATCAGCGTGAAGGAAAAGGAGGGGAAGTCTGCGAAGAGGGGAAATCGCCACGTAACGATTTCGCTTCGCAAAAAAATGGGTTTCGATCTTTTTATTCATTCTCTTTACACATACTACACAGGAGCGGCCGTGGCTGACTGGTTACGGTGTTCGCTTTATAAGCGAATGGTTCTGGGTTCGATGCCCATCTGCTCCCAACGAGAAAGTTAAGAACACATTAATTTGAAATGATGAATGTGAACGAAAAATCAAAGTCGCTCAAGGCGGGGTTCGATCCTCCGTCCTTTGGATTGGTAAGCAAAAATGCTAACCACTAGGCCATGACGACTTTGTGAGCTTGGACTGGAATTAGGAATACTGTTACAGAGAGCGAGTTGTGGCGCTATAACCACGGCAAATAGAGTCCAGGGCATTCGTGGAAATACAGTGTCCCATCCCAGAGGGTCCCGGAGTACCAAACCTTCTTAGCATGGTGCTCCCAACGAATACAACCAAAAATCTCGGAGCGTATGGTGGTGTGTCCCCACGCTTCTTCCTCCCCTGTCGATTCAGAATTGTGTTGTTGTTCGAACACTCAGTGCTCAAACTCAACCCAATTACGAGTCATCTCTGCGATACGGCTTTACGCAGTAGGCCTGGCCGCTTTAACGCTTGTGATGTTTCAATGCATTTTCGATGCAATGGCGCACTACAAATGTTAATAAATGACAAGAAGAGTGCTAGGCGTCATCTAACCTAAGGCACTCTCCAGGATCCCTTCGAAAGATTGGCTGCGCTAGGGTCTGATTAGATTAGATTAGATTCTCTTTACACATACTACACACCACCTAGAGCACCAAACAGTGCGTTGCAAGTGTATTTGTAGCAAGAAAGCGCCATCGACTGTGGATTTGCTCGTGTGTGTGTGTGTGTGTGTGTGTGTGTGTGTGTGTAGTAAACCACACTAAAATTGTGTTCGCGGAACCACACTAATATCGAAAATCGATTTTCCCCAAGATCGATCGGATGAGCAAACTCGTGAAGGGTAGTTGCACGGCAGAAACCAGGCGCACACAAATGAAGCTCCCCAGCCCGCGTTTGTGTGTATGCGTTGATAATTTGGTGCTCTTTCAAGCCCCAAACACTCGATTTCCCTTCCGCACACACAAACACTCACTACCGTACCCAACCAGATTTTTAAAGAATATAGCCATACCTCGGTTTAGCACCGCATATGGGGGATGCAAAACCGAGGCGTGCATAACCGAGGCACAGAGCTTATGGGATTTTGGCTATATGGGAGACATTGGCTTTAATCGTACGAAAAATAATGCAAACATCAAAAAATTATAGTGTTTTGGAATCGGGATAATGTCAGCTATCCATTAAAATTATTATTTCATGAAAATTTTCACAAAAATACGTATTTTTCCTGTATTTCGAAAATGCATTTTTTTTCTCTAAAGAAACCAAAAATATATTGTTATTGCAATATGGGTATCAAATGATCAGGTTTTTTCATACATTTTGGATGTACATTTATACAATTTTAGAAAAAACTCCAAATTTTCACGAAACTACGTCTTTTTGAAAAAATACTCAAAATTTCAATTTTTACAATATGGGTATCAAACGATCGGATTTTTTTCATACATTTCGAATGTAATAAAAACATTTTTAGAAAATACTCAACATTTTCACAAAACTACGTATTTTCGAATAAAATACTCAAAATTTCCGTTTTTACAATGTGGGTTTCGAACGATCGGGATTTTTTCATACATTTCGAATGTTATAACAATATTTTTTGAAAATACTCAAAATTTTCACAAAAATACGTATTTTCGAAAAAAATACTCAAAATTTCCGTTTTTACAATGTTAGTGTCAAACGATCGGGATTTTTTATACATTTCGAATTTAATAAAAAAAAATTTGAAAATACTCAAAATTTTCACAAAACTACGTTTTTTCGAAAAAAAAAAAATACTCAACGATCAGGATTTTTCCATACATTTTCAATGTAAGAACAATATTTTTTGAAAATACTAAAATTTTCCACAAAACAACGTATTTTCGAAAAAAAATACTAAATATTTCTGTTTTTACAATGTGGGTATCAAACGATCGGGATATTTTCATGCATTTCGAAAGTTATTAAAAAAATGAAAATACTCAAAATTTTCACAAAACTACGTATCTTTGAAAAAATTGATTTGATTATTGTAAAAACTGAAATTTTGAAAAATTTCACAAAAATACGTAGTTTTGTGAAAATTTTGAGTATTTTCAAAAATTATAATTATTACGTTCGAAATGTATGAAAAAATCTCGATCGTTTGATTCCCACTTTGTAAAACCGGAAATTTTGAGTATTTTTTTTTTCGAAAATACGTAGTTTTGTGAATTTTTTCAAGTATTTTCAAAAAATATTTTTGTTACATCGAAATGTATGAAAAAATCCCGATCGTTTGATACCCACATTGTAAAAACAGAAATTTTGAGTATTTTTTCGAAAATACGTAGTTTTGTGAAAATTTGGAGTATTTTCAAAGAATATTGTTATAACATTCGAAATGTATGAAAAAATCCCGATCGTTTGATACCAACATTGTAAAAACGAAAATTTTGAGTATTTTTTTTTCGAAAATACGTAGTTTTGTGAAAATTTTTAGTATTTTCTAAAAATATTGTTATTACATTCGACATGTATGAAAAAATCCCGATCGTTTGATACCCATATTGTAAAAATTGAAATTTTGAGTATTTTTTTCGAAAAAACGTTGTTTTGTGAAAATTTGTAGTATTTTCTAAAAATGTTGTTATTAAATCTGAAATGTATGAAAAAAAACTGATCATTTGATACCCATATTGCAATAACAATATATTTTTTGATTCTTTAGAGAAAAAAATGCATTTTCGAAAAACAGGAAAAATACGTATATTTGTGAAAATTTTCATGAAATAATAATTTTAATGGATAACTGGCATCATTCCAATTCCAAAACACTATAATTTTTTGATGTTTGCATGATTTTTCGTACGATTAAAGCCAATGTCTCCCATATAGCCAAAATCCCATAAGCTCTGTGCTTCAGTTAAGCACTGGGCCGTGCTTAACCGAGGCAGCTGAACGGTGCAAAACTGGGGCAGTGCAAAACCGAGGCGTGCAAAACCGAGGCATGGCTGTACTCTTTCGTGTGAATTGGCCCTGAAAAGGGCCATTTTAAAGTCCTATGACGATGATAAAACCATGCGATGATGACACTCCAAGTTGCCGGCAATTTTCCCTCCCGCGCCTGCTCTGCCTCTCTTTACAATTTTTCAGTTCTCTCCTTCCTCTCGGCGGCTCTGCTTTGCTGCTGCTGCTTCTCGATCCTCCTCGTGCAAAGCTTCGGACTCGTTTGAGCTTCAACCGGCGGCACGGCGCTCTTTTATAACCTCGCTTGGCTGTGACGGCTCGACGCTTTCAAAGCAGTGGCAGAGAGCAAAATTTGCTAAGTGCTAGATACTTGAATCTGATTAATGTGTTCGGGAAAGGTTGCGCTCAACCAATCAGCGACCGGGATTTTCCCGGTCTGAATTTTTATTTTTCATCTTAACTTTTGAGTACTTTAACAAAGTTTTATCAACTTTGTGAGGTAGTCTACTTGCAATTTAAGACTTCCCCTTTCGTTTGGTGGATAAAGCATGCAGATTGCTTGAATTGGGTGGAAGATATAAGCGTTTAAACGATTACACAAATCGTTACACTTTCGCTTCGCGAAATTTTGGATTGACACCCGAAGACAGTGCCCTTAGGACAAAGTTCTTTGTCAAAAAATAATAATTCCAAGGTAGGTAAAACAGACAATTTTTTTCTGCAAAACATTCCAAGAATTACACTACTTTCTATAAAAAGAAGTCATGTTGGAGTTCATCTAATGAGAACTTGTCATGATATCATGTTAAGATTACAATCAAATTACATGGCACTCATCGTTAATGATTCACAGAATAATACATTATATGGATCACAAAGGATCCCATGATGGCATGTTCGTTCATTTTTTTTATTCCTGGCTGAGATTATAATTACAAGCCTTTATCTTCCAACCCGGCTAACACATCAATGTGCACTATTCGTGAAACTTGATTACTTTTTAATTAACCTGGTCAACCAAGAAGAATGTTTAAATTTAATGATGCCTGAATTCTTAAGGGTTGGGTTAGGTCATTCCAGGTGTCGTAGGTGTCACAGACAAACAATCCAAAGGTCGTTTAAATCCCGTGTTAAAGAGGAACTAGGTGTAAAAAGAGGTTAGAATGTTCTCTTCTCTATTGATTTTCTTCCCAAACAAAATAGAAAGATAAAGCAATCATGTTGATTCTTCAGCCTGAGGTAGAAAATATCACAGTTGGCAATGACTTTTGTGTGTGACATTTCCACGGTCGTTTGCACACACAAGCACACACACGAAAGGACGCGCTTTTTATGGTGAAAAATACCCATGGCCAACTAAGAGGAGGAGTAGGTGGTGGCGGAGGAGGAATAAGAAGAATGTTTTCCTTATTGGTCCACCACTGACTGGCACGACAAAACAAACATGGGTCACTGAGATCTAAAACGATGCCCACACCCGTTGTGCATCGTTTATTTTCAATTACTTTGTTTTATTATTCTTGGGGTCGGCGGGGCCTTGGGGTCGTGTGTGCGTGTGTGACAATTGGGCTCAACACGGTCGTAGTTGGGGCTTGCCAACCGACCAAGGAATATGTGCTTCCCGGTGAAGCTCGTGCAGCACACAAAGAAAAATGGAAAACCTGCCAGATGTGAACGGACCTGGGCCAACTGTCGGCCGGAATATTTTATAGTCGGTCCCTGTGAATCCTTGTGTGAGGTTAGGGTGGAAGGGACTTTTATGGACTTCGTTCATGAATTTTAAAAATTTTAACCTTTGAGCTTTTAATATAAAAAAGTCCACAACTTTCGGAAGAAAAAAAAAAGTTCTACTCAGCCCAAAACAAGAAACAATCACCCCATGTTCAGATAGTAGTTAGTAACGATGTTCAACGAAATGCGAAAATAACTGTCTGTATCAGTAAGCAATTTTAGAAAAGAGAGCTTTGCTTTCCATTGTTGGGTTGTGTCTCAATAATTTATGCAGAATAGAACATAAAAAAACTTTGTTTTTGCTTTCCTGTTTTGCATGTATAGCACGGATTTCTATATTGTTTTTTGATGTAAATTTGTTTCGTTTCTGCTTTTTTTTTGACGAACACACAAAAGTTGGTTTCAAATTTCCATAGAAGTGTGGGCGAGTTTTGTAGTTTTCTCGAAAAATCCTACTCGCATGTATTTAGAATCTCGTTAGTTTTATTGTTTTTTTTTTGCAAATTCTACAAGATTTTGCGAAGATGGCAATAACTAATAGAATTAATGTTTTACAGTCCATCAGTTTCAAAATAAGGCTGTTTTTCATAGATTTTCTAGCCAGAATAAGAATTGCTTAAAATGTGAATACAAAGAGACGATAATGCATTCTGCTAAAACGCTCAACCAAACCACAATGCTTAAAATGGTTCTGTATTATTTCCAATATTGAAACATGTTCGGGATTTTTACTTTAAAAAAAAACATTTTGAACAATCTTCAAAATTGCAAGCTTTTTCGATCATAGCAGAACCAAAACCATACAAGCAAATTCAAATTCACCTGAGCACTTCTCTCAGATTTCAGTCATTTGTTTTTTTTTGTATTTTTTAATCCGACTGAAACTTTTTTGGTGCCTTCGGTATGCCCAAAGAAGCCATTTTGCATCATTAGTTTGTCCATGTAACTTTCCATACAAATTTGGCAGCTGTCCATACAAAAATGATTTGTGAAAATTAAAAATCTGTATCTTTTCAAGGAATTTTTTCATCAATTTGGTGTCTTCGGCAAAGTTAAAGGTATGGGTACGGACTGCAATGGAAAAAATGATACACGGTAAAAAAATTTGGTGATTTTTATTTAAATTTTTGTCACTAAAACTTGATTTGCAAAAAAAAAATACTATTTTTATTTTTTTTTATTTTTTGATATGTTTTAGAGGACATCAAATGCCAACTTTTCAGAAATTTTCAGGTTGTACAAAAAATGTTTGACTGGATTATAAATTTTTGAATCAATACTGATTTTTTCAAAAAATTGAAATATTCGTCGCAAAAATTTTTCAACTTAATTTTTTGATGTAAAATAAAATTTGCAATCAAAAAGTACTGTAGGGAATTTTTGATAAAGTGCACCGTTTTCAAGTTAAATCAATTTTTAGGAAGTTTTTTTGAAAATATTTTGTTGAATTTTGTTGATACGACCCTTAGTTGCTGAGATATTTCCATGCAAGTGTTTAAAAACAGGAAAAATGATGTTATCTAAGTCTCACCCAAACAACCCACCATTTTCTAATGTCGATATCTCAGCAATCAATGATACGATTTACAATGTTAAAATATGAAACATCCGTGAAATTTTTCGATCCTCTCGAAAAAAATATTTTCAAAAATTTTAAATCAAAACTAACATTTTAAAAGGACGTAATATTGAATGTTTGACCCTTTTGAAATGCTAGTCTTGGTTTAACTTCACCAACATTTTTTTACCGTGCATCATTTTTTTCCAGTGCAGTCCGTACCCATACCTACAACTTTGCCGAAGACACCAAATCGATGAAAAAATTCCTTCAAAAGATACAGATTTTTAAATTTTCACAAATCATTTTTGTATGGACAGCTGCCAAATTTGTATGGAAAGTTATATGGACAAACTAATGATGCAAAATGGCTTCTTTGGGCATACCGAAGGCACCAAAAATGTTTCAGTCGGATTAAAAAAATACAAAAAATAAAATTGAAGAAAAAATACCGATTTCGTAGAGAATTGCTCACCAAGGGAAAATGTTCATAACTTAGGACTAATACACTTTCCGATCGATGTGGCAGAACTAGGATGATTCTAACAATTTTAAAATTACAGTGACAATGGAGAGCTTTGAAAGTAGTGGGTTTAGCCCTTTCGTGACAAAATTCCTAAATTGATGGGAGCAGTACTAAGTAAGTCCAATATAGGGCTCTGAGACATTTTAATCTCAGCTGCGAAATCTTGTCTGCCGCTGCTACTGTACCCGGCAGATCACGCTCAGTTCACCACAAATCCGAGTTAAATGAAAAAAAAAAATCACGGTCATTGCCGGAAAGAAGGGCAATCCTTGCGGTTAAACGTGACCAAAGTGAAGGCTGCAAGAGCCAACAAGTGGCGCTTAATGGGGTGCACCTGTACGAATCATGACGTTATTCACAAAGCTGGCTCATGTAGCTCAAGTATCAAATCAGCCGTAGGACTTTCATGAAAGTACCATCGCCTAGGAAATATTCGACAAATTTTCTTCTATCTTGCTTCGAAAATTTCCGTACGGTTGACGCTATTACCGAGAGGCACTTTGCCACGGAATCGTTCTCCAAGGGTTTTTTCTTCCAGACTGTGAATGTGAAACAGGCGAGGGAAACCCGTCACTTTATTCCCCCTGTACGGCTTCATAACCGCCACCAAGTGAAGCTATTTTGTTTCATTTTACGATTCTCGGGAAATCGATTTTTATTACACCTCCCCCCTCCACCACAATTTCGGGAGGAAGTACTTTTCTGCCTCTTTTCCGTAGGCATTGCAATGTGGATTAACTTTTTCCTTTCATGGAAATAACGCCGGGTACGTTTTTCACTTTTTTCCGAGCATCCGAAAAATAACCGTGAGCTTGTCAGGTCTCCAAATGGGCGTAAGCCTGATTCGAATTGTGCTTTTGGGTCTAATTTATTCAAAAACCCTAATCAGAGTTTGTTTTGATTGCAACCAATTGCCGGAGACAGCGTGGTGTGTTTAAGGGGAAAGCGAGGCCAAAATGGTTGACAATTTGAATATTGCGACCGGTGTGTGCTGTCAATGGCATTTTTACCTCCGTGCTCGGAATTACAATTGATGGGGCTATTTCCTTTTCGATTATAACCTGGCGTGCAATGAAAAGAATCGAATTTATTTTTATTTTTCTTCTTTAGTCAAGTGATGGTAGCACCGATTTTTGGTTTATAATTACCGTAACTTTTGGATTTGTACTGTGTCCTTCAATCAAGCCTCAAGCCAATCAAGCCAATAAAACCCCGCTGTTACAACTTCTCTTTTCCTCCCAGTAAACTTCGCTTCGCTAGGAGACGACGATTTTAACGGATTGCAGACTGAATTTCACCATGTGATGGTATAATTGGCTACGGCCAAATTGGGAATAGAACCTGAACCAGATTCCGACAACCACGAAAGCCATCCATTGCCGGCCGCTCCAATCTCCACCGTGCACCAGAGACAAGGAAAGGGACTTGAAAGACGGGATTTTTTGATGTTTTCCTTTTTTAAGGGGATAAGGGGAAATCTCCACGGTTTCCCCGAACAAGTTTCGCTTGGATTTGAACCGGTATCAAACAAGTAAGAAAACGAAATGATAGAATGAAAATGACAGAAAAACGAAAACACGATCCTTCGTGGCGGGCTGCTGCTTGAGTGCTGAGCTTGGCTTCGTTCGTTTCAACTTATTGTACGTTTACTGACGGTTGCTCCGAAAATTCGATCATGGCAGCCACTCAGTGTTACCATTCAAATACCCCGTCATTGCCTTGAACTATATTTCAGACACCGTGACTGTTCGCTAGTTGCATTCATGTAAAAAATAGGATAAGTAAAACTTAAAAATGAACAAAAACAGAATTAAAGCATTTTGATTGTTCTGATTGTTATATAAATCATCTTTGCAATAGTTTAACTGTGTATAAACCTTTAAGATCATCTGTCAATATCAAAAAGTTTATAGAATAGATGTGTTTCCAATTAGTTTAGCTTTTTTATCATCATTAATAATACTATAGGTTGTCCTTTTTTGTCGATTCGAGTGACTTGAAAATAGTGCTGTAAATATATCCGCAATCTACTGGTTCTAGTAATCTCAAACGGACACTTCTTCGGTGTACTTTGACCGGTCGTTCAGATCGATAACTAACCTTTTCTCGGGCGACTTTTTCTTTTTGGCCGGGTCGCGTCCCGTGGACCCGCCGTTGGCTTCGGTGGCCGTTGCCGACGAGGACGCGTCCGCACTGCTGATACTTTCGCTGGCACTGTTTCCGGCAGACTGTACCGTGGCCGCCGACGACGAGGACGGCCGTCCACAGGTACTGCACGACGGGTTCGGAACGGTGCACTGGCAGGAAGAAGCGGCGGCGGACGGTTCACCGTGGGTGTTCCGATGGCCCCGCGAGCGATTTTCGTTCTCCAGATTGTGGAGCGCGGTCGTCAGCGCCGTTCGCATTAGGAAATTTTCTTTCAGACTATCTATCTTGTTGTTGTGGCTGGCGTACAGCTTGTTAAAGTTTTCCAGATTGACGTTCCGGAAGTTGTTCTCGTCCACACTGAGGGAGGAGGCCGTCGTCACCAGACCGCTTTCTCCCGGCAGCGGGCGCCGATTGGAATGATTATCTATGCTATCACCACAGGAAGTTTGTTTCTGTCTTTGTTTTTGCTGTTGATGCAACAGGTTATCACATGATTCAAAGTTTTTCGGACACAATTCGCTAAACTTACTGCTACAGGATGCTCCTCCGCTGACCGGTTGGCGGGCGGAACCGTTCCGACCGGATCCGTCCCGACAACAACTACTACTACTCTGCCGTTTTACGGCGATATGATGTATACGCCATTTTGGACATTTTCAATTTTATTGCACAGTCTGATAAAGAATCTTAAAAGCTACCTCCTGACGAAAGATTTTTTCAAAAAATTGCTCTGGGGCCCATTTTATTAAGCAAACAAACTATGATGTATACGCCAATTTTACTCATCATGATGTATGTATACATTGAGAATTGATAGAAGTCAAATTCAATACTGTTTGAATGTTGATTTGAGGTTTTGGGACTAAATCAAGACTGGGCAATATTTTATTACATTATTTCGATTTGATTCTTAAGGGGACGTCCATTAGGCGTCATCCATAAAGTACGTCACGTTCAGAGGGAAGAGGGGGTTTTGAGCAAGCGTGACGTTGTGTGTTAAAAGCATAGGGAAATCGTGACAAAGGGGGTGGAGTAAATTTTGGCTGATTTTAATGTGACGTACTTAATGGATGACACCTTATCCACATCCACGTAGACACTTTTTTGAAAATTCTAGACCCACCCACCTCTCTTGCGGACAATTGTTCATGCAAAAAATGTGTTTATGGAGCGTAGACAATCGCCAAGGGAGCGTTATTTTATTACGTAACGCAAAAATCGGATTTTAGACCCCGCCCTCGTAACAAAATTTCCATACAAATTTTAAAAATTTTGTATGGAGCGTAACACGGCCTCCGAATCCCCCCCCTCCCCAAACTGCGTTACGTAATAAAAGAACGCTCCCTAATACCCTCCCCCCCTTAAAGTATCCACGTGGACAATGCATTACGGGATCCGCACAGCTATCAAAATAACTGGCACAAATAATAAAGCCAGCTTTGATCGAGCAATGTATACATACACCATTGGGCAGAAAAAGTAGTGATTTTTTATTGCTATTTTTTCGGCCAAATGATGTGTGTGGTTTAAAATCGTAGAGAATAGGAAAACAAGAAATTTTGTAGGGGCCACATTTTTATTGTACTTTTTAACAGTTTCTACAGAGCAGACCTTAAATTAATCATTTTAAATAGAAAAAATGAACAAAAACAGAAAATCGTGTCTACGGCAAAATCACCTCAATGGCGTATACATCATATCGCCGTAAAACGGCAGTACTGCTACTGTTCAACATCAGTTCCGAGTTTCGCTTCACCAGTAACGATTTGGACCGCTCCCCGCCCGGCTCCTCCTGCTGTAGCTCTCGCCGTCCACTATCACAGCAAACACTAGACTTACAACTACTTCTAACGGTATTGGTACAGGAGGGCACCTCGGCCGCACCTCCCTTGTGGCACTCACATTTTGGCTCCCCGTCCAGAACTTCCTCCTCACTGCACATGCACTTCAGCTGGAGACTGTCCAGATTAAAGTTGCTACTATTATCTATCGAACGATGGTTGTTGTTGAGGTGGTGGTCAGAGTCATCGGTGATGGTGATTCGGGTGTTGCTCCCGAATTTCCCGTTCGGGATACTGTTAGTGTTGGTGCTCTTGTCCACCCGGATAAGGCCGTTCTCCTGCGGAGCGGGCATTATCGCCTTGGGCACTACCGTCGGGGGAGGCTTGAGCGAGACATTCTTGCAGGTCTCCATCAGGGCAGCCAGCGTCGCTATGGCCGTCCCCCGCTGCGGTATCCGATCGTACAGCTGCTGAAGCTGGTTGTACAGCTGCTTGATCTCTTCCGTGGCTTCCTCTTCCGTCAAGCGACCTTCGTTCACTGAAAGAGATGGAAAAGATATGCCAAATTGGATAGGTGAAATGGTGATGTTAATGTTTTCAAACTAAACTAAATAAACTGAACCGTTTCGACAAGACACGGAAAAGGTGCACTATGCTTTCGGGTTTGAACTGGGAACGCAATCCAGATTTCTGGCAGAATCAGCAATTAACTATTCTCTCTAAAGCTGACCCTAATGAAATGTAAACTGGTTTCTATGATTGCATTTTGATGAAATACGGCGATCCAGTAACGTCCAGAAAAACGCAAATACAAATTTAATTAATGCACTGCTTGGCAAACATTCCATCCAAAGCCGACTGGCCTGCGACCAGGTCAAACGACATCAGCTGCATAGATTTTCTTCTCAAAATGCTTTTACATTATCTAGTAACTCCAGCACTGCCGCTCCAATGTAGTCCGTCCCATATGTGTCTTTGTCAAAAATGAAATGAAAAAAGTCTTGTTTTTACATGTTTTTGTAGCCTATTGAATAAAAAAAATAATGTTTGTTCCAAAAATTCCAAAATAAATATAACTTTCGTGCTGTCCCATATGCAAAATAAGAGCAGGTCAGTTCCTCAAATAGAAATGTCTCGCAAATCGTTTGAGTGAATGCAAAATTGTATCAATTCTAATGAATTGGCCTTTAAGAATACTTAATTCTTAAAAATATCATTATTATGTTATGTTTGGATGGAAAAAAATGCATACCGTTATGTCTAATATACCATGCAATTAGGTATGTACCTATTTTGTCTTGATTAAAGAGGTTTGATCCTGGTTCTGAAAAAAAATCACCTCCGATATGCTGAGTTATTTTTTTTTTTGAATTAATTTCAAGGGTTTATCAGTTGAGATTTGCATTCATATGTAATTCGCCTCTGTAGTATTTTAACAATCTCTGGTGTCGTTTTTTTTATAAAATTATTTTTATTAGGTCCTTTTCGGTACTGGGACCTGGTTAGGACCGAGTCGGCTTTTGTAATTACATTTGACTTAATAATTATAGAGGATCTTGTGTGTAAATGTTAGTGGGAGGGGAGCCGATTACCCGCGGCCTACTCGGGGTTAGTAGGGAAGGGATTAATGTTAAAGGCAATCTCTGGTGTCGTTGATGGTCTTATTTAGATATCTAGGAATCCTATCAAAATCTGAAATACATTTTTGCCTTCCTTACTGAGGTAAGGCTATAATCCTGCTCTAAGAATGAACTTCGTATAAAAACGTCGTAGACCCACCTTCATGTATACATATCGACTCAGAATCGAAAACTGAACAAATGTCTGTGTGTATGTGTGTGTGTATGTATGTATGTGACCAACAAACTAGCTCATGTTTCTCGGCACTAGCTGAACCGATTTGACCCGAACTTGTTGCATTCGACTTGGTTTAGGGTCCCATAGATCGAGTTTTATACAGATTGAAGTTTCGATAAGTAGTTCAAAAGTCATGTATAAAAATGTGTTTTCACATATATTTGGATCTCACTTAACTGTATGTAAACTATGTCCGGGTCCATCATCCGACCCATTGTTGGTTAGGTTATCAAAAGACCTTTCCAACGAGTCCAAAACATTGAAGATCTGGCAACCTTGTCTCGAGACATGGCCACTTAAGTGATATCGATGTACTTTTTGGAAGCCGGATATAAAAAAATAGATGAAACTTGTGTACAGCCATTGTTGTGAGGAAGGCTCCAACCACATAGGTGGATTAAGTTAGTTTTTTTATCAGTTGGTGATCATTATTTATTTGGAAAACTACCAAAACAAACCTGGAAAGGACAGTTGAACCAGGTTGAACTTCTGGAGTAAATGTGCAAGCCTACGTTGATACCATGACTAACCTGCCTTTATTGATGGGCAAATAAAGTCAAGTCGGTCTCTTGTTGAAAATGCCACAAGTTTACCTCCAAATTGTAAATTTTTTAAATCAAATTAACGTTAATGGTGTTTTCCAAGACTGATATTGAAAAAAAAAATGTTTGAAAAATGATATAGAAAATGTTGGTTTAGAATGAAAAAATTGTGAAACTTTTTGGGCTTCTCACAGCGTTATCTCAGCCCTCACTTTTTACATATGGGATGGACTAGATTAGAGCGGCAGAGCAATCTAGCTTTGTTTCAATTAACTTAGCCGAATAAACAGATATAATGCATCAGCAAAATTCTAGTGCATCAAATATCAGGGAATGCAAAGATAGGTATCCCCTAGTAAGGAATTTTTTTATAGGGTTGAAATTTTGGTTGGTTGAATATTACCTCATTGTTGAGTAATTTTACTTTTAAAAAATGTGAATCTCATGAAAATTTCGATGGCTTTCGAGCTACGATGCTATGGGGTGGACTTTTATAACATAATCCCCTGATATTTCTTTTCTATGCAACGGCAAAATTATTATTATTTTTTTACAATTATTCCACTTTGAGCCATTTTTATCTCATATTTAAAATTTACAAAATATGGTTTGCAAAACTACTGGTTAACGAAATCATTTAAATCTTTTAACTAGCATTTAGCCTTGCCAATTACCTTTCTAACGCTTAAAGAATTTTTGAAATTCCTCTTCTTCTTATTTTTTTGCCATATTTTTTCCAAAAAAATTGGCGGGGCAAAGGTGCCGATAAAATTTCCATACATTTTTGTATCAAAAAATCAAACACATTGAGTAACTTTTATTTCTGATGGTATTGATTCAAAATCACTAAAAAATAGTATTTCTATCAAAATCGGACCAAAAACCAAAACTTATGCGAAAATAGTAAGGTTTTAAACTCTAAAAATTAAACTTTAGTTACAAAAGTACCACTTAAATTTAATAAGTAACTATACCATAAAATTATCTTCATTTGGGGTAAAAAAAAACCCTCAATCGAAAACTTGATGAAAAGTTAACTTTTACACACAATTTAACTTAAAAATTCACTTAGCCTCGCATAGTGCGCACCTTTGCCCCACAATATTTGACGAAAAATGCGTTTTTTTCGAAATTTAGAGTATGCCATCAAATCGGGCGTCTTATGTTGCATAAAAGTTTGACTTTGATGTGATCATGTTTATACAAGTTTAGCTCTTTCGACAAAATCAAGTTAAAAACGCAATTACGAAAAAAGCAAATGAAACAAAAGAAAAACCACCGAAACAACTGTTACGTTTATTTATTATTATTATTATTAATTTTTGAAACTGGTACTCCAGGAACAATATCCGACCAAATTCCGTTAAATGCACTTAAACGTAAAATTACAACATGATAGCACGATCACGACTACTTAACGAGAACATAAGTTTTGATTAGTTGTAGAAGATTTTGAGGTGTACAATAAGTTGATCTTAAATCAACATGTGACAATATCGCACTCGTGTGACGATATGTTTGTACTCGTAAAGTGGGCGGGGGGGAAAGGAAGTCACTTACCGATATTTCCGCCAAGTTGTGCCGTGGACGTGGTGACGCTGCTCGCGTTCGCAAACCCTCGGTTGTGGGTGCGGCTAATGAATTTTGCGCCAGATGGTTTGATGCCGAGTCCTGTCGAATCGTCCTGGTGCTTGCCACCACCTCGGAAAACGAGGTAAACCTATTCGTTGGGTAGGGTGAGAGGGAGGCGTACGTGGCGAAATGGCGATACATGGAAAGAGAAAAGAAAAAAGCCGGATGAAACTGTGCGAAACAATACAAGCACAGACAAACAGACATAAATCTATTTCAAAATCCATCGATCAAAAATTTAACGGTCAATTCAAATGATAAGAAATCCACCATGGCTAATTTAAACGCGTTTGACTGTTACTTAAACTCTTCACAACTTGAATGCTGTAGTGAGGGGTATCAATTACTTCTTTTAATAAAGTTGATCAATGATTAACGTATGTTTGTCTATGATACAAGTTGGGGTAGAAAGCCGAAATAGTGAGAAAAACGGCACGCTGGATTTGTGAAAACATATATTAGGTTTTGTTTTTGTTCTGTTTTTTTTATTCTACACCAAAGGATGTTTATGTGGTAAGTTTCCTAGGATATTCGTAGGCTACCAGCAAAAGCAGTGGAATTTACATTTTGCCGAGTGTACCGGAGATATATTTCTGGTTCCGGTACAGCTGTAAGGTCCTCCCGATTCCAACCAACCGTGCGCAAACATGACAATTGAATAAAATGTTCACTGTATTGCACCACCTGCATGCCACAGCTGAATGCACAATGTGCAAAGGATATTGTTTGTTCTATTTATAGCCTAGGGTGCCCGGTTGCTACTAGGAGATGCAATGGGTTTCAATCGTTTTTAAATGTTACTTGATTCAGAGGATTCGAGTGCCATTCAATAATTACGTCCAAGTTTGTGGGGAGGAAGAGGGTCCTGAGTTGGTATCAGCATATTTGAAAGATTTTCTGATACTTCAAGAATATTATAAAATAAACGTTTTTTTTTGTTGAGTTTGAGCCACCATAACATCTTTTAAAATTCTATAGCGATTGGTAAAGACAACATCATAAAAGTGATAGTCAAACACCATGCTGTTTTACTTTGTAACTTCAGGTCATACTAACTCTGTAAATCTCATGTTTTGAGTATACTTTGTGGAATTATTTTCCAAAGATTATCACTTTGTTGTTATATGCCGTAGAATCCCAATTTTATGAAATTTGATGTAATCTCATAATATCTTGTTTATTTCAGCATAGAAGGTCAGGAAAAAAAGGATTCCATCCCAAATTCTCACAAAAGCACGATTATCACGATCGTTATGCATTCAAAAGTTCCCCGATGTCTCATTTGGCAACGAAAAGTTACAACGTGCCACATCGTAAACAACACTCCCGGCCAGATGAGCGAACCGCCATTAAAAAACAAAACTCATTGTTCAACATGTGGCTGATGACCCATTTGTTTGCCCGAAATAAGACCAAAAACGCTTTCAACCGGAATGACGTTAAATCTCGAGTGGCCTTCCCCTCCACAACCCACGTGGTGTGGCCGTTATGAAAATAGGACATTTTTTACCCTTTTCAGCCGTGACGACTCTAAATAATGACAACCGTGATAAAATTTTGACGTTCGTTGACTGTGCATCAACAAGAACCAAAAATAACATTATTCTTTTTTTTGTTTTATACATTTTTTCTTGTTTTTCTGGAGCCGCCAACATTTCGTGAAACAAAAACGAATCAGCTTCGAAAACATCATCACCGTCAGCTGGCCATTCTTGGAACATTAAAATGAAAAAAAAAGGATAAATTATGCCACCTGGAGCCCTGTTTCGAGAGTTTTTTTTGTCTTCCGTCACATCCAATCACGATTAGAGTACGGCTTTGAAATATAAGCTACATTCAACGTTTGGGTGTTTGAAGGATTTTTATGACCATAAACCGAAGCATTTTTGTGAAATGCTTTCAAAAAGATTTTTGCTCGATTGAGCGTTGATAAGTGCAAAGTGCGTTGTTTTTGCTTTGAGTGGCTTTGTTTTTCTTTTGAAATCGTCGCCATCGTGCTAACTTGTCGTACGTGCATTTTGGGCCAAATTGAGTTAAGAACGCCATTTTGTGCAGCTTACAATGCCTCACCTTTTGACCTTCACAGATCCCCAAAATTCGATTTCAATCCTGAGATATTCAACAAAAACCGAAAAAACTCCGTGCATTTTTGTCACTTTACATATGAAAGTAGTTTCAATCTTGTAGTGCTATCTTGTCACTCCATGAAAATTGATATAAGTGAGACAAAAGGCCAAAGGGATTTCAGGCCAGGAAAGTCAGGATGCGTTTGTCGCACGTACAAGCTAGACTACCGTAAACATTTGTAATTATAACTCGGGACTCCAGCAACCAACTTCAACCAAACTTTGGGACAATGCACAGAATGGTGAGCCAAACAAAACGTGTTTGTTATTGTTTACATTGCGTGCTCTCGTTTTTGAATATTCAAGGTCAAACATTAAAACGCGTTTTTCTCGGAACGTCAAAATGGCGGGTGCGACAAGATAGCACGACGACGTCGAAATGATTATTCGTTCAGTTAAACGTAAAACCTGACAACAAAGTATAAAATCAATTCAAGTTATGTCAAATAAAAACTATTTCAGGTAGATTTACCTAACTGTCTAGTATTGTAAATAACTCAAGTCCCCTTAATGTAATAAACAAAGAATAACAATCATAGTATGAACTGTCATTTTATTACAAACCTTTATGATTTAAGAAATTAGAGTCAAAAGTTTAGAGGAACATGTTGAATTGTCGCATTTACCTACATTAAATTGTATTAGTTATACAGAATTTTGTATCAAAAAGCATGCAATTCTGCAAAAAGTAATTTAATCCCTTCTCTTGTTTTACGAATGGCGTACTCACCTTGCTACCAAATATTAATCCCAACAGCAGTGTCACAGTTAGTTGTGTGTGGCAGAAAAATATGATGTACAGTAAATCTGGATTAGCTGGTGACTGCAGGAACAACCTGAACATGAAAATAGAAAGCAAAAGGCTTTGTTTTACAACAGGATTCAGCTGGTTGGTTGGTTGGTTTTAGGCGTTGTTTAGAGATCAGTAAGCTCTGATCACATTCACGTGGTGTTTATTGTAGAAACAAAAAAAACCTTTACCTATCGGTGGCATAATAAAAGATCAATGAGATTAAAGCTCTGGGTATTTGTTCGATTAAAACCTTTTCAATAAAGCCAAATATCACCTATATACCATCACTGATGTGGAAAATTGCTGAAAATTGTGACGAGGTCTTATTTTTTATTTAGGAAAGTCATTTTTTATTTATAAATCTAGGCAAGGATGCCAAAACTTTATGACTGGCGAGGCCATTCGGAATTTTGAAATAAAAAAATAAAAATATCGACATAAAAACAAGGGCTGGAAAGTTCTACTTTTCAGCATTCAAATAAATGTTTTCAGTCCTTGTATCGAAAATCAATACTTTTCATTATGGGTAATCCTCCACCAACAGCCGTTGTACCGTGGAGCTTTGTTACTTTTGTCTTTGATCACGGATACGATCTCCATTTTTCGATATCTCTTGACGGAGGGGCGGCACGACTCCTTCCATTTTTGAACATTCGAAAAAAGACGTGTTTTTTTTCAGCAATTTGCAGCCTGAAATGGTGATGATGTGGAAAATTGATGTCAAAGAGACTTTTATCTGAAATTTGACGCCCGATTTGTTGGCGTACTCAGAATTACGAAAAAACGTACTTTTAATCGAAAAAAAATTCACTTCGGATAATCAAAATTTTCGGATAATCGAACCACCATAAACTATAACAATTTTTACTGAAATGGGGTCGCAGAACTCGATTTTTGTGTTAAAAAACAAGAAATTAACGAAAAATACGATTTTTTTTATAATTTGGGGTTTGCTTGTAACCATCAGGAGTTATCTTGAAGGTCGCGTGTTACCCATTTTTACTGATATTAAGCAGTCTCATATCTGTAACACAGTCCTTATTGAAATGGAAGGTGCTGTTACATCCAGATACTTTAACCTGTTTTAATTGTGCTTTGTGCCAATTAGAGGAGAGATTTTATTCAAAAAAAAGCAAGCCAAAAAAAAGGCAGGAAGAAATTGGCCGGGAAATGTTTGTTTGATTTTGTAATTTACATAAAAAATACAACGCTCAATCGCGGGCCATGTCGCCGCTGCGGACACTTACCTCGGACAACGGAAATGTCGCTGACGGTTGGCCGGGATTCACACGCACAAATCACACAACACTTGAGACACTCTATGCTCGCGGGGAAAAATTGGATTTCACAAATAGATAATTAAACGCACTTCCGTTACGAAATTATGGCCAAAAAGCCTCCGGGATAAACGAACGCGACGGCACACACACTTTCCGAAAGAGTTCGGTACAAAAAGTTTGGAACCAGTGAGAAAGAGAGGAGCAGCGAGAGTGAGACAGAAATAAGAACGAAGCGACGCGGCGAACATTTGAAGCGTCGCCGCGTTGAGGGCAGGTCACAGACACTCAAAAAACCTTTCACCACAGAGTTGCATGAAAATTCCGGTGGCAACCAGTTTTCGATTGAAAACAACGTTTTGCATGAGTCATGCAACAGTCACATTACATTCATGTCAACTCTGCTTGATTTCCACGCAGCTTACACTCACACAACAAAATACCACGTGAAATTCATGCCTGAAAATTTAGAGGCGTGGCTTGCGGGTCAGCTGATTTGGGTTTGCATGAAATTCATGTAACATGCGCAAGTAAAGTGGTATGGAAAATATCCACTGACCATTTCATGCAACATTGTGGTGAAAAGTGACGACGATGAGCAGAGTTGAAAAGTTGCGTGATTTTCCTGTCTGAAAATTTTGAGCCAGGCGTGCAAGGCTGTGGGCAATCGCCATTCAGTTTGCTGCTGCTTCTCATCGACTAAACATAGTTTCTGCCATCGGTCACCGGAACAGAAATAGTATTGATCTTTGAAATCGATACGTGCAAAGTAAGTATAATGCGCATTATTTTATCGTATTTAGCCAAGATCATTGCCTTAAATTTTTATGTTCTTATTTTCTAGACCACGGATCCAGAACGTCCAGCACGCCTAATCGGAGCCTCCACCACAATGGCCAAGTGTAGCATTAGGCAAGAGGTGCGCAAGGCCCAGCGGGACCGGTCTCCAAGGGAGTCAAGCAGGCTGCGAAGAAGGTGATGGAAGTATCGGCCGGTATACTGTTCGTGGCCGTGGCCATTGTTTGCAATCGAGATTCCGGTATAAAACCGACAACCGTCGGTAAAAGGGTAGGCCGCCCAGCTGTCCGCAAGCTACTAGCGATTAGCCCCAAACCTGGACCATTTTTGCGTGTGTGTGCTGATGTCTGTGCTGTGTGTTTTTTTTTTGTGGTGTGATGTAGTAAGGAAAATGTGATGTGATTTATGAAAATTTGAAAATAAAAGGATAAAATAATATCAAATTTTTCTTTATTAACAAATCACAGAACTCACAAAAGGAGAACAAAACCCACCCCCAACCCCCCTGTATTTAAAAAAAACACTGGAGAATAATGCGGATATAACATTTCGAGAAGGTAAAGGCCACGTGAACTGACCGCAACATTGTCGTGAAATTCATGTGATGTGGTTCATGACTGTATTGGTGTGTTAGAAAAAGGATCAAGCCTAGCCTCCTGAAATTCACGTAGATTTGGCATGAACATCGTTATGGAAAATAATCGCATATATTTTCATGCAACATTGTGGTGAAAACTATTTTGAGTGGATGAACAGATGGAAAAACGACTACACTGAAAGAAACCGACATAGCAATATCACATGTTTCCCACATGAATCCGCCCCATACGACTTAGCATGCGAATGTCATGTGAAAATCACATAAAAAAATTCAACCTGCGAAGTAGTAAACTCAAATGAAATTCATATTAAAATGAAATGAAAAACACGACACCTTCACATGTTTTTCCCCCTGATTATTCAGGCCAACTTTGAAGGGGGGCCCCATAAACTTTGAAAATAATTGCAACGGCCTTATTACCAGATCGACAGCTTTCAAAAATCAGATTTTTTGTATTATGTCAACAATTTTTTCCTCGGTTTCGTTTCTTAAAAAAATTGAGGGAGTTTTTTTTAAAGTTTTGCATCAAATGGGTTAAAAATTTCGTCAGGCCTCCGTAAATGTTTTTTTTTCCAATTTATGTCGACCCCATTCAAAAACGGCTCAAATAAAACAGGAGCTGTATTTTATTTAAAAACTTCATCATTTTTAATGGAAACAGACTTCCAATCACTTCTTACTGAGCTTTATATAACTCAAGTCTTGATTTAAAAAGAAATGTCTTATAAGGCCAAATGATTATAAGACCTTGAAAAAAACTCTAGAATTACAGCTGAAAACGTCTTTGTATAAACGATTTCTCTTGTATAAAAAATGGTGAACTAAAGAAGTGTAACCAAGCCTTTGATTTTACTTTGTGAAATTTCAGTTTAACTTTCAACGATTTTTGTATTTTTTACAGCAAAATATGAAATCGATCCGCCCTCTGCAGCCAAAGTTATTCAACTGTCTCATCCTGGAGTTTTTTTTTTTTTTTTGAAAAGGTCTAATAAACCAAATTTTTAGTTTTTGCTTTTTGGGTGTTTTTAATACCCCTGGCTCACGGTGGTTTCAAAAACACCCAGAAAATCAAAAACTGGAAATTTGGTTTATTGGACTTTAAAAAAAACTCCAGCATTGTAGACGCACTTGGCAGGAACAAAGAGACACTCTACAAAAACCAATACTTTTCAAGTTAAACATCATGGTTTTGGTTTGTTCCTTTGCAGATGACTTGCCATGAACATTTTTAAGCAATTTTGCCAATACGAAACTTTAATTAACAAAAGTTATCCTTAAAAGTATTGATTTTTTTTTTTAAATTCATATATTTATACCAAATAACTTTTAATTTTTGGTTAAATGAAGTTAACTCAACAAACAAAATTTTCAACTCATGTTTTGAAAGATTTACATAGATTTTGAAAAGTTTAATGAAGAAAAATCAAAGTATCTCATTGTTGCCCATTTGAATCCATGGCTTGTAATTTAAATTTCCTGTTTCTTTATTTTTCAGTACCAAAATTTAAAGCATATCCAAACTATTTTGAATTTGAAAAATATTTTTTTACCCGTTGTGTTGGGGTAAGCGTGATTGCCTCTCAACCAGTCGGCCTGGGTTCGATCCCAGAAGGTCACGGTGGCATTTTTCTAGACGAGATTTGTCTGATCACGCCTTCCGTCGGACGGGGAAGTAAATGTTGGCCCCGGTCTAACCTAGTGGTTGGGTCGTTAGCTCTGTCCAGGTGTAGGTGTCGTCTCCCTGGGTCCTGCCTCGGTGGAGTCACTGGTAGGGAGTTGGACTAACAATCCAAAGGTCGTCAGTTCGAATCCCGGGATGGAAGCTAAGGTGTAAGAGGTTGCAATTGCCTCAACAATCAAACCTTCGAACACCTAGTTTCGAGTAGGAATCTCGCAATCGAGAACGCCAAGGCAATGCTGTAGAGCGAATAATTTGATTTTTGATTTTTTAAACTTGCAGAACATTTCAAACACTTTGCGCAATCATCAAACAAATCACAGTGAGTGACTCCAGTTTGCTAGCAGTAATTTGTGCTTAGTTGATTTTTCCACGGCCCACGCTCTAATATACCATATCAATTCACCCACTAAAGTGCCATGATGAATGTTGATTCAGATTAGAGTTAATAAGCCGTAAAGTGGCAACAGAATTGACAGGCGTCCTCGTCCTGCACAAGAAGGCGTCACTATCGTTGGGGGCGTCGACTTGATTGGGGGCTCCTGTTACGTCCGTCGTAGGTTGAAGGTTGAAAGTAGCCTCAACGATGTGCCATAAAAACATTCACGACCACTTTAGTGCTGCTCTTTGAACCGGGCGTTCTGGTACGCAAACAAACCGTTCACCGAAACCGGATGTTGCGGGGGGGTACATTTAGTGATGCCTACTCTCTCTTCTTGGTTGATTAAATCAGTTTCTGGTCGAATCAGTTAGCTTTTTTGTTTCGAAACTTTCCCAAATTTTACGCATGGCAGCTGAGCTGTGATAAATTTTGAGCTGCAAGCTTAATTTTTCAATAAAGCCCCATTTAACCATAAATTACTGGCTTAACTCTGCTCAAAGTACGGCTCGTTGCTCTTTTTTCGTTTTCCTCCGGTATAATAATTGCACATTTGCAGTTACTCGTTACACCCGGCAGTGAATGGAAAACTGTTTGGCAAGCAGCACATTTTCCTCTTTCCATGCAATCAGTTTAAACTGCATTGAATAAATTGAATTTACAATTCCATTTCGCTCTGCTGCCTGCTGCTGCTGCTGCTACTCCTACAGCATTTGCTTTTACATGAAGTGGAGAAAATAATTTTTCGCCTCGACTCTACCGCACACCCGCCACTGCAACAATGGTGACACTGTTTAAATTTAAAATTTGAAATTTTCTGGAAGCATTCATCAATTTTATTTTTTCACTCACTTCAAAATGAAGTGTTGGTAAAATCACAAAATATGCATCAATTTTTAACTGTGCACAGATTAAACTCAGCTAGAATCATAGTCCTAACCAGCTCAGAAAATTCTCAAAACGTAACCTACAAGACGTGCGACTTCTTTTAGGTTGGCCCTAAGAGGTTGCCACCAACTTACAGCCAATGATGCAAGGGCGTCGTGGGTTTGTTTTGTATTGCATTTTTGCACTTTCCATTTAAGTGGTTTAAACTATTTCAAAAACAAATAGTTTCCTTACTTTTTTTAGCACAATGCAATAGAAGTGATGTTTAAAAACTGAAAAAGATGCGATGAATTTGGTCACAGAGCGGATTCGTCAATCCAATAAGTGTCAAACATTAATTGATAAAATCAGTAGTAAAATTTCAATAGGGTGAAACCTTGGATGTAAACAAGCAGCCTATCCCATGAACTGTCACTTGAGCAAGTGGGATAGACTGTTTGTTGATTGATATATCCAAGGGAAATAATGACTGCATTTTATTTTCTATCTGTTATTACAATAACAATAACAAATCCTGTTACAAATAACATAAAATGTTATTGACCTAGTAGTCCTGGATCAACCTTCGACGATTTGTGGCTCTCTAGATAGAGCAGTTTTAAAAATGAGTTTTTTTTTACAATTTTATCGAAAAAGGTGAAACTTTAGGGTGGTGCCAAAAGGAGGTGTTGCTTAGGGCGACAAGAATAATTGGAAATTTTGGAAAATCTAAGAATACATACCGGACTCATTTGTTCAGATAAAAATAAGAAACTGTATCAATTTAGAGCCAGATCGGTTAAGTCTTAAGTCTTGATCTATTGATCGTTGAATTATGTATGGAAAACGATACTTAATCTACCCTTAGGTGGTTGTTACCTTCCTCACATTTAGAGGGCAATGCTATCTAAAATAGATACACAAGGGCGGACCTTTCAGTGTTCTATCAACTTGATTCATTATTCATACCATCAGATTGGGTAGTCAGATCTTCATAATTCAGGGCACTTATGTGCTTATAACTTTTGATAGGGTTGTCAGATCTTCAATCTTTTGAGCTCGTTGGAAAGTTTTTTGATCACCAATCCATCGACAGGTCGCATGATAGATCCGGACAACGTTTTCATCGAAATTTATGAGATCCGGTCTCTAAAAAGTGCATAACTAACACTTAAGTGCGCATAACTTTTGATAGGGTTGTCAGATCTTCAAACTTTTGAACTTGTTGGAAAGGTCTTTCGAATACCTTTCTAAAAATGTATAACATGACAACTTTTGAAGTACTTTACTAAACTTTATAATTTTCAATAGCGACTTATGGGACCCCAAGACGGATCGAATGAGACCAATACGGTCCAAATCGGTTCAGCCAGTGCCGAGATAATCCAGTGCAAATTTTTTTTGATCAACATCCCACCACACACACAGACATTTGCTCAGAATGTGATCTGAGTCGATAAGTATACATTAGGGTGCCCAGAAAAAATGACCCCCTGCTCCACAAGCGGAAAACGGTTTTTGAGTTGTTTTAAGCATCGGTGTCAATTTTGAGCGAAATTGGTTGAGATTAACCCATTCATACCCGAGCTTGAAGTTGGTGAAAAAAATGTTTTTCATACAAAAATGACATTTTTAAATCGCTAATAACTTTTCAGGTTCGAGTTTTACAACTTTGGTATGTTCTACAAAGTTGTAGAGCTTTAAATTTCCAATGAGATTTTCACTTTTGAGAATATTTGGATGGAAATAGCAGACCAAACAATACGAAAGTTGTTCTTTTCATACATTTTTTCGATTTTTCCCATACAAACTTCACCCCTGAGTATCAATGGGTAAATGTTGACCAATTTTGCTCATATTTGGCCCAGAGTCCTAAATAGCTCAAGGAACAATAATCAGCTTGTGGAGCGAGGTTTTGAAAAAATCCCATATTCTGGGCACTCTAGTATACATAAAGGTGGGTCTACGAGGACAAATTAATAATTTCGTTTTAGAATGATTTTATAGCCTTTCCTCAGTAAGGTGAGGAAGGCAAAAATCGCAAAAATGTATGGAAAAAAGTTTTTTTTTATTTTGCCTAAAGGGGGCGTTGAATGTATTGATCATTATTTATCAAGAGTGAGATTCATTTGTAAAATTTTATTATGAAAAACTTAGTCGATGACCTCAAAATGATCCATTTTAACCTTGAGGATTTATTAGCAATTTAAACGGTGTATGACGACCCTTAAAACCTTAACCGATTGGGCTCAAATTGGCACAGTTTCTTACTTAAAAACTGGAATTTTTGCTTGTTTTAAAATAATTAAGTGAAGTGCCACCAAATTTGAACTTCTGCTGATTAAAAGTACGATTGAGGAGTAATGACCCATCAAACATTTAACCGCCACGTCTAGTAACGCTACTGGAATTGTAAACGTTGCACATGTTGGATGGCTAACTAAGCAAAAAAGAAGTCAAACAACCTCGCACTGTGCGCTCTCTACTAGCAGTGGAAGGCCACCACTGTCGGCTGCACACTTTCGCGATGTTGTAAGCATATAAATTGGAAAACCCATTAGCGAATGGGAAATTTTAAGTGATCGTGAGAGGACAATTTATAAAAGCATTTTAGAAAAGCAGCACGCTTTATGGTGAAAATGGTTGTAAATATTTGATGCTTCCGCAAAAGTGACCTCCACCACCCCTCCCAACATCGCTCGAAAGTGTTGTTACTACGGAGAATAAGATTGCTATGGTCTGATAAGAGCAACATAAAAGTGCAAAAACTGTTATTTTCTCGAATAAAGGATCATCGTTTGGGAGGACAACGATGGTGGCGTTCCGACAGTCGTTATTGCTGTAATTTGAGAGCATGTCGCTCGCGAGGCACCACCACTCATACACTGTGTAGTACACTCAGTAGCTTTATTAAAGTTAAAAATTAAGATTTTCGTCTGAAGTTTGCCAGGACCCGTGGTGTAGGTGTAAACGTGGTTGCTTCTCATTCAGTCAGCATGGGTTTGATCCCAGACGGTTCCGGTGGCATTTTTCGAGACGAGGTTTGTCTGACCATGCCTACCGTCGGTCGGGGAAGTAAATGTTGGCCCTGGTCTAACCTAGAGGTTAGATCGTTAGCTCAATCCAGGTTTAGGAGTCGTCTCCCTGGGTCCTGCCTCGGTGGAGTCGCTGGTAGGCAGTTGGACTAACAATCCAAAGGGTGTCAGTTCGAATCCCGGAGTGGATGAAGACTAAGCTGTAAAAAGAGTTTTGCAATCGCCTCAACAATCCAGCCTTCGGACACCTAGTTTCGAATAGGAATCTCGCCATCGAGAATGCCATGCCTCTCTCAACCTCTTCCATATAACTCTTTATCAAAATTCCATCAGCTTTTTAGGGGAGTCAGAGCACTTTAAATCATATACTTTAAAGGTCAAAATTCAACATTTTGATGTAACTGAGTGCAATTACAACGATGAGACACACAGTCATAACGGGTAGATAATGGAGAAATGGCTCATACATGGACGGAGAGAAAGGATCATATGCCAAAGTACAATGTGTGTGGGTGGGTGTGCGGTTGAGTTTCACTATCATTAATATAAATGAATGAAAGCGCCTCTTCACGGATGAACGAGCAAAACGTTGTCGTTTCCCCCAACCCAGCAGCAAAATGTGGTGAATTTTGGGGAGGGGTATGGGAAAGGTCTTTGTTCGGCGAATAATCCCCACAAAAAGTCACCCTCGACCGACCCGGACGTGGCTCATCATAATGATTCTGACGATAATGATGCTGTCGGTCGTGGCATGTCGGTCATGTAGATGAACATGGCCGGGCCTCGTCTGGAGGTCATCAACGAACTCATCTGTGTGTTTTTGGTGGGGTAGACAATCGTCGCAAATCACTGTTTATTGTGTCTGAATAATTCAACCGTTAAATGGTGAAGCAACCCCAGATTATAGCAATTTTCACAGTTGAATTTTGTATTTGATTTCATACAAATCTGATAAAAAGTGAGAGGTTGATGTGAGCACACACTAAATTTTATTTAAAATCTGTTTTCAGAGCATTAAAATATACATTTTCATCTAAAATGTAACCGTTGTTACAGGTTTCCTTAACTTATAAATATTTAAATGCGAACGTTCACGATCTTTAAGGTTATGGTTAGTAGGGAAAAGGGAAACAAATGAAATTATAAACCAGCTAGTAGGGATTTGGAACAAAACGTTTGAAAAACACAATTTGTTAACACACTGATACAACACAACAACAACGTGGGACCAATATCAACAAAAATAACAAACTACAGAATCCATCTCCGGTGGGTGGAAGATGGAACAACTCCAGAGGGTGGTGTGACCTCCCTCTGTGACGTCATGCCGTGTCACTGGCATCGGAGGCTTAAAGGAATCTAGGGAAGGCCGCCATCGGTCTATTCCCTCAGGCAAGTGTGCGATCAAGACGTTAATTCGTAGAGCTAAAATTAGTAGTGAGTGCAAGGTGGAAATTGTGTGCGAAGCACCCTACATCGCCAGGTACGTTTACGCCCTGCAGTACGGCTCTGCAGCAAGGACGATGTGACTAGCTGACTTACGCTAAAGAGTACAGCTAGAAATCCACTCACTACTCCCCGTCCACAGGACCTTTTGTGTTGCCGTTTAACGGCCATTTTGTCGGTCAGCAGGAAGCTGGTCCGTCACCCCGATCGCACACTCTCGGCCTAGCAGCAGTAAGAGCGGAGGAGCCAGCTGCTACGCCTAACCCGTCAAGGATCAACGTTTTGCTCTGGCCAGGGTGGCCATCATCACCAAGGAGCACGCTCGGGCCGGAACTGGTCCTAATTCCCAAGGAGCGTTATTCCCCTCTCGGGTTGGCCAGATTGGGCAGGTCCCAGGTCGCCCGATTGCGCCAAAGAGGGAAGGCCTGTGATTCCAGCCGTGCTCTACACCACCATCGACACTGTTCCGTCGTCGTCATCAAGGTAGCAGCGGTACGTACCGGCAGCGTCTAAACCCCCCCCCCTTTTCCTACACACACATACACTTACAATAAAACACTTTAAAACTGATTTAGAATTTATTAAATTATTGAACCCGACCTGTAAAGAAAGTGAACGTTTTAGTCCCTTGTCCGCGATCTCCTCTGTTTGACTACCGTAGCGCAGCCGACCCTAAGATTACCCTAAAGTGCCTCATGCCTTTAACCTGAGCTAGTCGTTGGCCTAGTTTTACAATAGTTACAAAAATCAAAACAAATTTGAAGACATTTGGTTGTATCATGCCGAGATATAGCTAATTGAAGATTCAAAAAACAGGTACCTCGATATCTTAACACTGCCTTGACCAAATCGATGAAGACTTGTTAACGTGAATACTTCCATCATTGTCATAATTTTTCATTCAAAGATATAAATTTTGCGTCGCTTTCAATATTTTGACAAAATTCCTTCAACAAGTTGTTTAGAATAGTGACCTACACATGCTGATTCCTTTTGGTAACGATTATCCCATTCCTTGTAAAGTTATGGAAATGGTCATTAATCAATGATTGCCAACTAGGATGTCAATGACTGTGCCACTAAATTATACAAATTTTGAAGCACATTTGATTTAGATCAAAAATTCTTTCAGTGGCTTCAAGAAGGCAACAACCGGCACATGCTGATTCCTTTCTGTGCTGCACCCAAAGGAAAAATATATATCAAAATCTGCAACAGTGGATTTGTTGCAGAAAATGTTACATTTTCTAACAGTTTTTGCAGCAAGCTTGTAGATCATTTTTGCCCGCGTGTAAACATGTCAGCGATCTGCAGTTCTCACCAACACATATAATGCTGGCGCGTCCCCGAGAAATACTGCAGAGAGAAGACTATGTCCATGGCGCAGTGGTAGCGTGTCGGACCAATAACTAAGAAGTTGATGGTTCAATCCTCATTCTGTTTAGATTTTTTTTGTCCAATACAATCAATCAGCCGTCGGTAATGTCGATAATTGTCGGTAACAGGCAAAAATGTCATACCCCTATATCGCAAAAAAATGCATGAGGACAGATTTCATGCAGATTCTGATATAATTTCATGCCGCCATGCATCACAATCATGCGACTACCAGTTGGAATGGAATTCGTAAAATTGAATTTAATACAGAACCGGTCCTGTGTGCATGACGAAGGCTGATTTTCAAAAAACTTATTTAAAAATAAAATAAAAATATGTTAGTGTTTTTTTATATAAAAAACCGTCAGTTTTTGATTTTTGTATTTTATTAAAAAGCAAAATCTAAAAATCGGACTTCGCCATTCACGGGGTATGTTTCGAGAGTCTACACTCCAAATTTTAGCCAATTTGATCCATCCCATCTCGAGATATCGTGGCCCCCGTACACTCAAAGGAAAAATATATCTCAAAATCTGCAACAGTGAATTTACTGTACAAAACGTCACATTTTATAATATTTTTTGCAGCAAGTCCGTAGATCATTTTTGCCCGCGTGTAAACATTTCAGCGATCTGCAGTTCTCACCAACACATATAATGCTGGCCTTTCCCCGAGCAACACTCCAAAAAGAAGAATATGTTGGTGCTCTTTCACTCACATTTTATCAAGCGCTCATGGCGCGGTGGTAGCGTGTCGGATCAATAACCAAGAAGTTGGTGGTTCAATCCTCGTTCTGTTAAGGTTTTTTTTGTGAAATACAACCAAACAGCCGTCGGTAATGTCGATAATTGTCGGTAACGGGCAAAATTGTCATACCCCTATAGCGCAAAAAATGCATGAGGACAGTTTTCATGCAGATTCCGATATACTTTCATGCCGCCATGCATAACAATCATGCGACCACCGGTTGGGTGTAAATCAAATCTGTGTTTCGAAAAGTTTGACAGTCCGCTTTGCGCACGGCAAAATGTTGAGCTTCTTGCCAAGTTTTCTCAGCACTAGCTGGACCGATTTTGATCAAACCGGTTGCATTCGACTTGGTTTAGGGTCCCATACATCGCTATTGAATTGTTTGAAGTTTCGATAAGTAGTATATAAAAATGTGTTTTCACATTTATCTGGATCTCACTTAAATGTATGTAAACTATGTCCGGATTCACTATCCGACCCATCGTTGGTTAGGTTATCGAAAAACCTTTCCAACGAGTCCAAAACATTGAAGATCTGGCAACCCTGTCTCGAGATATGGCCACTTAAGTAATATTTATGTACTTTTTGGAAGCCGGATCTCACATAAATGTATGTAAACTATGTCCTGATCCATCATCCGACCCATCGTTGGTTAGGTAATCAAAAAAAACCTTTCCAACGAGTCCAAAACATTGAAGATCTGGCAACCTTGTCTCGAGTTATGATTACTTAAGTTATATATGTGTACGTTTTTTCTGGATTCAAAAAAATAGCTGAAATATGTGTCCAAACCACTCATATTACCCATTGTTGGTAAAAAGTGAGGAAGGCATCAACCACATAGGTGGATTAAGTTAGTTTTTTAATCTAACCACGACGTAAAAATTCTTCGGCAAAACGAAAAAATGTATCATGGTTTTGTCTCTCTTAATAGCTTCCTAAGCACCGTGTATGAGATAAGTCTTCGATCAAGTTTATGTTGTGCCACAGAGCTGTGAACATGTGATCACGTCCTCGAAACTACACCATGTCTTTTTTATATACATTTAATGTATCACACAAACACACACATACGCATACTTACATCGACACATTGAGAAAGCACGTGAGAAGGAATTCGTTGTAGATTGCCATCGAAATAAATCGACTTTCGTTGAACTCGGACGGCGCCTTCCGCACCATGATGCACAACCGAACGCCCCACGCCAGAAACAGAACTTCCACTGTTCCGAGTTCCGAGCGGTGGTGGTGGTGTAATTGAAGTCGACAGACGTTGTTGATGGTCGTATCAGCAGCAGCGGCATCAACAGCAATGGAGCCGGAAATGGAGAAACATTGAAAAAAAGGAGCAAAAAAAAAGAAATGTGAGTGTTGGTGGAAAAAGGATCAACGTCGTCGTAGTCGTCGTCGGCGTCGTGGCATGGCAAGAAGATGTAAGTTGGCTATAAATTATGACTTCAGGGTGAGAAACGTTTAGATGGATAGAAAGGGCAAGAAGAGCTGAAAAAAGTAGCATAAAACGTTATTTCCGGTTCGGTCTTGATGCAGTTGCACGGTGCACATTTTCATCTCTGCTCAATCCATCATACTGCCACGACGCTTTGGATGGGAAGACAGGTCGAGGATGCTTTTTTTACACTTCATTTATGAACAGTGGAATGCAATGGATTCAAGGTGATGAGTTTGCTTCCGTGTTTATATGATCATTGAAAAGAAAGATAAATTTTAAAACAAACATTTTTCACACAAAGACTGAGTTGAATGAATGTTTGCTGTCAAAGCGAAAGAGTATCTAGTATCTAGCAGCGTGTAAATTACACCCATTTATACCTACATAACATCATTTCACATAGGGGCAGGGGGCGCAGAATGGGCCACCCTTGGTTTTGGGCTTTAGAATGGATTTAAACCAACTGTAAGGCAAGGGTCTTATAAAGGACGTCAAATAACATCACCACACCGAAAACCACGTTTGAATTCATTGCATTTTTCGAATTATGAGCAAAAACGTAAATTTATTGACAAAACCACGCAAATGTTGTTCATTTTGAGCTTTCTTGAAAGTAAGATTGTTTGAAAAAAAAGTTTATAATGTTACCAGGAACTATTATGAAGGTAATCAAACAACAACGGAACCTCAAATCAATTTGACTTGGTGGTGAAAGTGTTAAATTAAAATCCACTTGGGGGCAGAACGTTTAATGCAACGTTTAATGCAACCATTAGTTGATTTTTTAGTTGTTTTGATACTTATTTGTAAAATTAGTGTCTTTTTTCAACATATTGAAACTATTTTCAAAAATGTTTGTTTTGGTAAGTGACTATTTTCATAAAAGTGGTCTAACTTCATGGAAACTATGTCTCTTTAATCACTTATTATCTCCCTTCAACGTTTTATTAGACAAAATGGCTTGTTTCCTAAGGTGGTCCATTCTGCCCCGCACCCAGGAAAAGAAGCTGAGAAAATCTTTTTTTTAAGTGGCTCAAAAATAGTTTTAAGCTAAAAAATGTCATCAAACAAGTAAACAACATTGAAGGAAACATCCCAAAGCATAAGCCTACTACACTGAATTCATAAAATTGTTTGTTTTTCTATGGTTTTTGGCGCATTTTACTCAGGCGGGCCATTCTGCTGATGGTGTAAATTATATCTGCATCGGCAATTACTACGATGGAGGGAAAATTTTTCAACAAAACGGCCAAGCCTACTGCGTAAAGCTGTTCAACAGAGACATGATTCGTTGAAGTGGGTTGAGTTTGAGCACGGATTGTTCATACAACACAATTGGGGGGGAGCGGCCGTGGCTGACTAGTTACAGTGTTCTCTTTGTAAGTGAATGGTTCTGGGTTCGATGCCCATCTGCTCCCAAAGCGAATGTTTAGAACACAGAAATTTGAAATGATGAATATTAACGAAAAATCAAAGTCGTTCGAGGCGGGGTTCGAACCCCCGTCCTTTCGATTGGTAAGCAAAAATGCTAACCACTAGGTCATGACGACTTGGTGAACTTGGACTGGAATTAGGAATACTGCTACAGATAGCGAGTTGTGGCGCTATAACCAAGGCAACTATAGTGTCCAGGGCATTCGTGGAAATACAATGTCCCATCCCAGAGGGTCTCGGAGTACCAAACCTTCTTAGCATGGTGCTCCCAACGAATACAACAAAATCACGGAGCGTATGGTGGTGTGTCCCCACGCTTCTTCCTCCCCTGTAATCAGAATTATGTTTGTTTGTTCGAACACTCTTGAGCACTGAGCACTCAACCCAATTGCGAATCATCTCTGCGATACGGCTTTACGCAGTAGGCCTGGCCGCTTTAACGCATGTGATGTTTCAATGCATTCCGATGCAATGGCGCACCACAAATGTTAATAAATGACAAGAAGAGTACTAGGCGTCATCTAACCTAAGGCACTCTCCAGGATCCCTTCAAAAGATTGGCTGCGCTAGGGTCTGATTAGATTAGATTAGATTAGATTAGGATTGTTCATACAACACAATTCTGAATCTACAGGGCAGGAAGAAGCGTGGGGACACACCACCATACGCTCCGAGATGTTGTTTTATTTGTTGGGAGCACCATGCTAAGATGTTTTGGTACTCCGGGACCCTAATTGGAATTGGACAATGTATTTCCACGGATGCCCTGGAAACTATTGGACACTAGCGCCACAACTCACTCTTGATCTGTTTTTATATCTTTTTATATTCAAACTTAAAAAATCACAAATCGTAATGCTATTTGAGGTAAATGTAATTTAATGTAATTTTTATGAAATTTTCGACAGATTTCAATACCCTTATATTGCATTTTATTTAGTTTGGTTTGGAGTAAATGATAGTAATATAATTGCACCAAAACAACAGTATTTTGAAAATCATTCTCCATAAATCACCCTTCACTGAAACAATTTGAAGCGTTTTGCGATGTTCTACCAAATTTCCCTCTTAATAGATGGTGTTAGAAAAATGAGAATGCGATGATTGATCAATGATTGAAAGTGTGGAATATTTTATTGTTTTTCTATGAATATGAATGCTGATATGAAAAATACAGTTTCACTCCACTTGTTTAAACTTGTTTGCGTTAAGTCTATATTTGTATTAATTTATAGTAGAAACATTGGATTCATGTCACACTAGCATTGGTATATTATTTTAACGTTGGTCATATCACAGAGCATCACTACAATGCAAGTCCAAATATTTAAGTTATAAACAAAACGGCCCCAAACAGCTTTGGTTGGTAAGTGTGGACGCATCCAGCCGTGGAGTTGGTAAATTTACCCTCATTTTCCACCTGATAAAGCAGCACCAGCTGTAAATTTGTTGATTGAGCGCGCCAAAACCTGTTGAGGGTGTGGGTGGGTGGTGAATAATTTACGGTGCTCTCGAAAGTGCCTCGAGCAGTGCCCATTGTGCAGACTAGGAGCACTACAATTGTGCGCTATCTATTTGTGGTGATCCGCGCGAGTCAAGTAAAGCACTTGTGTTAAGAATGCTAGTCGCGAGGAGACTGACGCTCTCGAGACAAGCCGTGTGTGCGCGAACCCGAACAGAGAGTGCGCGAGTGTTAGTAGCATCGTATGTTCAGCAACAAGAAATAAGAGTGTTAATAGAGTTGGCTACCACATCCCCCTTTTTTACCAATTGATGTATTTAATCGTGATCAACCTTATTTATTTAAACATTATTTTACACGGTTCTGGTTAGTGTACAGTTAACAATAAACGATACTTATCTGGAAGGGCTAAACATGGTGACCGGTTTGGGAGCACGTGATGATCGTCTAACTTCCGGAAATGCTGCATCTCCGGGTGATTCCGTGTTTGGGGAATCGGTGTCACTCAGGGCGTTCTCCGGCTCATTCATCTCGTACTCAACGGTTGGTTCACATTTCTTCAGGTGTACAACATTTCGATCGTACGTCTTTCCGGATTCCTGCGACTGGATGGTAACATTCGAGCCATTTCTATCAACCACGGTAAACTTCTCTTTCAAGAAATTGGTAGATAGTTTGTTCGAAGGGAGCAGGTTTTTCAAAAGTACAATGTCACCAACAGAGATATCACTTGGTCTGGCTCGTCGCGTTTCATCTTCTCTTTCCTTTTGAACCATTTTCTTCGACGTGTCCTGATCTCTGAAATCCGTACATGGGGGAGTACTCGCAAGATCCTCAAGTTGTGGTAGCTTAGAACGCAGCTTTCTTCCTTGTAGCAGTTCGCTTGGTGGTTTTCCGGTGATCGTGTGTGGGTTGTTGTTATACAGATTCAGATACTGGTCCAGTTCGACTTTCCAATCCTCGTGAATGGCATGAGATATCTTCATTCGCTTAAGTAGGGACCTGTTCTGCCTTTCCACCTCGCCGTTGGCTTGTGGCCAGTACGGGGAAGTGTGATTGAGGTGGATACCGTTGGTGTTACAAAAGTCTTTGAACTCTGACGATACGAACTGCTTTGCGTTGTCAAGCGTTATAGTACGCGGGGCACCCCAAGTCCGAAAGATCCGCTTTAGACGGTTGATAGTCTCCTGTGCAGTGATCCGAGTCATTATCTCAACTTCCATGTACCGGCTGTAGTAGTCGATTACTACCAACAAATAATGTCCTGTCGGCATTGGCCCGAGGAAATCAATCGCAATATCGATCCACGGTTTTTCCGGTAGCAGACGGCGCGTCATCGGTTCTGGAGGGTCCGATGCTTGAACCAAGCGACAACCTTCACAGCGATCGCAAGTTTTGACGGCATCCCGATCTACTCCAGGCCACCAGCAGCGTTCGCGTAATCTCCTCTTCATCATCGATTGGCCGGGATGCCCTTCGTGCGCCAATTCGCACATCCTAGAGCGCAATGAGCTTGGTATTACGAGTTTCGTACCACGCATGATCAACTTGTTGATGTAAGAAAACTCCAAACGAAAAGGCTTGTACGGCTTCAGCTCTTCCTTGTCCCAATTACCACCGGTGATGGCAGCGATTAGTATTTGGAGCTCTTTATCACCCTCAGTTGCCGAGATCACTTCCGAGATGTCGATTGCGGCGGACTCCTGAATGGCGCGAATGACATCTTCAGTTTCCGCGTCAAAATCCGGGTCATTTCCAGCTGCTGACAAGGACGAAATCGATTGCACCACAGCTCGCCTGATATACACTTCCGATTCTTCGGTCCAGTTGGGGTCCTCCACGTGTGATGCTAATCGAGACAGGCAGTCAGCCAAGTTCGCGGATCCTTTTCTGTAGACAACTTTGAATTTGAACGCTTGTAATCGTAGAAGCCATCGCTCAATCCTTGCCGTCGGCTTTGATGTTGTTGAGAATAGAGTCTCAAGGGGACGATGATCGGTCTCCAGCTCAAAGATGATGCCCAGCAAATAGATTTTGAATCGCTCAACCGCCCATACGATCCCCAAGGCTTCCTTCTCGATCGGTGGGTAAGCTTTTTCAGTGTTGGTCAAACTTTTTGAGGCAAAGCTTATAACTCGGGGGCGACAGTTCTTAAATTGGATTAAGACAGCGCCCAATCCGACCGCTGAGGCGTCAGTGACAACAAGTGTTCGGTCCTTTGGATCATAGTATCCCAAGCTCTCTGCAGAACCAAGTAGTGCTTTCACCTTGTCAAAAGATACTTGATGGTCCTTCCTCCATTCAAAGCTTGATTCCATCTTCAGAAGTTGTCTGAGTGGATAGTTGACGGTGGTCAAATCGGGAATAAATCGGGAAACATATGTAACAAGTCCAAGAAAGCTTCTTAGCTCTTCTTTAGTGTTCGGTGCTCTGCAGGCCTGGATCGCTTTTATCTTCACTTCGCTTGGTGATACTCCATCGGCAGACAGCTTGTGCCCCAGAAAATCAACTTCCCGCTGTTTGAATAGGCACTTGTGATCGTTCAACAAAATGTCATAGCTGTGCAAAACTTGGAGTACTTGCTTAACCGCTGCGTCGTGGTCTTCCTCCGTTGCCCCAAAAATCAAAATGTCGTCAATAAACACCACAGAGTTCTTGCACCCAACCAAAATGCTCTCCATCAGGTTTTGATACAGCTCGGGAGCACAGTTTACACCGAATAGTAAACGTTTATATCTGAACAACCCCCAGTTAGTGATGAAGGTCGTCACATCCCGGCAGTCCTCGGAGAGTTCCACTTGATGGAACGCCTGTTTGATATCGAGCGTTGTAAAGAACTTTGCATTCCGAAATCTCGAAACGAGGTCCTCGAAAACAGGTAGCGGATGGTTGAGTCTTTGGATGGCTTGATTTGCCCTTCTCATGTCAATGCACAAACGTAACTCGCCGTTATCTTTCAGAATGGGCACAAGGGGTGAAACCCACGACGTCGGCCTTGTTACTCGTTCGATGATATCCATCTTCAACAACTCGTTCAGCTTCTCCTCGACCTTATCCAGCAACGGTATGGGACAACGGCGCAGTGGTTGGATTATTGGCGGGACAGTTCTGTCGACGGGGATGTTCAACTTGATTCCTCTAATTTTTGGAAAGGCCTTGGATGTTCTATCAACCTTCCGGACTACCTCAGAATGGGTGCTCGGAAGCCCAATCTTCAGGATGCCCAGTTTCTGTGCTGTCTGCTTGCCGAGTAGTGGTTGTTGCCCTTTCTCAATCACGTAGAAAGTAGTTGTCGTTCGTAGAATCTGTCCATTATCATCGACCTCCAGCTTTGCATCGAAGGTTGTGAGCAATTTCAGCGGAATTCGTCCGTAGGCCAAGAACCGCTTGTCAGAATCCAGTCGCTCGTTCGTGATGTTGACGTCCCTCAACTTCATCAACTCCCAAGTAGTATCGTCAATGAGATTGTGTTTGGATCCTGAATCGACCAGCATATCGATCTGGACGCCCCCAACGTGACAACGAATGACTTCATCATTGTCAAACCCGACATTGTAGACCGGCAAGTCTTCAGGTTCTTCATCAGTCTGTTCGCGTACATTGTATACATCCCGGGGCCGTTTAGCAGATCGCTGAGGTTCGCTTCGCTCGATCGAAGAATACGGACGCTTTCGGCCGGCCTATACAATTAGGTTGCCCGCAAACATTAGGAAATCGAATTTTATCCCAAGAAAAGAGTTCAAACTTACCCAATCATCCCTCGATTTGGTGTGACATACTGTTCCGAAATGGCCGACGATTCCGCATCGATTACAGGTTCTGTCCACAGCTGGGCATCGCTCACCCTGCTGGTGCGATTCGTATCCACATCGCGAACATTTGAGCTGGTTTCGCCGTCCTCTGTATTGCCGCGCATCAGGTCTGCTTGGGTAACTCCTCGAGTTTTCTGGTTTACTCCTGTTCACCGTCAAACGGTTGACATCGTGATTCGAACTTCCTCCGTTCATCTTTGCTGATTGGTAACGCACCGACTGGAACGCGTTCACAGTTTTCAGGGTGTCGTCCAGCGTCAGCGTCTCCTTTTCCAGCAATTTTTGGCGAAGGTCATCCGTCGCAAATCGAATAATCTTGTCGATAATTGCGATTTGTCGACTCTCTGTTTCGGACCTACCAAAGCAAATCTTGTCGGCCTTTTGTTGAACCCTCGAAGCAAATTTCTCGATCGGTTCATCAGCTTCCGGGGCCATCGACCCGAACAGGAATCGTTCGAAGCTGTCATGATGCTTTGGGGAGAAGTGCTCAGTAAGCTTGATCTTTGCTGTTAGATAAGGATTTTCGTCGTCATCTTCTGCATCACTGTCAACATCAGGTAATCCGTAATACGCGCTCTGTAACTCCAGACCACCCATAGCCAACAATTGAATCTTCTTGTTGGTCGGATCTGACACGTTGGCAGCAGCCATAACGTTTTCGAACCACCTGATCCATTGCTTCCACGCGTTTCGAATCTCCGATGCTGGCAAGTGCTTGTACTTGAAATGAGGTAGATTGTATGACGATGGACTGAAGAAGTTCAGATTCGTCACGAGCGGCGGCGGTACGATGGCCGGTGGATCTTCACCGTCTGCCATGTTGGTTAATTATGCTATACCAAACCAGAGTAGAAACACAAAAAAAAAGAAATCACTCATTTTGAATAAAAGACTTATTTCACTACTTTTTCTTAGTATTCTTCCAAGTCTTCTTATTGTCTTTGCTCACTGTTTTTTTCTTCCCCAATATCGTTGTTTTTCTACAGGTAATTCAACCGTAATTTAATCGGTTACAATCAAACAGACACAATAAAATTAGTAAACTAATCATCTCAAATCGAAATTTAATCGATTGACTTTCTATACATTATTTCCTTAACCGTAATTTAATCGGTTTCATTTTCACATTACACATCTTATCACGGACGATCCAACCAACCGTAATTAAATCGGTTACAACAAGCACAAGCCGTAATTTAATCGGCAACAGCATCCATCGAACCGTAATTTAATCGGTTTCATTACAACTGTAACTAAATCGGTAGCTCAAACAAATGTAACCGTAATTTAATCGGTTGCTTTTTAAACATTTTTTTCCATCTCTGCATTTCAGTGCAATTTCACTAACACCACGAAAGATATTCATAAAATCTGCTCACTAATACAACTTCAAAGGGACGCTTTTTTCACTTCCAAAATCAGCCATTTTGTTTTTTCTTTTTCTCTGCAAGCGCGGCTCCAAGCCAAGCCACGGCGTTTTCACAATCTTTTTGCTAGTAAAGAGTCGCATTTTATTACCGCATGCAATTTCACTGCACTTTATGCTTACAGAAAGCATTTTTCTTGTGACCTTGAGCCACGGCACAATCATTTAATTTTTCATTTGGCCTTTCAACCACTGTTTTCACAATCCCCCCTGATTTATTTCTTTTTTTATCATATTGCTATTTATTTTACACACCTTGCACAATCAACACGCGAAAATACTTTTTCGACCGAAATAATAAATTTTCACCTCGTCGCCATGTGGTGATCCGCGCGAGTCAAGTAAAGCACTTGTGTTAAGAATGCTAGTCGCGAGGAGACTGACGCTCTCGAGACAAGCCGTGTGTGCGCGAACCCGAACAGAGAGTGCGCGAGTGTTAGTAGCATCGTATGTTCAGCAACAAGAAATAAGAGTGTTAATAGAGTTGGCTACCACACTATTCACATTTCATACACGTCAAATATGCATCGCACTGCCAAGTTATGCCATGCGCTGTCTGTTGCGGGAACGTGTTAGATTCCAACAGTTGGCTTCACACCGTAAATAGTTGAATGTGTTTGCCAGGTTCCTGAGGGCTGTGTCTTTGTCTGTGGTGTTAATTGCTTCTGAAATACTGGGTTACACCTGATGAGGGTAAGGTATTTTTGATGGAGTTAAATGACAAAAAATTAAAAAAAAAGTAAAGTGCACTTTTCAAAATATATAGCCAACAATGACCTCAATCTTTTCCATCCGAGGAATTTTGCAGTAGGTGGGCAAGCTGATGGATTGAATACTCACTCGACGTGAACGTGTGATCCCACCAGTCGGTTTTGCACAGGAACGCTTTGAGGTTGTCGGCGGTGCGGCCAACGATTACGACCGGCGGGGCCACCAGCGTCCGCACCAGAAGTGCAATCCCGACGAAGCCGCAGAGCAGCCCCAACCGCTTCAGGAGATAAGCGTCCGTGATTTTGACCGCTTTTGCCGAGCGCACGCGAAAGATGACTGATATCCTGCAGAGGAGGGAAAGAGAGAAAAGAGGATATAACTTAGCTGATACTTTGTGGAAACTGAGCTATATGTGTTATGTCACATGTATAGTAAAATTTTATCAAGTGTTTCATGTTGGCACACAAGAAAACGACAATTTTCTAGAATAAGGCACATCTTAACATTTGCATGATCAATATGGGGTCTACTTCAACCAAAATTACTCAGTCATGATTTTTTCAGATGTTCAAATTGTAAAAATTGTCTACGAACAACTTATACCAATTTAAACTATAATTAAATCTCGGTTTTCACCTCGCTCTGACTTTGCCACGACATTCAAGCCTCACTCCCACACCTAAGTTCTGCTGCGCTAAATGGGCGCACCTTTACCCAGGGGGAGTTTTCTTACCTCCACGTTTTCAGCATCAGCGCTCCGTACGTGAGGGAGAATCCGATCTCCCGTAGCCAAACTCTTGCCGTGCACGTGTACAGCGACGGGGGCGGATACATCACGATAGACTGTAATTAGAAGCAAATTATCATCGTTATAAGGTTATACACGCTAGTCGCTGTCATCATCTTCTCGTTGGTAGTGAAATTTTGTGCCATCTTTCTGCACGAGAGGGTGCCCACGTGGCTTTTTGTACTTGAAAGGGACTTGTTGAGGTCAAGCATTGTTTGAACTTCTTTTTTTGTGTGTTGAAATCTTCAAACAATGCCAATCATTGCAAGTGTTCACCACGGGTCCCCCACAGATCGTTATTGTGAAAAAAAAATTTCCACCCAAACCAATGATTGAACATGGTTCCTGGGACCATTCTGTACCTCTGGGCCGAGTTTCAAAATATTTGCCGGCAGAAATTTCGAATACGGTCAGTTTTAGTGTTTCGAGTAGAAATTAAGGAGAAATCACATGTAAAATGCGTAGGAAATGAGCACAGTTTCAATGTTTCAACTCCAAAACATTAGTGGTCATGGTTTTACATTGTATTAACATCTAGCAGAATGATATAAAAACGATTTACAGCACTGACTTAGCCGGATTAAGCCTAAGTCAAGTGACTTAGGTATATAATTTACAAGTTTATACTTTGATATTAAAAAAAATTCTTACATCAAGGAATTTTAAGTCAAGGAAAACTAGATTGCACAAAAATTACTAAAAATGAGGTGACTTTGAGCCTAGGGGTGACATTGTACCAATAAACGCATAAAGATTGCTTTGATAAGCTTGAATTGTATGTTAATTTATTTATTTGTAGATGGATTAATTTGATCTATTTATGTTCCCACAAAGAAATTTAATGATATTGCTACGCAAATCTGCTTGTTCTGATTTAAAATTAAATTAATTAAAATAAATTTAAAATCTTCTGGAATCCTCCTAATTTGAAAATAATGCTCACATCTTTCAGTTCTGAATCAATACCTACTGAAATCAAATAAAACAATCAAAATAATAGGGAAACAAATTTTTGTTACGTGGCAAGTTTGTGACATGGCAGTTACAATAAAATTGTCCTTTTTGTTTTAAATCGTTCACAAATTTCAACCTTGCGAATGAAATCCGGAGAGTACTCCAGCTACTAGCGTGCCCAGCTCTTTGAGGAAGGTGGGGCAATAATATGCACGTTTTGAAAAATACGTCATTTGTGGATACCCCCTGACCAAATTTAAAACAAATTTCTGTGGATGGTGGGGCAGTTGCCCCATGTTGCCCCACCCTGTGCACGCTAGTGACTCCAGCTCAGGCTTGCCACACGTACAAATATTTTTGGCACCGACCAAACACTCAATCAAGTATAACTTTAAAGAAAAACATTTTTATCAAAAACTAAACAAGTAAAAAGATGCAAAAAATGTTTATCTTTTTAGTGCAGTTTACAAAAACTACTCAAGTGCATTTTAACTGTAAAAATAATTAGTTTGAGTGTTTGGTCTGTGCCAAAAATATCTGTACTTGTGGCAACGCTGCTCCAGCTATCATTTAGCTCATATATTTTTGTTGTCCTATGTAATGATTATACTTAGCAAAAGTTTAATGACACAGGATTAATACAGTCGACTCTCTGGCTGTCGATCTTCTCGATATCAATAATTCTCCATCTATCGATGAATTCTTCAGTCCCTTCAATCTGCATACTTCAATTATCTTCATTCCTCGATATTTTCCCTTGCTTGAAGGATCTCTTCCCCGACGGTCCCTTGGATTCTGTTTGCTTTAAAAATCTCTTCCGGTTGTCAATAATTTCACTTTCTCATGGCTTGCATAGACATTTTTCTTGGCGAAACGATGCTTTGAAGGGTGTTTGACATTAGTTTGTTTTTGTTTGATGGACGTTGCCATGATTCTCTCCCATAGCTGGGTACCAAGAATAAAATATTTTCAATCGAGTCTTCATTTTGCATCGTTCTGTAAACTGATGATTCTCTTCCTCGACGGTCCCTTGGATATTGACAACCAGAGAGTCGACTGTATTTCAAACCAACCAATTATTTTCCAACATTGCAGTTAAATAAAATAACATTTCACAATTGAATAAAATAATGTTGATACACTCATAGTGAGGATTCAATAAAACATAATATTAATAATCAAGAACGTTCACTAATAATGTATTCATCAAAACAAATCCTACTTCTGCCCAATGTGAAAACACAATAAATATTTTAACAAGCTTGGCATACCTTATGAAAACATGAAAATAGTACAGTTAAATATCAAATCAAATCAAATTGTTCGCTTTACAACATTACCAGCCAAACTGGGGTGAGAGGCAACCACGTTCAACACTCAACACCGAAACCGGTATAGTCAAGTATGTACAGGCGATGTAAGTTTTCAATGTGACTTGTGTCCTAAACCCTTGGCGGGGTCAAACGGTAAGGCTTACGAAACTAAAGCTTTATCTATTTTTTTAGTGTTTCTTAGTTATTGAACTTTTTATGCCAGAGGACAACATAATCTTAGAACAATATTTGCAACGATTTTTTTTTTTTTTTAAGTTTATATTTATTCAAATTTCTTTTCCATGTACATTCATTCAGTTAAAATATTATTGAGTGTCCAATCACAAACGATGACTTTTCACCTCAATTTTAAATACTAGCAACTTTCATTTATTCATGAAATATTGTAGCTTTCGCTATTCAGTGATTTCAAATGTAGGAGGTCCTACATGTACAAAAGGGAAAAGGGATACCTTAAAACTAACTTATAAACTATATAAAGAGCGGATCAATGCAGCTGAAGACTGCAATGATTTTTGTCGAAATGCATCAATTATCTTATTGGACATAACATCCAAAGTGTCAACTTCGGCTAATTGATGAAGTTCACTGGTGCTGAACCAGGAGGAAGTTTCAGAATCATTTTCAGAATTTTGTTCTGAATCCTCTGAAGTTTTTTCTTCCTGGTTAAGCAACAGCTTGTCCAGATCGGCACAGCATAAAGCATGGCAGGTCTGAAAATTTGTTTATAAATTAACAGTTTATTCTTGAGACAAAGTCTAGAATTCCTGTTTATAAGTGGATACAAACATTTAATATATTTGTTACATTTAACCTGGATACTTTCAATGTGATCCTTGTAAGTAAGGTTTTTGTCAAAACCAAGTCCAAGATATTTCACTTGATCCTCCCACTTTAAATTTACCTCATTCATCTTTATAATGTGATGACTTTTTGGTTTAAGAAAATCAGCCCTTGGTTTGTGAGGGAAAATAATAAGTTGAGTTTTGCAGCATTTGGAGTAATTTTCCATTCTTTCAAATAAGAATTGAAAATATCCAAGCTTTTGTAATCTTCTTGTGATGACACGAAGGCTTCTGCCTTTGGCGGAGATGCTTGTGTCATCAGCAAAAAGTGATTTCTGACATCCTGGGGGCAAATCAGGCAAGTCAGAAGTAAAAATATTGTATAAAATTGGACCCAAAATGCTTCCTTGAGGGACGCCAGCACGTACAGGTAGTTGATCAGATTTGCTATTCTGATAACATACCTGCAGAGTACGATCCGTCAAATAATTTTGAATAATTTTCACGATATAAATCGGAAAATTAAACCTTTTCAATTTCGCAATCAAACCTTTATGCCAAACACTGTCAAATGCTTTTTCTATGTCTAGAAGAGCAGCGCCAGTAGAATAGCCCTCAGATTTGTTGCTTCGAATTAAATTTGAAACTCTCAACAACTGATGAGTAGTTGAATGCCCAAGGCGAAATCCAAACTGCTCATCAGCGAAAATTGAATTTTCATTAATGTGCGTCATCATTCTATTAAGAATTATTCTTTCGAATAATTTACTAATAGATGAAAGCAAACTAATGGGCCGATAGCTTGAGGCTTCAGCAGGATCTTTATCCGGTTTCAAAATCGGAATTACTTTGGCATTTTTCCAACTACTGGGAAAATATGCCAAATCAAAACATTTGTTGAAAATTTTGGCCAAGCTACTTAAAGTTGCTTCTGGTAATTTTTTAATTAAAATGTAAAAAATGCCATCCTCACCAGGGGCTTTCATATTTTTAAATTTTTTGATAATAGATTTTATTTCATTCAGATCCGTATTAAAAACTTCATCTGATGAAAATTCTTGTTCAACAATATTCTGAAATTCTATTGAAATTTGATTTTCAATAGGACTCAAAACATTCAAGTTGAAATTATGAGCACTCTCAAACTGCTGAGCAAGTTTTTGAGCTTTTTCCCCATTAGTTAATAGAATATTATCACCATCTTTTAAAGAAGGGATTGGGTTTTGAGGTTTGGAATAAGGTTTAATTTGTTCGACATCTCTTGCGAACTTTTCATTTCGCAGGAGAGTGAATCTGTGGTCAATAACCTTTTGCAAATCTTTTTGAATTCGCTTCAGTGCAGGATCACGAGAACGTTGATACTGTCTTCGGCGAACATTTTTCAGACGAATCAAAAGCTGAAGATCGTCATCAATAATGGGAGAATCAAATTTGACTTGGACTTTTGGAATAGCAATATTCCTAGCATCCAAAATTGCATTAGTTAAAGATTCCAAGGCTGAATCAATATCAGCTTTGGTTTCTAAAACAAAATCATGATTTAAATTATTCTCAATATGATGCTGATACCTGTCCCAATTAGCTTTGTGGTAATTAAACACAGAACTATTGGGTCTGGTAACTGCTTCATGAGAAAGTGAAAAAGTTACTGGAAGGTGATCAGAATCAAAATCAGCATGAGTCACTAAAGGACCACAATACTGACTTTGATTTGTCAAAACCAAATCAATTGTTGATGGATTTCTAACAGAAGAAAAGCAAGTTGGCCCATTCGGGTATAAAACCGAATAAAGACCAGAAGTGCAATCTCTGAACAGAATTTTACCGTTGGAATTTACTTTAGAATTATTCCAACATTGGTGTTTGGCATTAAAATCACCGATGATCAAAAATCGAGATCTATGCCGAGTAAGTTTATTCAAATCCCCTTTGAAATAATTTTTATTTTCCCCAGTGCATTGGAATGGCAAATATGCAGCTGCAATCATAATTTTCCCAAAAGAAGTTTCAAGTTCAATGCCCAAACTTTCAATAACTTTTAACTTAAAGTCACGTAACGTGCTATAAGTCATACTACGGAGGATAACTATTGCAACTCCACCGCCATTTCGATTTATTCGGTTATTAGTTATAACTTTATAATCTGGATCACTTTTCAAATAAGTGCCAGTTTTTAAAAATGTTTCGGTTATAACAGCAACATGCACGTTATGAACTCGTAAAAAGTTGAAAAATTCATTTTCTTTCGCTTTTAAAGAGCGAGCATTAAAATTCATAATATTGATGGAATTACTTAGATCCATGATTAAACTTCAGGGTAAGAACAACATCATTCGCAAATTTTAATCCAATCTGGATAGCTTCCATCATGGATGTAGCATTACTCATTGTTTGAATCAAACCAAACAGTGAGTTTTGCAAAAAGTCATTTTTCAAACGTAACATCGCCGAGATCAGAAGATCCCAAAGCGTTGCCAGCAGAAAAATTTTCAAATGAAATTTGAGGTACCTGCCCAATTTGAAAATTGGTAGAGGATTTAAAATTCGTGGATGAACCCGAACCCGAAACGACGTTAGCATAAGAAATGCCATTGTTGTTACCTAACTTTTCCACGGTAGGGGTATTTCTAGCATTGTTCGAGTGAGACAGCACGAACGTTTGATTTAAAGATGCAGGTACAACCTGACTTTGAGAAAATTTCGGTTTGGATTTCGGCTGATGCTTGGCACGAGAATCCAAAACCTTTTTTCTGATGGGGCAATCCCAGAAATTTGATTTGTGATTTCCACCACAATTTGCACATTTAAATTGGGTGACTTCTTTCACGGGACAATTGTCCTTGTCGTGAGAAGAATCCCCGCAAACCATGCATTTTGGAATTATGGCGCAATGATCAGTACCGTGACCGAATGCCTGGCAACGCCGGCACTGGGTCAGATTCTGGCCATTACCGCCATGTTTCTTAAAATGCTCCCACTTTACCCGTACATGGAACAAAAACTGTACTTTGTCCAAAAGTTTCAAATTGTTGATTTCATTTCTGTTGAAATGAATCAGATAAAATTGTGAAGTCAAACCAAAGCGAGAAATATTCCCGTTTGATTTTTTCTTCATTGGTATTACTTGGGATGGGGCAAAGCCAAGCAACACCTTAAGTTCGTTTTTGATCTCATCCACCGACAAGTCGTTGGAGAGACCTTTCAGGACCGCCTTGAATGGACGAGCATTCTTGGTCTCATACGTGTAGAAATTGTGTTTGTGGTTTTTCAAATAACCAACAAAAGTTTGGTGATCTTGTAAAGATTCCGTCAACAAGCGACATTCTCCTCTTCGACCAAGCTGGAACGAAACCTTCAAATTGCAAGTTTCCTTGCAATTCTTCAGTTGCGTTCGAAAGCTGGCCAAATCGGAGACGGAAGTCACTACAATTGGCGGAGCCTTTACTCGTTTCTCGACGGCAGAAGGCTCAGTACGAGGAGAAGGTTCCTTGTCATCAGTTTCGGATAAAACACCGAAACTGTTTGTCAATGGAATTGGAGGATTGACCTCACATTCAGAATCAGAATCAGACCTCAGAAGAGGCTGTTTTCTTTTTCTGTTTCCGTTAGCCGGTTTAGCGTTCAAACGCTTCACCGACGTAACGACCAAATCTTCAGAAGATTTGCGTTTACCTTTATTTTGACGCATTTTGCAAGCAAAGTTCTCTTAAAAGATGGCTTCGTTTGTAAAATACAACAAAATTTCAGGTGGTGTTAGTCTTGAAAAGACTGTTTAGAATTTTGGAAAATAACTCAGGTAGTCTTTAAAAAGACTGTGAATTTTGTTTTGAAATAACTCTGAGCTTAGGTAGTAAAAAATACCGCAGCTCTAGTGTCCGTTCACCACGAAGGTTCGCAAGACACTGATATTTGCAACGATTATACTTTGCAATTCAAGCTTATCGAGCTTGTTGTTAAGCTATCTGGCTATTATAAAATCGTTAAATTTGGTACAATGTCACCCCTAGGCTCAAAGTCACCTCATTTTAAGTAATTTTTGTGCAATCTAGTTTTCCTTGACTTAAAATTCCTTGATGTACGTTTTTTTTTTAATATCAAGGTATAAACTTGTAAATTATATACCTAAGTCACTTGACTTAGGCTTAATCCGGCTAAGTCATTTTTATATCATTCTGCTAGATGTTAATACAATGTAAAACCATGACCACTAATGTTTTGGAGTTAAAACATTGAAATTTGGCCCATTTCCTACGCATTTTACATGTGATTTCTCCTTAATTTCTACTCGAAACACTAAAACTGACCGTATTCGAAATTTCTGCCGGCAAATATTTTGAAACTCGGCCCAGAGGTGCAGAATGGTCCCAGGAACCATGTTCAATCATTGGTTTGGGTGGAAATTTTTTTTTTCACAATAACGGTCTGTGGGGGACCCGTGTTCACAGCATCCCAAAAGGTAAAAAGTTTATAATTAAAAGCAAGCTACACGCAAGTTGTTGATTTCAACATGAAATCCACAACGCCAAATTTGATAAAACATCTCAAGTCAAAGGGCAAAAAAAAGAACTTTCAAGAGAACTTGAAACAAAAATTAGTGAATTAATTCAAACGAGTTTACAAGTTGAACTTTCACAGCTAAGAGGGTGGAAAAAAACGAAGAAAAAAAAACCTTTCCACATTTCCACTCCTTCTGCATCTAAAAATTAAGAGAAGCTACATACACATATTTGTGACCTTGCTGACGTGCACACACATACACCAAATCTGCCTGCAGGCGCACTGGCTTTCACACGGAAGTTTTCTGGTGGGTTAGGGAAAAATGTTCGCTTGCAGTTTTGCACAATGCTGGTGGGAAAAAGTTTTTAGCCCGGAGAGTGTGGAACTTTCTCCTGCACCTTTTTCCCCGAAGGAAGGAATCTTTTATGCAAAAGTTTGTTTTTTGCCACTTGCGCGAGAAAAAGGGAGCTGAGTGCTGCGAAAAATTAAAATTTAACTTCAATATGGAAGGAAAAAAAAACAAATGGTTTTGGGGTTTCGTTCCAGAGGGTATTCGAAATTAATTAAAGTTGGAGGGAATCAACAAACTATGCTCGCGAAAAGTATTGCCGATTTCGTGCTCGTGTTTATTTTTTTCAATTGATTTTGGGAACTTACCGTACAATATATACAAAATGCTCCCAGTGCAATCACGCGTAGAAGAGCTGGACTTGCTGCCCGAACAACCTGAAAAAAATATAGTTACTTTAGTTCATTGTGCGATGAAAATTGGCAAAATTTCGGTAATTATTGTGGATTGAAATTTTTCGAGATTTTTTCATTGTCAGCTTTATAGCATTGAAGCTTGGATACAATCAGAAAACGGTTATTGTCTGCATAAAAAATTAACTTTGTACTGGAATAAACCGAAAACAAAAATTCAATGATAAAAAACCTGTTGGAAATTCTTAAACCATAAGCGAATTTAAAAATACAAAATACAAAAAGTCTTCTTATTTTGTTCGAATTTTGTAAAGTTCGACAAAAAAATTGGGGTGTGTAAATGATTGCCATATTTTGACATTAATAAAAACCAAATCCAATTTCCAGTTAGTCTTCCACGTGCCATTCAGGGCGACAAAACCTTCCGCAATAGAGATGTTTCCAAAGTGAGGCACAACATGCAAGCCACATCATGCAACCGTGCTCAAATTTCGGCCAAAATGCACCGGAACGGGAAGATTAATGGGCAAGCATTTTCCAACTTTCTGCTGCATAAACCACTTAATCAGAAGTACAAGTAAGAGACGTTAATGGCCTATAATTAAAAGCAAATTAGGTTTCAGTTAGCCCACACGAAAAGTTTTGCCGGCCAGCTTAACCCTTGAATGCCCGCGCAAATACTCGCAGAGCTGAGAAAGTTCGTCCGATGTCAAGCCAGGAGACAACTTGTGACACTTGGGAATAGTTGGGTGATGAGCTCCGAGCCACTAGCTGAAACGTCAAATGAGTTCAGTTCAGCGTTCTCAGTTTAGGTCGCTGCTTTAGCATTCCGAAAGTGCAGAGACTAGAATTCATGATTTTTTTTATTCTTGACATTGTATCTTCCAGTAGACAACAAATCATTTGAAATCTGAAAATTATCCGTCCTACAGTAGATAGTTGTGAAATCTACCTTAGTGCTCGGTCTTAAACCACTAGTCTATGGCGCATAACTGCTCCAGAATTCCGCATAGAGATCTGAGGTCACAGTTGGCTGCGCTTCCAAGGCAAACTTTAACCGGCTTCAACTGACATAGAGCCAAGAAGGCTTCGCCTACTTTGCTTTTGCTGCTCAAGAAGGAGCCAGGAACCCTCGCTCTGGCACCCTTGAAGGGGAAATTACTACCCTAGCAGGCGGCGGCACGGTGGCACTTTTGCTGCAGCAGGAAAAGAAAAGTTTTGAATTTGAAAAATTTTATTACGAGAAGTAACAGCGTCATCATTAAGGGTTGGCCTATGTGGGGTGGGAGGGCGGAATTGTATAGCTCTTTTAGGGGTCGATTAAATATTACGTAACACATTTATCTTGTAGAGAAGATAGGCAGCTGGGACGAAACATAAATGCTGCAATTCTAGAGTTTTTTTAATAGGTCCTATAAACATATGAAAGACAATAGCTTAAAGGACCTTTTAAAAACTCTTCAATTCAACATTGATTTCGCGCAACGTAATATGAGAACGCCTCCAAGGGGCGGACACGACAAAAAAGTGCCATTAATTTTCATGTTTTCACTTTAACCTTCCTGTGCCTTCCGTGCGCGCCCGGGAAAAGATGGGCGTGTGTCAGAGAGCTGTGCAATTTCACGTGGTTGTGTAATTATGAGCTCAAATGCAGCTCGCTGGGTTTTTTTTTGTGGCATTTTTTCCCGTCCTGAAATTCATTCAGCGAAGCAATTATTTTACCTCCTTCTTGCCGTAGCTTTGAGATTACTAAAGGGAAAAGGATTGCCCACATAACTAAGAGCTACATATTTCTATCAGGAAAGTTTTTTCTTTGGCCAAGATTAGTGGATTTAAATAAACCGTGCTAAGCTGGACTGCGAAAGAGTTGTTTTAAAGCTGTAGATTGTTCCTTTTTACTTTTTGTCTTTATGAAAGGCCCTTTCAATAAGAATTTAGAGGCACTTATAAGTGCTTATAACGAAGTTGACTTTATAGCTGTCGGCCACCATTGCTAGTACCAACCATTAGTGTCTTCCTTTTATCTACACCCAACCGGCGGTCGCATGATTTTGATGCATGGCAGCATGAAAGTATATCAGAATCTGCATGAAAACTGTCCTCATGCATTTTTTGCGATATAGGGGTATGACATTTTTGCCCGTTACCGACAATTATCGACATTACCGACGGCAGATTGATTGTATTGCAGAAAAAAAACCTTAACAGAACGAGGATTGAACCACCAACTTCTAGGTTGCTGATCCGATACGCTACCACCGCGCCATGGACGCTTGATGAATGGTGAGGGACAGAGCGCGAACATAATGTTCTCTCTAGATTGTTGCTCGGGGACGCGCCAGTATTCTATGTGTTGGTGAGAACTGCAGATCGCTGACGTGTTTACACGCGGGCAAAAATGATCTATGGGCTTGCTGCAAAAAATGTAATAAAATATAACATTTTCTGCAGCAAATTCACTATTGCAGATTTTGAGATATATTTTTCGTTTGGGTGTACAAGGACTTCGCCGCCCTGGGCTCTTAAGTGTATGAAAGTATGGCACGGAGCGACGGCACCGAATATCCATATTTACACAAAGAATTTTAGAGCGCCCGCCGCAGGATTCGAACTGGCGACCTCTGGATTGTGAGTCCAGTGCGCGGTCCGATTGATCCACACGGGCTTATAAGGATGATGATTTTGTGTTAAAAGTGAGAATCTGTGCGTGATACATGGAGTTAAACTTTTCCAAGTGCCACACCCAACCGGCGGTCGCATGATTTTGATGCATGTATAACTTTTGGGTCTACTAGGGTGACCCACTTAGTTAATAAATGCTACAAGGCAAGGGGATCGAAACATAAAACTCAATGGGGTGAGTGGGTGGTCCAAATAACTCCCTTTTTGAACCTCAGGGTCGGCATAAATTATGCTCACGAGGCAGGAAAACACTGGTGTCGCATCAAGCTTAACTCCTCGGTTTATTGTCCTGTTTGTCACGTTCTTGTCACGGCTTCCTCCTAAACCTGACCTTCTCCCTCCTGTCCTAACCCACTTCCTTATTGTCTATCTCCTACCTTGACACTTTCTTCCTTGTTTGTCCGTGGGCGGACCTGCTGCTCGGGGCCCTCAGCTACTGCTGCCGATGCTGCTGGATCTGCTGACGCGATCGCTGTCTCCGACCTCGGCCTGCTCGCGCTGCTCGCTGGCCTGGGGTGGCTTGTCGTGGCCGTCGACGTTCCGACGCACGGGTTGATGCTGCTGCAGCCTTCGCTGGACCCTCGTTTGCCTGCCCTCTGCGCGTCCTCGAGTGTGTTGACGGACTCGAGCTTCAGCTGTCCCAGAAGGTACCGCTGGTCTTGCCCGGTTTCCGGCGCAGGGTTGGTTGATGTAAGGCAGGTCTTCGGGTGTGGCTCGTGGTTCCCGGATGGAGGACTCACACGACTCAGCTTTGAGCGGCTGGTCGCTGGTCGACACCGATTGTGCACGGTGGACGGGTTGGGGATACCACTGGCGAGCCACGGGTTATTCCGGGAGATCCGAGTCGCGGATTCCGGCTTTTGTAGCTAAACTACGGGGTCCTGTGATGAGATGGGGGAACAAGATGGCGGTTACACTGGGCGTTAGTTTCGGGGCACAGATCAGGGTTATTGACGGGTTCGCGGGTTTACCTGGATGTCCTGGGGTGTCTTGCACGGTCTTTCCGTGTCCTCCGTGAAGTCCTTCTCCTTGGTGAGTCGCGGCACTTCACTTAATCACGCCGCGGAGCTTTAAGCGTAGCTCGGACGGCTTTCTTCGCGATCTGTACGACGCGTACACTTTCCGATACACCGGGCAAATGGCCGATCTACGGCAGGACATGGAACCGCGAACCTCTGATCCGGCGAAGTCCCATATTTCGCCCCATCATCATCATCATCCTTTTCGCCACCGCTACCATCCTTGCGATGTTCTTCGGCCCTCTGGTGGTGGCTAGCGGCGTTACTCCATCTCATTGGCGATCTCATACGGGGTGGTCGCGCTCGCTCTCCGTGGGTGACACAAACCGAATCGTCTCACTCTCAACGAACACACTCGCTAACCTGCCCCTGTGTCACTGGAATTCACTCACTACACACCCACTGGTTACACTCTCCTCCCACTCGGGTAAAAAATATTAGTGAAGCTAATATTTTTTTAACATTCACTTCAATAAGATGTAGCGTCCTGCTGAACCTACGTCGTAACCACTGCATTCTCACAAAATCACTTTACACACTTCTTATGTTTTGCGCGCAGTAGTTGACAGGAATTTACTCGAATAAAAATGCGTTTTACTAGGTCCTGCAGACGAATACTTGAAAGGAGACATTTCGCACAGTGTGGGTTGTGTTGGGGTCATAAGGTTTCATCGTTGTAACACAAGTGTTCAACTCCACGCTGTTTAATCGGTTTTACCAATGTACTGGCCCTCAATGTTTCTTCAACTCCGGCCTCCAGCAACACATCACAAAGTCCTACTAACCAACAAAAATGAGGAACAATTTAAAACCGTTACTATTTACAAAATTTACAATTTACATCACAGAATAAATAAATAAATAAATAAATAACAAATAAATAAATATCAAATAAAATATGTACAAATTAAAACTAGCATGCAACATTTTTCTATTTACATCAGTCCTGCTTTGGATCGGGGTCATAAGTTATCATCGCTCGAAAGCTCCTCTCTGTTTCAAGACTGTAATAAGTCTCTACTGACCATCAATGTCTTATCGACTCCGGTCTCCAGCGATTCCAATCAGATAACTGAGATAATTCAAAGAATTTAATTATGAATAATTGATTTTTGGAATTTTTAAGTAAGCAATTTTATTTATTTTTTTGTATTTTTTTTATATTTTTGAATGAATTAAGCATGCAATAAACAAAAATACCCTAAATTTCCGGAAATAAATAAATTAAAAAAAACATGTTCAAAACGACGCAATTTTACGGTACCATCTTCATTTCATACGCGCGCGCGAAATATTTCAATTGTCGGAGTTGACCCGATCGTGTTGATAACGTTATCACTTCTTCATCTGTGTATGCAATCAGCTCCCGTTTGTCAACTGTCATGCTAATGTCAAACTATTGTCAAGCTCCATGTGATCAATATGTGCTTGAATAATATGGTAAGTCGCAATGGTTTTTCAATTAGGAAAATTTTGAGTTTATTCTTCCCTCACTGAGGGATATTTAATCAGTTTGGGATCACACCAGATCTGGTTACGCGTTTGTGATCGATAAATAGTGGATTCTCAAGTGAGGTCGAATAAACTTAATGATTTCCTAGTTGGAAGATCATTGTTGATATGCTACATGTGAATGAAAGAAAAAAAAATGATATGAGGAAAATATGCGTTCAAAGGTAAGTACGGTGAACTAGAACTGACTAGACTTCTCAGATTACGAGGTGTGCTGAAAGACACGACGACTGACTAGAAAACTGTTGCGATTCGCACAAAACTGTTGGAAATTTACTATTGGACAGTGACTTTCGAGGTTATGATATTTACGTACAACATTCGCACTCATACAGACATACGCCATCGATCACTAAGTAGTGCAGTACTAGATGAGCTCTTTACAGTACCGCATACCAAGATAATCAATGCAACTGCTGCATTTATGTGCAAACTGCATTTCATTCATCAACTCCTATCAATGAAACAACACAAAACAAATTAAAATCAATTAAAATGTGAAAAAAAAAACAATTCTCTATGATTGACCTAGGATTTTACTAATTCTGTCGACTTTCTTCTACAAAACCTGCCTACAGTGCATCTGCATCGCACTGCTGCACAACATAATGCACCTGCACTCCCGAAACATGGCGGAATTATGCAGAAGGGAATGGACAACTGGACCAGATGAACTTTTTGTCGGACTAGCTGTCGGAGCACCTCCTGACCTTCCACGGGAATCGGCTGCATTCATGCTCCATGCGTGGCAAACTACGTCTTCAAGTCACCTGCTGAGAACACTCCCAGGGACTTTCCATTCATGTCGGCGACTTCGTACGAGCTTGTGCCCTTCTTGGCAACAACGACACACGGCACGTACTGAGGACCCAGCTTGGCGTTATAATCGTTACCTGCGGACGACAGTCGGAACGACCGCTTGAAAACCCGCTGGCCAACGTCAAACGAAGGTGAGTACCTCTTGTGACGCAGATCGTATGTCCTTTTGTGCTCTCGTGAGCCTTTTTAAGATTCTCTCTCACCATTTCCCAGATTTTTCTACTCACTCCCTTCATCGCCTCCATCCTCTCTTCTTCTGTGAGATCCTCGTCTTTCTCCAACCGATGCTGAGTACCACGAGTGACAATCTCGTGCCCAAACACTATGCGATGTGGGGTGAATTTTGTTGTTGAGTGCACCGTGTTGTTCAACACGTGCTCTATCTCCGAGATCTTTGTGTCCCACAAACGTTGGTTCTCACGAACGTACGTGCGGATCATCGCGTTGATCGTTCGGTTCTGCCTTTCCGCCGGGTTCGCTTGGCTACGGTGACGAGCATTCGCCCAATGCTGAATCTCGTACTTTTGCAGCTGGTCCTGGAACTCCTTGGACAGAAATGTCGTGGCGTTGTCCGTGATCAAGTACTGTGGTACCGACAACTTTCGCAACCAATTTTGCTCAAAAATCGTGCACAATGAACTAGCAGATATCTTCTTCACCGGAACAAGAAGGCAGTACTTAGAGAAGATGTCAAGAATGACCAATAAGTGGGCATTGCCCTGCTTGCTTCTGGGAAGAGATTGGATGTAGTCCATGCACACGATCTGAAACGGTTTTGTTGCTACTCGCTGCTTTCCCATCTCTGGTGCCATCGACACCGTGGAATGTTTGTTCTCCTTACACGAGTCGCATCTCCCAATGTGCTTCTTGAGGTCGGCACTCATTCTCGGCCAATAATACCTCCTTTTCAGCTGCTCGATGCACTTCTCAAAGCCGATGTGAAGCTTTCCATCGTGCTCGCTTTTCAGCACCTCTCGACGCTTAGATTCCGGCACGCACTCTTTCCACTCAAACCGGTAGTCTAGAACATCCGATTGAGAAGAAACGAGCTTGTACAGCCGGCCATCGTCGATCCGGAAGTCCATGTACTTCTCGGGATCCTCGGTCACAGCCTGAAACAGGTTGTTGTACCACGCGTCTCCATCGTTCGCACCTAGCGACTCCATCGACCGAGACAGAGCATCCGGCACGATGTTGTCTTTCCCGCGACGGTGTTTGACTTCCATGTCGTATTGTTGAAGTGTTATGCTCCATCTGCTGAGCCGCGAAGATGAGCGCCACTTCGATCTCATGATGAATGAGAGCGCAGACGAGTCCGTGACGAGTGTGAAATGGGTTCCCTCGATGTAACCACGGAACTTCTCAATGCACCGGAGCGCGGCCAATCCCTCCTTCTCGGCGGCATGGTAATTGAGCTCGGCTCCATTCAGTTTCTCCGAGTGATATGCGATAACCTTCTCTACCCCATCGTGAACTTGCGTTAGAACTCCTGCGAGAGCGGAATCGCTAGCGTCGGTCTGCACGCAGAACGGGACGCTAAAGTCCGGGTTGGCCATCACGGGCGCGGAAATCAAACGCTCCTTGATGACCTGAAAAGCCTCATCTGCTTCCTTAGTCCACTGCACCCTCTTAGGCTTATTTTTAAGTAAGTTTGTGAGAGCAGCAGTTATTTCGGAAAAGTTCTCGATAAACCTGCGGTAATAATTTATCATACCGAGGAATCGCCTCAAAGCCCGTATCGAATTTGGGACCTGATACCCTAGAATCGCTTGAACTCGATCTGGGTTAGGTCTGAGTCCATCTCTGGACAAAATATATCCGAGATACGGTAGTTCAGGACAACAGAAATTGGACTTTTCATAATTAATATACAAATTTGCTTGTGAAAGCCGTCTCGCAAGGTCTTTTAACTTTTGTATGTGGTCGTCGAAAGAATGACTTGCCACAACAATGTCGTCAAGGTACACAAAAATGGAAGGTTCAAGTGCACCATGACCTAAAACTCGATCCATTAGCTTGCTGAGGGTTGCCGGGCTATTGATCAGTCCAAACGGCAAGCGAGTGAACTGAAACAGGCCTTTTCCTGGAATGGAGAACGCTGTAAACTTGCGCGAATCCTCATTCAGGGGCACCTGCAGAAAAGCTTGACTCAAGTCGATCGTTGACAGATATTTAAATGGACCTAAATGGCTTAAAATCCTGTTTTGATGGGGGAGAGGATATGCATCCCTCTTGGTTCGCTCATTCAGCTTCCGGGCGTCCAGGCACAGCCTGACGTCTTCGCTGTCTCTCTTCTTCACCGGTACCACCGGTAAAGCCCAGTCAGAGTCGGACGGTTCAATAATGTTGTTTTCCAGCATGGCGTCCACAGCTCGATGAATTTTTCCTTGAATTTCCGGGCTCCAAGGATACGGGTTCTTCCTTACAGGATCCGCTCCCTGAAACTCCTCCTTGATCTCGATCTTATGCTCGATCAGATCCGTTTTGCCGAAACTTCCTGGACGTGCGACTAAAAACAACTTCTTGACTTCCTCCAACTGCTGTAACTGCTCTTCACTAAAATGTTCTTCTTCTTCTACGTTGACTTCTTCCGTTTCGTCGATCGCATCGACGAACTCGTACGTGCTTGGCCTAATCCCGAATCGCAGCCAGAAATCATATCCCAAGATACATCTCCGTGCCAGCTTCGGTGCGACTAGAACCGGTAGAATCCTCGTTATTCCGTTGAACGTGATTGGAATGTCCGTGCTCCCCAGCACTTCCAAATCTTGTCCTGCTGCTGTCTTCAGGGTTGTAGTTGTGGGTTTAAGTTTAAGTTGTAAATCCTTCATCAGTTTTCTCCCTCCGATTACTGTTCGTTGTGCTCCGCTGTCGAGCAATCCAATTACAGAAATTCCCAGCATGTCGACCTTCACAAACGGCCTAGAGTCGTTACTGAGGGTGATGAGCATCGATGCAATCTCAGACTCCCCCGCAACTTCTCTTCTAACCCGTGAATAGCCGAGCTGATCTAAAATTTCTGCTGGATTCTCTTCGCCGGAATCGTGAGGTTCAGGTGGAATCTGTTTACGCCTGCTTCGTCTTACTGAGCAGTCCCGTTTTGGTTTAGACTCACAAAACGGACAACTTCCGGTTTCGAAACCTGGAAAACTGCAACGCTCGCAAAAGAGATTCAGCTCCATCGGACAATCAGCAAAACCATGGCCTGGCTCGTGGCAATTATAGCAAACACCCGCTTCACAGGAATGTAAGCATTCACAATCCGCTGCAAGGCTTTGATTCCGCTTAACATAGATGCTGAACTCCGTTGTGTTTGTTTAGTCTCCTGTTCCGGTCTGTACTCCTCCTTGGTTCCTCACGATTCTGATGCTCTCTGCTTTCTTGTGAGCTTTCGTTCTGCTCACGCTTCTGTGTCTCTTGTTTCGGTTTGTCCTGGTTCCGGTTCTGGTGTCGGATTCCACCAGAATTGTTCTGCTTCTGCTGGAAAAACTGTCTGTTGTTGCTGTTGTGGAAATGTTGTTGTTGTTCTTTAATCTCGTCAATCCTCACTGAATTTGAGGAAAACCTCTCCTTCCTCTGTCGAAACATGTTCCCGTTTATAGCGTCAAACTTCTTACAAAACTCTTTCATTTTAGGAATGTCGGAGATGTTAGCGGCAAGCATGGCGATTTGGCACTCCTCACGCGTGTTCCGGAAAAGCACCTCAAACTTCCGCTTATCATCCCAAGGACTCGACATATTCCTGAAGATCCGGACCATGTCCAAGTAAAAGTCCTGGAACTTCTCTCTAGCACCTTGTTTACGGTTGCTGGCTTGACGCTCGTAAACATAATCCATGTCGACAGGTAAGAACTCTGCTTTCAACTCCTCTACTAATCTCCTCCAAGAACCCAATTCGTTGTTTCCATTCACCTCCATAAACCACGCACGTGCCTTATGAGTGAACAGGTGGTGAGCACTCAGAAACAGTTCATCCTCGGAAAAGTGTTCCGAACGCGCATTGAACTCAACTTCCTTTAAGAATTCATTCAGCTTTCGTCCGTTATCCATACCATCGTAATGAATCGCCCACTTGTGAATCGGCAAACGTTTATTCACCATCACTCCCCCCGTGTGTTGACGCTCCATTCACGTTTGGTTTGTCGTTGCTTTCTGTACCTTCCGATTCATTCAAACTCGTTTCTACGCCCTTTTGTTTTAGCCAATCAAAAAAAATCATTCGGTTTTGGCTTTCCGTCTCCTGAGTCCTTGGTAACTCTCTCCGCGATCTGGGTACTGTTTGTGGATTTGCAAGGCTTTTCTTTCTCCTTCTGGGTTGCCTCCAACATCTGAATCTGATTCATCAATTGGTGTACCACGGTAATGAGTTCCTTGTTTGTAGCAAGAAGCTTCTCCTTCGTAGCATTATGTTGCACCTTGTTACCATCACCAGTACCTTTCTCATTCTCTTTCTCTATCTGTCCTTCTTCAATCACCACTTCATCTCTCAGCAATTTTGTTACGCTTTCATTGACCAAAGCCAACTCAGCTGCTCTAACTACTGGAAGGTGAGAAGTGAGCGAGTAATATGTATTGATTAACTCCATACATACTCTCGCGAGTGTCGCTATGCTGGTCAATTTCCTCTCATCGGTGACTCTCTCTTTGAGACGCATCAACCGGAATAGGAAATGAACCAGTCTTGTTTTGTATACCTGAGCGGGAGCTTGTTGTGATCTACTACTCTCCAGATGTCGTTTAATCCAACTCATCTTATCTTCGCATACTGCTAACTCTTCATCAACTGATACGCTTACAAACCGAAACTCAACATTTAACATACTTTTTTCTTCTTTCAGACGAACGCGTAATGCTTGCTCCTTTCGACTACGCGAAGCCGCATCACTCATGCTACGTGTCCTCAGTTCATGGTCCAGCTCATCAATGGTCAAGTGAGCTGTGTCCATCCCATGATACAGTGCAGTTAGTTGGTTTAAATCCATGGCAGATTAAGGAAAATCAAAGAAAATTAGAAATTTAAAAGAAATAAATAACAAAAATCAAACGACACAAATAAACGTCGTAAAAATTTAAAATAAGTGCACCTAGGTTTTGATCAAGCGCAAAAATGAGATAATTGGAAAATGTAACTAGAAATTTGCTCAGTCACAAATTGTAAATTGCTCTTTTAGAATAGAATTTGTTCACGCACTTCCTAGAATGCAAAATTGATCTGCCTGCTGCAGATTGCAAATAATTGAAAAACCTAAAATTTGTTCACGCTTGTAAAAGCTAATTAAGAATCACAGTTTTTATACCAATCAATCACTCAATTGTGAATGAGACTAATGATCAATGGATCAATAAATGACTTTTTCTGCTCGGTGTTTTATTTGGTTGAGATGAAAAGATGACTGCAGTGCACAGATGAAGAAATGTTCCGGATTTTTGTTGAATTTACAGTTAGTATACTAAATTTTCCGACAATTGATCTTTTAAGTTGAACCTCTTCTCTGTTGGCAGTCTCTCACTATCATTGACAGAACTCCAAGACCCCTCAAATGCAAATTTATTCGTCAGGTAAATTCGGTCAAAAACAGCCGTGCAAGTGTGACTTGTGAGATTTGTAGAGTGCACTGGGTACGAAACAGGGCGTTTTCCCAGAGACCTCGGCGAACACCTTATTGAAGTAAAACGTGTATCCTGCACAAGTAGCATAAACTGACTTTTAAGTTGGGCGCCAAAGTATGACTTTTGGGTCTACTAGGGTGACCCACTTAGTTAATAAATGCTACAAGGCAAGGGGATCGAAACATAAAACTCAATGGGGTGAGTGGGTGGTCCAAATAACTCCCTTTTTGAACCTCAGGGTCGGCATAAATTATGCTCACGAGGCAGGAAAACACTGGTGTCGCATCAAGCTTAACTCCTCGGTTTATTGTCCTGTTTGTCACGTTCTTGTCACGGCTTCCTCCTAAACCTGACCTTCTCCCTCCTGTCCTAACCCACTTCCTTATTGTCTATCTCCTACCTTGACACTTTCTTCCTTGTTTGTCCGTGGGCGGACCTGCTGCTCGGGGCCCCTCAGCTACTGCTGCCGATGCTGCTGGATCTGCTGACGCGATCGCTGTCTCCGACCTCGGCCTGCTCGCGCTGCTCGCTGGCCTGGGGTGGCTTGTCGTGGCCGTCGACGTTCCGACGCACGGGTTGATGCTGCTGCAGCCTTCGCTGGACCCTCGTTTGCCTGCCCTCTGCGCGTCCTCGAGTGTGTTGACGGACTCGAGCTTCAGCTGTCCCAGAAGGTACCGCTGGTCTTGCCCGGTTTCCGGCGCAGGGTTGGTTGATGTAAGGCAGGTCTTCGGGTGTGGCTCGTGGTTCCCGGATGGAGGACTCACACGACTCAGCTTTGAGCGGCTGGTCGCTGGTCGACACCGATTGTGCACGGTGGACGGGTTGGGGATACCACTGGCGAGCCACGGGTTATTCCGGGAGATCCGAGTCGCGGATTCCGGCTTTTGTAGCTAAACTACGGGGTCCTGTGATGAGATGGGGGAACAAGATGGCGGTTACACTGGGCGTTAGTTTCGGGGCACAGATCAGGGTTATTGACGGGTTCGCGGGTTTACCTGGATGTCCTGGGGTGTCTTGCACGGTCTTTCCGTGTCCTCCGTGAAGTCCTTCTCCTTGGTGAGTCGCGGCACTTCACTTAATCACGCCGCGGAGCTTTAAGCGTAGCTCGGACGGCTTTCTTCGCGATCTGTACGACGCGTACACTTTCCGATACACCGGGCAAATGGCCGATCTACGGCAGGACATGGAACCGCGAACCTCTGATCCGGCGAAGTCCCATATTTCGCCCCATCATCATCATCATCCTTTTCGCCACCGCTACCATCCTTGCGATGTTCTTCGGCCCTCTGGTGGTGGCTAGCGGCGTTACTCCATCTCATTGGCGATCTCATACGGGGTGGTCGCGCTCGCTCTCCGTGGGTGACACAAACCGAATCGTCTCACTCTCAACGAACACACTCGCTAACCTGCCCCTGTGTCACTGGAATTCACTCACTACACACCCACTGGTTACACATGGCAGCATGAAAGTATATCAGAATCTGCATGAAAACTGTCCTCATGCATTTTTTGCGATATAGGGGTATGACATTTTTGCCCGTTACCGACAATTATCGACATTACCGACGGCAGATTGATTGTATTGCAGAAAAAAAAACCTTAACAGAACGAGGATTGAACCATCAACTTCTAGGTTGCTGATCCGACACGCTACCACCGCGCCATGGACGCTTGATGAATGGTGAGGGACAGAGCGCGAACATAATGTTCTCTCTAGATTGTTGCTCGGGGACGCGCCAGCATTCTATGTGTTGGTGAGAACTGCAGATCGCTGACGTGTTTACATGCGGGCAAAAATGATCTATGGGCTTGCTGCAAAAAATGTAATAAAATATAACATTTTCTGCAGCAAATTCACTGTTGCAGATTTTGAGATATATTTTTCGTTTGGGTGCATGGTAATCTTCACAGAAAGGTTAACTCAATGTTGCACACACTCTCGCTTTTAATTTCTCGATAGTTTTGTCCAGCAATGTAGTCATTTTTGCGGTTCTGGTGAACGTCTTATAACCAACCAAAATCTGCATGGCTTCGAGTTTCTTGAGTTTTATCAAAAAATAACATGGGTAAGCAATGAGCCAATGCTTAAAGGAATCATGATTTTCAAGGAAAATAAAACAGTGGACTCTCTGGTGAGTAGTGCGGTGCCTGTGTGGACGCTCAGTCCTGTTTTTTCGTGTTATTTTCCGTCTCTTTTGTGTCGCTGTTCGAGTGCATGGGGTGATTGGTCATTATAATTAAATAATGGCATCAGTAGTGCGGTGCCTGTGTGGACGCGCAGTCCTGTTTTTTCGTGTTATTTTCCGTCTCTTTTGTGTCGCTGTTCGAGTGCATGGGGTGATTGGTCATTATGATTAAATAATGGCATCAGTAGTGCGGTGCCTGTGTGGACGCTCAGTCCTGTTTTTTTCGGGTTATTTTCCGTCTCTTTTGTGTCGCTGTTCGAGTGCATGGGGTGATTGGTCATTATAAATAAGTAATGGCATCAGTAGTGCGGTGCCTGTGTGGACGCGCAGTCCTGTTTTTTTCGTGTTATTTTCCATCTCTTTTGTGTCGCTATTTGTGTACATGGGGTGATTGGATTTCTTCTGATTCGTGTTGTTTTCAACTCTTTTGTGTCGCTGTTTGTGTGCATGGGGTGATTGGTCTTCTTCTTCTTCTTTTTTCTTTATTTTTAGTTCGCGCGTTCGTTGGCCAATGAGTTTATTTTTGTTCTCTTTACATAGTTTTCGATAGAAACGATCCGAATTCTTTTTTCGAGACAAGCAAGTCGTATTGCTGGATTAAGTCCTTTCTATATCATCGATGATCGGAAGGCACGCCGACGAATATGTTTTAAGGCTTATGGTATAAAATCATTTTAATGAATAAAGCCCTTCTTACATCACCGTTGATCGGAAGGCACGCCGACGAAGAATTTCTGGAGGATCGCGGTCGAATTAATACTATATTTAAAATTCTAGATAGCTATCTTTCGGATTCAATTGTGAGTAGCGGGACTTCGCGGTTACTATGCAACGTATTTTTTGGAGTCTTTTTATATTTTAAATTTATAAGTCCTTCTTTTATCATCGTTGATAGGAAGGCACGTCGCCGGTTAAGTTCGTTTAAGTTATTGTTTTAATTTCATTACAATCGGTTACGTGGTGTCCTGTTTTCTTTTCGTTTATATTCGTTGATCGTAATAATTTATTCCAACTGGCAGCTTTAGTATGAACTCATCTACTATTTTTGTACCAACAGTAAAAATATACTGGTTAGTCCAGCCCATAGCACTACCGCTCGGTTGGCACGCGTTCGATTAAAACAAACTTTTTAAATAATCAATTATTTATCTTTCCGCAGCCGGCTGCCTAAGATTTAAAATTTCAACCGATAAACAAAATGCTCATGGTCACATCACTGCCACTCGTGAATCCTGACCTCATACCCATCTATTAACCCCCTCAAAACTCATGTGATACTTTGTCGGAGAAGCAGTCGATTGGGCGGTCTCTATCACTCAAGTATCGGACTAACATTCCCATCCACTTCCCCGTGACCCTACCACTGGTCGTGGCCGGCGCCGGTATTGATCAGCATGATAGGGGCCTTTGAGAAGTTGCGAAGCGAGGAAAGATAGCACCCACTTATCTTCCACGGCTCGTGGATGTAACTTCTGGAGGTCCTGGTCAATAACGGAGTAGCAACTGCGGGTGGGCACCTATGCTTATGCTTATGCTTAAATAAAACAGTGGACTCTCTGGTTGTCGATCTTCTCGATACCAATATTGCTCTCGCTGTCAATATTTTTTTCAATCCCTTCAGATTGATGATTTTTGTTCTATAATTTCATAACTCCCGCTCTCGACGGTCCCTTCAATATCGTCAACGAGAGAGTCCACTGTAATTTTAAAAGAAATTTTAAACAAAGTCACTTTAAAATTTACAAGAGTTTCTTTTTTATCACAATTAAGGGGTTAAGAATATGGGATTTTCGTTTAAAGCCTCGCTCCTCAAGCTGAATATTGATCCGTGATACAAGATTTGAAAAATATTTGTATTGGCATACCTTTACAAAGCTGAACTTTATTATTACTCAGAATCCATTCCCCATAATGACCAAGAATTATCCATAATGATCCATTTTCCAGGAATGTTGATTGTAATTGTTTTACTAAAAAGAATCAGGTACACGGAGAAAAATGAGTTCCCAAAATCACGCACAAGAGTTCATTTAATTGGGAACCACGAACAAAGTGTTCAAATTTTATGGTACGTTTTTCATAATCAGCCCAAAGATTTGTATGGAGACTGCAGTTTAAGAAGAAATCAATTATATTTAGTTATTTACATACATATACACAGCAAAAATTCCGATGGTAAAATCGCATGCTAAACCATGCACATCACCTTCGTCAAAAATGACACTTAATATTACACGCTGCATGTACAATGTTTGTAAACACAAAAAAAAAGTTGCAATTGACGGGACTCAAACCCAGCACCTACAATAAGGACTGACACCTTAGCCTGCTCGGCCATCAGACCGAGGAAAAATGGAAAGGATAAACTTATATGTGAGCTTGACATTTTAGTCAAGTAGATTTCCCATACTGATGGGCTACATATTTCAAGGTGCCTAATATTATACAACATTTTTAAAATAATGCAAAATTTATTTTACACCCAGGCCTTTTAAACGCAGCTTGATTACTACTTTGTTTGATGTGTACTGTAAAATCTCTATGATGAATTCCGGTCACGGAAATTTCTAGCATACCCAGTCACAACGTTCTAGCAAGATTCTAGCAGAAATCTTAGAGAGCTGGATATTCTTAGAGCATTCTAGCAGAAATGTTCCACCGTTCTAGCAGGATTCTGACAGAACCAGCTCTGCTAGAATATTTCGTGACTGGGTAGTTGGTTTTGCTAGAATCCTGCTAGAATGGTTCTAACAGGCCTGCCAGAATTCTGTAAGAATTTTGCCAGAATTTTCTGACAGAGCGAAATTTGCGAAAGCTGTCGAAAATGACGTCAATTTCGCTAAACCGCATTGTGACCGCCATCTTATAATGAAAGTTGCAAACTTTCAATGATTTTAAAGAAATTTGGCATCGGTTCCGTGCCGTTAGTCACCTGGCCATTCGGAGTTTGGTAAGAATATTGTTGATAGTTTGATTACACTGAAGTTTTTAAAAATTCCTTAATTTAACCTCCACAGGTGCATCTTCCGGAAGGCTTGTTCAAATTTACGAAGGTCAGAAACAACCACATGTGCTCACGGCGGAACTTCCCCGCAGGAACCTGGATTCTGGCAGCCGCCCAACGGACATAATCTTAACCGGCTCCTGGAACAGACGGATGACACCGCTTCAACTAGTTCGTCCTGTTCAACCCGTTCAACCACATGGAAATGTTGGCTTAGTGTATGCTGCTCCGAAAAATTATCCACAAGAAGGAAAAACAACAAAGACGATGTGATGTGTAGTGAGTGATTTTGTGTATAATAAAACAAAAGAAATGATGTCTTCTTTATATTGAAAATAGTTAGAAATATAATTCATTTCATTCTAAAGCAATTCCTAGCTTGAATTTTCTAGCAAAATTCTAGCAGGATTCTAGCAAAAATGCTCTCCGCTCCATTCTAGCAAAATTCTTACATAATTCTAGCAGGAGGCCTGTCAGAATAGTTCTAGCAAAATTCTAGCAGGATTCTAACATAACCGTTTGTTTTCGCCGGCTCCTGCTAGAACCGGTTATTGCATTTGAGCTAGAATTCTTTGAGAATTCTTGCAAAGTTCTGGCAGGATCATGGCACAGTTATAGTAAGAATATTTTCGCTCTGCTAGAATTCTGTAAGAATCCTGTAAGAACGCCGTGACTGGGATTGAGCGTACTTCATTTAAATATTCCATGATTTATTTTCTCAGTGTAAATAAAACTCGTACGATACATTGGCCGAAGCAAGAAGTGATTTGATTACCAGTTTTTGGTACTCTCCGCAAACGTCAAACCATACAATATTGCTGCCGGATCATTTCCGGGAGAGATCCGGAAAAAGATCTTGCAGCATTGTATTGATTTGACGTTTGCTGAGGGTGCCAAAAAGTTTGGTTATGTTCTGCTTGCAAAAGACAATAGACGTCTCAAAGTCATGGAATGCCGGAAAGAGAGAGAGAGAGAGTTCTGTCAATTATATTTTATTTTTCAATCCTACGTGTTGGGGGTTTGACCTAGGTCACTGAAAAACTTGTTGGGCTGCCCAATATTGGGCATTCAGTAAAAGACTGTTAAGCGAACAAGTTGAACCACCGTGTCCATGACGACAGAGACTTATATGGAAAAATTTGGCTTCTTTTGACATAGGGAATGCATACATGCTTGCAATTTTCGTCAGATCCAAACGCAATTCCTATACCTTCCCATAGTAAGAATGTCAAAAAAAAAAACATAAATAAAAGTGGGTTTAAAAAACTTTTAGAAATTATAAAAAAACATTTTAAACAAAAATAAAGTCTCCGAACAAAAATCAATTTAAATTACGAATATCTTTCTAATGAAAACGAACACAATCGCCAACCCTCTCCACCGCACTCACCTTAACCTGTTGATAGCGGAAGGTGAAAACCGCAGCCGGCGGCAGCAACCCGATGACGGTGCACGCCAGCACCAGGATTCCAGTTCGCATGGTCCAGTTGAGGGCGGCCACACACGGCGAGGCATCGAGGCAGGAATCGCACCCCTCGGCACAGGGCAAACACTCGTAGGACGATAGATCGTTGTAGGTGCTGAATTCACTCTGGAAAATTTTGTAAATGGGAAAAATTAAGCTTTACTTAGATCAGCGCTGTTGGTTGTTTTGTCTTGAAAGATAAATTAATGTAACCCATTAAAAAAAAAATCCAACTTATCCTCAAGATCTGTTTTGTTATTTCCAGGTGGTGGCAGTGTTCGTTCTAATTTACGACAAAATGGCTTCTGCTACTTACCAGCATTAATTTTTCATACTCCTCCTCGAGTGTGGTTCCGTTGAACCACTTTTGCTCGATGGTGGTATCCGGGAAGTAGAACCCCTTCCGACAAACGCACCGGTACGAGCCCCGTCGGAAGCCCAATCCAGGAATCGCAATACACTGCAATACGAACGGAGCGAATTACAAAAAGAAGAAAGACGAAGAATGAGCGAGTGGTGGTGATGGTGAATTACGAGACAACGAATGGATATCCGCTGGGAAGAAGACCCGGAAGGAAACGCATTTTCTCCGGAGCATCCACTAAGTGAAATTAATTGACGCAATGAAAATTTACTGCGCTGAATTTGTTTCCACAGCGGGTAGATTCCTCTATAGGAGAAAACCAGAGTTTTTTTTAATAAGTTCCTATAAACATATGAAAGACAAAAGCTAAAAAAAAATCTAGAAAAATATGCTCATTTTCATAACACTAAACTTTTCGACCTATTCTTGTCACTTTTGCTGTTTGTCGCTACTCAAAAAACATTTCCAGTTACATCAACAATAGAGTGTTGCTTGCCTACTTTTATGTGAGCTATTTATTAATAGTAAAAAAAGTCAAAAACACTTTATGAAAGGTGTAACATTCTGAAAAACCGATAATAGAAATGGTACGAGAAAGGGCTTTTTCTCCTACAAAGGGAAATGTGTCCTTTGTTGATGTTACGCCGGACAAACATTAATTTTTCGAATTTTGTGAATCATAAAATCGCAAATAATTTCGCACGTGCATTTTTGGTTTTACTGAGCAATGGACGCCTTTTTGTACAGCTCATAATGCCTCCTATTTTGACCCCCATAGACGGTCCGTTTTGCGTGATATAAACTATGTTGTACTGTAGTCTCAGGCTTCTTCTTGTTAGTGGTCAGTGACTACGAGATAACTTATGCGTATAACCGTCATGTTTTCACCCGATCTTGCTCGGTTTGTTCTAGAGGTTATATCGAGGTAGGTACTCCGATTTGGACGAAACTTTCAGCGTTTGTTTGTCTATACATGAGAGGCCGTCTTACTAGACTACATGACAAAAGGTAACAGTGTAAAAAGTTTGTCACTAGAGCGTCCAATTTCCCGTCCCGGGAAAAAAATCCCGGGAATCATGGGAATTCCCGGGATTTCCCTAAAAAAATATTTCCCGTTTTCCGAGAAATTTGTAAATTTCCCGGGAATTTCCGAAATTTAAGCGGAAGTGTACACTTTCTTAAATTTTTGGAACTATTTTTTGAAACTGATCTGAAAAAATAATAAATTAACAAACTCAACATGATTTTGTTCAATTAAATGTATTGTTTGGTTTATATATAATTAATCAGATTATCAGAAATTATGATATCAGAATTATTTCTGATAATATTAATTTTTGAAGCAACTGGGAATAGATCTTGTTTAATGAGTATTAAATTATTACAATTAGGTAAGTTTTAACAGATTTATGTTATTTCATCAAAACAATATTAACTCCTTACCTCCAAATTGAAACTGAGATTTTTTTACGTTTTTGTTTACCATGATCAAATGAGATGAAAATCGAATTTGTGCAAACAGAATTAATTCAATTGGTTGAATACCTAGTACTAAAGAAATTACAATTTGAAGTCAAAGAATTATGGAGCACTGGTGCAACTACAGGTGTTAGAGGGTTAAATGTGAAAAAATGGAAGACTTTTTGTGGAATGGTGTTAATTTATCGTATAATTTAAATCATGTTGCAAAAAAAATCACTGAAAATTTACTTTCTATTGTTTGTTCTCAAAAAATGCAAAAATATATTCAAAGCTTGCTTCAAATATTTGAAAACATTGAGTTGTTCAAGAGCTGAAACCAGTATTTGTCATGAAAAACATAATTTCTGCATTTTTTTTCTTATTTCAAAAAACTGGTCAGAGAGGCAAGTTTAAAATTTCTCATCAAAAACTTCCAAAATACATTTTCTTGTAGTTGAATGATTTTTTACATGCAGTCAAGCTATTAATTGATCTTCACACTTATTTAAACCATTGATGTTGATGTCCTATACAATTTTGTTGCAACCACCATATGCCTCGAGAACCTTTGAAGCAAATACCTTTCTCTGGCTAACGATTTCTTCTGAAATTGTACAGACATAGATCGGTAATGCAGATGACTCGGGCCAGACAATCCCCGACTCCCTCGTCCAGTTCATGAGTATATTAGATGGCCCAGGGCTGTTTTGAGACGGCGTTAGTAGTTATAAAACGGTTTGAAATGTTATACCTTGTGACATTATTTCGCCACTACCGAACAATTTAGTTCAAGAACATTAACTCCATGATGGCCGACCGCGGCCGCGAAGGCGGAAAGTGAGTGGACGGAACAAAGGACCAAGGAGGGGAAGTTGTTTTACTGGAACAGCGTTACCAAGGAGAGTGTGTGGGAGAAACCGGACGGGTTTCAGGCGGAGAAGCAGCCGGCAACGGACAAGAAGGTGGAGAAGTCTTCGGAACCGGGTCAACCAACCCCGCGCGTTCGCAAGTACCATGACCATCCAGGAGGACAGTGGGTCGTTTTCTTCCGGCCAAAGTCCATGCCCCTGAACGTGATGCGGATTGCGGCGGACTTGGAAAAGAACTACTCGGGCGTGACAGAAGTGACGAAGCTCCACCGGAACAAGCTACGAGTTGCTCTCGACAACGCGAAGGAGGCGAACGGAATTGTTTGTGACCCGAAATTCTGCGTCGATTACCTAGTTTGGATCCCAGCGCGTTCGGTGGAGATCGACGGTGTGGTCAGTGAAGAACATCTTACGGTGCAACAAGTGTTGAAGGGAGTTGGCCTCTTCAAAAGAAAGAACCTTCCGACGGTCCAAGTCATTGAGGTGAGGCAGATGGGCAGTTCTGATGGCGATGGGGAGAACAAGAAGTTTGTTCCAACGAACTCGTACCGAGTAACTTTTGCAAAAAAAGCTGGGACACACCAAGGCTTTTTGCAACAACAAGACGATTTGCGGCAAGTGCGGAGAAAATCACCAGACTGACCAGTGCAAAGCAGTGCCAACTAAGTGCTTGATTTGTGGAGGAGCAGTGCACGAAACTCGGTGCTGTCCCAAGTACCAGGAGCGGTCGGACAAGTTGAAGCAGGAGATAAGTAAGCGATCCAAGCGGTCTTTTGCAGAGATCGTGAAGACCAGCAAAGTCGAGAACCACTACGCCGTCCTTGCGGAAGAAGACCCACAATCGGAGGAGGAAGCCACCGAAGAAGAACTCGTCTATTCTACACCAGGAGGAGGCCCAAAGCGAAAAAAGAAAATCAAGAAGAAATCCAGCAAAACACAGAGTGCGAAAACCGGAAATCCACCAACAGAAACTCGTCTGCCACAACCGGGAGCGGCAGCATTCAACCGTATGTTTCCTCCAGTTTCAACCACCAAGCCGAGGCCTGCTGTTTCGAGGCAGAATGGGCAGCCTGAAGACCACCGAATACCGTTTTCCAAAATTTTGGAAATGGTTCTGACGGTTTTGAGTGAACCAACCAGATTGCTTCTCGAGCCGTTGATACCTTTCGTCAAGGAAGTCGCCAAGAACCTCGCAGTGAACTCGGCGTTGTCCACAGTTATTTTGTTTGATGTTTAATGATTTTTAGATTTAACTTCAAAATGTAGATTCCCGGTCCTAACTTGGTCCCAGCCAGTGATCCCCGTGCACCGCGTTCAACCGCGTTCTCTGTTTTCTGTACTCGATCAAACACCAGCACCGCGTGTGTACGCGTACAAGCAAACCTAAACTCTGCCGTGTACAGTTTGTACGCGCACACGAACCTCGAGTTTAAAACCGAACCTTGCACCCCGGGTACAAACCCCGTGAAAGCCGACGACGCGGAAAAGAGACAAAAATAGTTCCCTCACGCTCCCTCTGCTGTAAAGCGGTGTTTTATTCTCCGCTGCAGTCACACTACAGTGTTTGCCACAGAGAGAGTGAGAAGCAGTCATTTTTTCGTCTCTTTACACGCTCTTCGCTCGCACGGCGTTGTACCCGAGGTGTGCACGCCGTGTTTACACCGCGTGTAAACTTGAGTGCGCCGTGCGGGGAGAACTCGAACATGGCAGCCTGGTGTGTTTGTGGTTCATCTGCACTGAAAACTTGTACGGCGTGTACGGCGTGCGCGCGTTTCGGGAAGACTGGTCCCAGCACCTAAAAGGACTCAATAAAAATAAGTTCGTGAAAAAAAAAGTTCAATTCTTGATTCAAAATTTCAAGGAAAATGACCGGGATTTGAACCTTCCGCTTTCGTAAAATAATTTAAACATTTTTTTGCAAAAAAAAAAATGCGAAGAAAAAAATCATTGAAAACCTTGATTGCATAAGAAATATCATTTTTGAAGCGAGTTGCTTTTTTGGGTCCTTTCCCCAACATTTATGGAAAAAAAATCAACCACAGCTGAATTTGAGTCACCAATTGCGAGGAATAAGCTTTGAAATTATTTTATATTTCTATCATTTCATCATCGCCATTTTTGACAACCAACTCCATTATTTCATTTGGCAAGACGAAGACTTATTTTTTTGCCAGAATAAAATGTGATTGTCATAAAACGCATGAAGACGTTTAAAATGTCATTTTACTCTAACTCCTAACAAGGTTTTAACAAAGGTTTTATTAAGGCTTCAAGGAGGTTGATAGGATTCAGTTGTGAAGCTTTGAACTCCTATGTAGGTTTTATAAATAGGCCGTAACAACCTTTTGCGGAGGTCTTTTTGGGTTTTAAGTGGGGTTTATCGAGGTTCTAGGGAGTTTGCTACGACTAAATGGTTAAATGTTGGTTTTGGCTGATAGGTTTTATAGCGGTTGTGACAACTTTGATAAAGCCTAAAATGTTACTTGGGGGAGCACCCCGATACGCGAAACACGAATTTAAAATGAGCAAGTTGGGGCAAGAGGAGGAGGATGAACATGAAGAATGGTTGTGGTTCTGGCTTCTGCGGCGGATGATAGTAGCAGTGAAAGCACGGTTTGAAAGTTTGTTGCACCTTAGCACGTCGAGATCAGGGAGGAATTGAATAATTAAATTACCAACAAACCAGGGATTCTAGTTTGGGGGGGGTTTGCAAATTATATTATAGTTTAAATTACTTTGCTTCCTTTCGGCACATGCAGGGTTAAAATTGATACGGTTATTGCTACGCATTGCGAAAGGGTGCTCAAATTGTTTTACGTTCTATTGGTACTGCCCCCATAAAATTTTTATTTGTTTCATGCTCTATTTGAGGGGGTTTTCCTTTCATGTGACCCCAAATCCATAAAGATGATTTAGCAATCGGAATGTGGTCTTATTGGATGCTTCCTGAGTGTTTTTTTTTTCAAAAGGATACGATGATTCTTGCTTTCCAGGAAGGGTTTGTGCTTCCGGGACCTTCTTCACCACGTTCTGCTTTCCAATATCATTTCTCAGTGATATTGATTGTGATTCTGAATGGTGAAAGAATTTCTCTACAGCCAGTGTTACCTACCTCGGTCGTGCGCTGCTTGCATTTGTCCGTTCCGGCAAAGATGTTCAGGGGTTGTGGGGCACCCGATGGGGAGCTCCTCTGCGGACATTGATCAATGTCCACGCGCCGTAAATCAATATCGATACCGGATGTGCCCCTGTGGATGAAGAATGAGTGAAATGGGAAAGAAAAGGGCTCCATCAGATTTCCAGAAGCAAATATTTTCGAGGAAGTGAATTCGATGCTCAATCAACAAAGGAAAAGGTCGAACACGAATGTGGAAGATTCGCACTGTATTGTTATTGGATGAGTCAGAACAGCTTATTCTTTTCAAACACCGAAAATGAATACTGTTGCTACAATCAGCTCAACTATACAAATAAAGAAAACCAAATTTGAAGACAAAGAGGCCACAAACAATACCAAAGATGCCACAAGGTATTAAAATACATTTCAGCAAAACACCGTTTACCCAAATTCCACTCGACCACCAGAGGTTAGATAAGCGTGAACTGTATCCGAACCTGATTGAATTGATTAAACCTTTCTAAACCCACTCGTCCCACTTGGGTTCTAATCAAGGCATTAAATTTCCAGTGCCTTTGCCTCCAACCTAGGAAAAATGTTTGTTGGAAAAGAGGAAAAAACACACACAAACATGTACAAACTCTCGTACAATTACCACAATTTATGATCCTCTCAGAGAAAATTAGATGTAAGCGGATTATGAGAAAACGAACTTAATTATACCCCAGGGGGAGAAAGAGGCGGTACTTGCTTTCGTCCTCGTGTGGATGCTGCCGGTCGAAGATTCCCGGAGCATCAACAAACGAGGACGAAAAACAAAATCACCCAAAGCTTCTTCCAGCCAGGTCAGAGAGCATGTCCTGGCTGTGAGCAGAGAAAAATTACTGAGGATTCCGGTAAGAAAATCTCTTTGTGCATACGTAGGACGTTAAGGGAGACGGGGAGAAAACTTTTTCCCATGGCTCGCGAAACGAAGCAACACAATTAATTGAGCGTTCAAAAAACATTGTCACACAAAAAAGAAACCCAATCCTTACTTTTGCTCCGTTCAACCTTACTGAATGCTTACATGTATTTCTCCTTCTGCTGCATTATTTATGGATGACCCTTTATTCGTACTAAAACCATGCATATCTCCACAATGTGGTTGATGTAAAAAAGATGGGAGCTATTTCGGGCTGGTCAGCTAAAAGAAAGGCTTTATTTATAAACAAATCTGTACCCACTTAACCGGGCTTGCAAGTGAAAATTTATCCAATATAATTTTCCGCAAATCCGATTACGAGTAGGTATCCTTTGGGTAGGGTAAGAGATTTTTTGAAATCTGGGAACAATCTCTGTTTTCGTTCCGTTTCATCACGTCATCACGAGAGCTGAATGATGATGATTTGTAGATTCAGAGCAGACTTTTTTTTTACTCATTTCAAAACACCTATTGTTGAGTTCTTCAAACAAGGTATCTTGAAGTTATAAAACAAGCACCCAGATGTTTTGCTATGCCAAGAGTCCCCCAGATTAGAGGTTCCATCTAAACCAATGACATGGTTGCTGGGAGCATTCTGCACCGCTGGGCCAAGTTTCAAAATATTTGTTGGTAGAATTTTGGGTTTAGTTTAGTTCTAGTCTTCAGTTTTTTTAGTATGAAACAAACGTAGGAAAAGTTCAAAGCTTCTGTAAATAAATTTACAGAAAAATTAAGCTTATCAAAACTAAAAGTCGTTTGTTGATAACACAAAACAAAACAAATTATTCGCTCTACAGGCGTTCTCGATAGCTAGGTGTCCGAAGGATTGATTGTTGAAGCAATTGCAAACCTCTTTTTACACCTTTGCTTCCATTTACCCCGGGATTCGAACTGACGACCTTTGGATTGTTGGTCCAACTGCCTACCAGCGACTCCACCGAGGCAGGACCCAGGGAGACGACTCCTACACCCGGACTGAGCTATCGACCTAACCCTTTAGGTTAGACCGGGGCCAACATTTACCTCCCCATCAGACGGAAGGCGTGATCACACAAATCGAATTAAGGCTCCATACCATTTTGGCAAGCTGTCCATACAAAAATGGAACAAAAATATTTGAAAATCGGTAACTTTTAAATGAAATTTCTAATCAATTCGGTTTCTTGGGTAAAGTTGTACGTATTGATAGGAACTATTCACAAAAATAGGTACACATAAAAATTGCAGAATTTTTGATAAGTTTTTTCACTTCCAAAAAACAGATCAGATTTTTGTTCTTTTTAATATTTTTTCGGGGACAAAATACCGCGACTTTCAAGCAATAGAGTGTGGTATGGACCATTATTTTACCGCCAAGTTATAATTTAAAAAAATATTGTTTTGTGGGAGAAAAATTTCAAACATTTTTTTTTACTTCAGTTTTTACCGTGAAATTATATTTGCTATCAAAAGTAATATTCAGATTTTTTAACCGTTCAATGCCCGTTTTCAAGATTAAACCACTTAAGGTGAAGCCGTTGATCATTTCGAAGAAAATTAATCATCACTATAAAATATTCTGTATAAAATTCAATTTAACGAATTTCTGCACCAAAAGGAATCACATGTGCCGGGTGTTGTGTTCTTGAAGCCACTGAAAAATTTTTGGGTCTAAATCAAATGCGTTTAAAAATATATATAATTTTGTGATACAATCATTGACGTCCTAGTTGGCAATCATTGATTAATAACGATTTCCATAACTTTTCAAGGAATGGGGTAATCGTTACCATAAGTATCAGCATGTGTATGACACTATTCTAAACAACTTGTAGAATGAATTTTGTCAAAATATTGAAAGCGACGCAAAATTTATATCTTTGAACCAAAAAAATCATAGCAATGATGAAAGTCTTCACGTTAAAGTTTAGTTTTAACTGAAAAAATCCCATTTTCAATTTTTGACAATAGTGTTTAGCGTTTGTCCATTCCTAACGGCAACATTTTGGACCAAACTTCTTTATGGCACAAAAGTTGCGGTTTTATATCCCCTAACACATAAATTATATTTAAAAACACGGTTTATTTGGAAGTGTTTTGTTTTAAAAAGTTATTTTTAAAATCGGAAATTTTCCATGAACCTTTTTTGTGAATAGTCCTCGTCAATACTTATAACTTAACCGAAGACACCAAGTCGAAGTCGGGCCTCGTGGCGCGGTGGTTAGCGGCTTCGGCTGCCGATCCCTAAGATGCAATGGGGCGCGGGTTCGATTCCCGCCTTATCCTCCTGGCCTTCTATCGGATGGGGAAGTAAAACGTCGGTCCATTTGCGTAAAAGAGGTTTTGGGTGACTCACCACACATAACCTTCGGATGCCTAGAAATGAGCAGAAACTTGCAACAGAGCCCACAAAAGACCCGGGGGTCGTTAAAGCGGATTGCTTTGCTTTTACCAAGTCGATCTAAAACACCAAATGACCAAGATGGTTAAAGCTACCAGAAATAAATGAATTAACAACAACAACAAACAAATCGATCCAAAAAAAATCCTGCAGAGTATACGGATTTTTGAATATTTACTAGGATGTAACAAAAATGACTTTTTGGCGGGCATTCAGGGGTTTGTTCCGGTGGGCATACTGAGCCTAAATCCCAAATATGAGCTTGATTGGACGTAACAGGAGCTGGCGCCCTTCAATTTTAAATGGGATTTAACCCGTAAAAAAGATTTTTTCAAAAATGTAACCGGCTCCGTGGCTTAATGGTTACGGCTTCTGCCTCACAAGCAGAAGATTCAGGGATCAAATCCCGGTCGGTACATTTGAAATTTGGAATCATGAATTTGAACTTTGAATATGAACAAAAAACGAAAAATGAATCAGGCGGGATTCGAACTCACGCCTTAGGATTGGTGGTCTGGGACGCTAAGCAGTCGGCCATCAGAAGGTCTACACTCTAGCAGTGAAATAATCCGTAGTGTTGAAACATGTTATCTTCTCATATTAAATACGCGCTGATCCCTGATTTGCCTGACGGGATTGGAAGTCTAAATATAGATCGAGTTTCCTTCAGATGCTTGCTTCTATGTTCAGGCGGGGCCGAACAATGCCCAGCGACCTCGGAATTGGACCGCAAGGAGCTCTGTCATTCTGAAACGGGTCGTTGGAAGCAGCGCGAGGGCTATCACCACCTAATACCCGGGACTGAGATAAGTTGTATCAGCATTCGGCATATACAAAGTCTGATACAAACTATAACTATACTTTCCCATAATATCGCTACCGGTTAGCGGGTATTGGATTGGACCACACACCCACAAAAAAGATTTTTTCAAAAATGTCACTTTTTGAGGCATTTTGGCCACCAATGCGTTTACCAAAAACATCACTGGCGTGTAGGCCAGATCCTTGCGCATCTTTTGGTATATATAACATTGAAGTTTGGAGCATCCTGGTGCTCGGTACAGACCTTCAAAGTTTGGCATATTTTCGAAAAATCGGTCCCAGCAAAATCAAATGGCGTCTCGGGCGTCGCGAGGTGCGACGCATATCTTTTTTGCCGGGGCCGATTTTTCGAAAAAATGCCAAACTTTGAAGGTCTGTACCGAGCACCAGGATGCTCCAAACTTCAATGTTACACCCAAAATTCAGAATCGAGATAATCGTTCTCTCAAAATTTATTGAGGGCTCAGTGCCAAAATCGATAGAATAATGGTACCAACTCACACCATCATAACAAATGAGTTCATTCGTTAGTTGAATCAATAAATCTCCAACAAGTGTCATACATCGACTTCTGACTTCTCCATGGTCACCAAGCTGTGGTGGCCGAGGCAGCTAAGTCATTGGATTGGTTTGTCAAAGGTCTCTGGTTCGATTCCCGTTGTCGACACTTTTGGTTTTTTGTTTGACGGATGAACTTTTTTTGCAAATGAACCTCGAGAGAATAGTTCTATCGCCCATCTCGAGCTGTGTTCTCTGCGTCCGTGAATGGTACCACTATTCTCTCGACTCGAGACCATCATTCTCTCGGACTAGCGCTGCCAATTTTGGGTGTATATATACCAAAAGATGCGCAAGGATCTGGCCTACACGCCAGTGATGTTTTTGGTAAACGCATTGGTGGCCAAAATGGCTCAAAAAGTGACATTTTTGAAAAATTCTTTTTTTACGGGTTAAATCCCATTTAAAATTGAAGGGCGGAGCGCCAGCTCCTGTTACGTCCAATCAAGCTCATATTTGGGATTTAGGCTCAGTATGCCCACCGGAACAAACCCCTGAATGCCCACCAAAAAGTCATTTTTGTTACACTCTAATATTTACTTCCTTTTTTCGAAGGACAGCTACCAAAACTTGGGTGGAGTCTTGGGGAGCATTCTTTTATTACGTAACGCAAAAAAATCTTATTTTAAGACCTCTCTCCCCCTCGTAACAAAATGTCCATTCAAATTTTAAAATTTTTGTATAGAGCGTAACACGGCCTCCGACCCCCTCCCCCCTCAACTGCGTTACGTAATAAAAGAACGCTCAAATTGAATGGGCGAGCCAGTGCCACAAAATAGAAAGGCCAAAACTTAGCTTGAGACAAAAAAAAAAACAAAAGTAAAAATGCGAGAAATCATCCAATATTTTAAGGTGAAACTGGACGCCAGTTTTTGGTTAACCTCTGTCCTGTTTAGCGCTTGCAAAAACTCGAGTCGTGGTGTGTTTGTTCTTGTGACGACAGTTTTCATAAAACTCATATTCAACTGTTTTCAATTTCTGACAGTACTTGTTTCAGTTGAGTTTCCTTAACACTCAAACGCTCGGGTAGTCATTTGACCTCTATTTTTTTTCTTAAAAATCTCATAACTTTTGATAGAATTGACCAATTTGGATGCTTCCGGGTGCAAAAGATCCAGATTTGTCTATATTTTCAATTGTCAGACGGAGGACGAATGTGGTCCATTTTTACCGGAGATATTCCGGATTCTGTTGGGGTACCTCGGCCCTCCTAAATGGATATTTGGCCAATATAATAAAAACTTTTCAACAGAATAAATTCGGAAATGATGCAAAACTTCAAGGAATCATCCTAAAACATCATCCTGCATAGATACATGACATGCTGAAGACCTTCGGGCACCGGAACAGGTTCTATCCGGAAACGGTTCACTGAGCTGATGTCAATTGTTGCCCAACTGGAACCGGCTCCGCTGCCCCGCAGGACTTAACCATGTCAATTATTTTTGCAGGATGATGTATTAGGATGATGCCTTGTAGTTTTGCAACATTTCCGAAATTTTTCTGTTGAAAAGTTTTTATTATATTGGCCAAATACCCATATAGGAGGGCCGAGGTACCCCAACAGAATCCGGAATATCTCCGGTAAAAATGGACCACATTTGTCCCCCATCTGGCAGTTTAAAATATAGACAAATCTGGATCTTTTGCAACCGAAAGCATCCAAATTGGTCAATTCTATCAAAAGTTATGGGATTTCTAAGAAAAAAAATAGGGGTCAAATGACTACCCGAGCGTTTGAGTGTTAAAGGTGCTTTGGAAAACTCGCGTCTTTGTGTCAATATGGCTCTGTCTTCCCATTTTTCCTTTAAGAATCGCTCTTAAATATCCGTTCATTCAAATTGAAACAGCACATTTTATGCAACATTCGATTCAGTCAAACTTATAACAACGACTTAATATTAAAACTATTTAAAAATGTCAAATCTTGGATTATTGTCGAAATGTTTTGATAAGCTTTACAAATTTTTAAAATACACCATCTTGCTACGGTAATAGCCTGAAATGTTAGAGTCTAGAACCTAATTTTTTAAAGAATTGTCCTGACCTAGTGAACAAAAATAGTTCACAAAATGCCCCTTCTAAACCACTCTAATGTCCATCATGCCATGATAATTTATTCTCACGACGTCAAAGCTCTTAATCATAACATCTGGCCGCTGTCAATTTTGTCAAGCTAGATTTTGGTTTCTGATGTGGTGACGAATCAATTTCCTTGTCTAAGAATAAAAACTGTGTCCACACCGATCAATTCCTCAGTATACTTCAGTTTCCAAGCCAATTCTGAGTAAGCTCATTCAACAACTGGCAGTCGTTTTACGAACAAAGGAATGTAATTGATCCCATTTCGAATCATTTATCCTCCGTTTCCGCCCTCATGACACCAGTTGCCGCTTTATCGCAAATTAGCCAAATCAGACCGGTCACATCAAGTCGTAGGCTGGCGTGCCATAAAAGTGACACCCGGACATCTTTTACCAGGTTCCCCTCGCTATGGCCACTCACTTAGAAACAATGGGCCGCGTTCCGTTCCAAGCACAATCTTTATTGGCGTGTGTCCAGTTGGCTTCACAAAGTCATTTATCACTCGACCGGCCACTTCCCAACGAGCCCTCGTTTTGTGTAATCGAATATCCGGCCTCCTACAGCATCCGGCCCCGGTGAGAGAAAGCGAAAAACCGTCGTCATGACCGGTGGCGAGCGCCAACTTCCCGGCACTCTTGACGTGGCGTGATTGACATGCCACTGACGTCACTTAATTGAAAAGGAAACGGAACCAACTCCGCCGGGAAAAGTCAAATAAAAGAAATGGAAGAAGAAAAAAAGGCAAAAAAGAATTCACCAGTTTGGACCAGTGCTATTCACTTACTTGAAAAAGTACGTCCCGTTTTCGTAGCCAAAAAAGGGCACCGTGTACGTCAGCATCCAGATGTTGCCCCCGCCGCAGTCGTAGTACGGCTTTGACCACCGGCCGTCCTCGTACTTTACCGACAGGATCTCGTCCGCCTGGCGGGCCGTGTTGTTCGAGTAGATGTGGAATGCTGGGGAGAGACAAGGAAGAGAGAGAGAGAGAGAGCGATTAGGATCAAAGTGGGGCTTGGGTCCTTTAAAGATTGAGCAAATTACTGTGGAAAGAGATCTTGAAGTCAAGTTTCGTTTAGCGGTCCATACAATTTAATTTGAAATTCCAAGTATTTTATAACACACCGGTTTGGTTGGGCACGGTTTTGCTGCATGGTAATGAGATCCAGTTGATGAGCATTTAATTTAGTTGATATTCTCATCTAGTTGTACGATTTGAAGAGTTTAGCTGAACAGTTTCCGAAGTGGTTGTTCAATTTAAATTATGTGTCGCATTACGATAAAGTATCGTAGAGTTTGTTCAAGTTTTACTTATAGTTGCAAATGTGTTTTTATCTAATATCATACACCCAACCGGCGGTCGCATGATTGTGATGCATGGCTGCATGAAAGTATATCAGATTCTGCATGAAAACTGTCCTCATGCATTTATTGCGCTATAGGGGTATGACAATTTTGCTTGTTACCGACAATTATCGACATTACCGACGGCTGTTTGGTTGTATTGCTCAAAAAAAAATCTTAACAGAACGAGGATTAAACCACCAACTTTTTGGTTATTGATCCGACACGCTACCACCGTGCCATGGACGCTTAATGGATTGTGAGGGACAGAGCACCAAAACAATCTCCTCTTTTAAGTTATGCTAGGGGACGCGCCAGTTTTATATGTGTTGGTGAGAACTGCAGATCGCTGACATGTTTACGACGCGGGCAAAAATGAGCTATGAGTTTGCTGCAAAAACTGTTATAAAATATAATATTTTCTGCAGTAAATCCACTGTTGCAGATTTTGATATATATTCTTCCTTTGGATGTAGCAAAAACAATCCACTTAAACGACGCCCGGGTCTTTTGTGGTCTCTGTTGGAAATTTCTGTTCATTTCTAGGCGTCCGAAGGTTATGTGAGTCACCCAAAACCTCTTTTACGCAAATGGAACGACGTTTTACTTCCCCATCCGATAGAAGACCAGGAAGATAAGGCGGGAATCAAACTCGCACCTTATAGCATCGCAGAGATCGGCAGTCGAAGCCGCTAACCACCGCGCCACGAGGCCCTCATAGGCCATGTTATATTATTTTAAAATGATTTTTATTTGTTGAATCATAGCAAGTTTTTTTTTACCGAATGTTATTAAAATAAGCGCTTGAAATGTAAATTTAAATATCCTCACGGCTCAAAACATAAAATAGTAATTCATATGATATTTTAAAAAAGGCATTAAATCCATACAAATTGTTAGAATTTCAGTTAACTGGTAACTTAAGGTCTATTTGATTTGTTCTAAGATTATGTTAATATATTTTTCTTGCCGAACCAGCGTTTATGGCTAATGGGTCGTTATAAAAGACAACTAACTTACTTTAATATATTTTATCAAACATCAATAAATAGCTTTATTTAGTCAAATTGTTTTTGAATAGAATTCCTCTTTTATTTGTTAGTTTTCACACTTAAAATTCAGACCGGTACTTAAATCAGAATTTGTTTTGTTTTGTTTTGTTTGGAGGGAAAAGCCCGTTTGAGTGGATCGCCAACCGATGGGTCCTTCTCAAATAGGCACAAAACCTCTTTTTTTATTGTCAACAGATTTACAGTCCAAATGACAAAAAGGCTTTTACATAATTACTTAAACTAACCTATTAAGCTAACGAAAATTACATACAATATAAATAAATAAATAAATAAATAAATAAGCTACAAGTGTAAACCTAAACTAGAGGGTTAAGGGGTCGGGGATTTTCTTCTCGGAGAAACGTCAAGAATTGAAGTTTTGAACAGGACGAGACAAATTAAAATCGAAAGACGAGTAGCACCGATTGAAGACTCTGCACATGCTGGAGAATGGTTCATTGAAGGCGTAATTGGTGCGAGCAAAGGGTAGGGTCAGAAAGGCAAATGAGCGAAGTGTTCGCCGGCGAATGTTGATGTTGAGTTGTCCGACCAAGTAAGGACAATCAATGTTGGATCTCAACAGATCAGAAACAAACACGGTTTTCGCTAAATCTCTCCTGACAGACAAAAATCAAGATGAAGGAAATCACATCGACTGGCATAATCCAAAGATTGATTGGGAGAGTAGCGCAATGCGAATCGAGTGAATTTGCGTTGAACAGCTTCAATTCGATTTATCTCGTTAGCATAAAATGGCGCCCAGACGATAGAACCGTATTCCAAGGTGGATCTGACTAGTGAACAATATAAAGTTTTTAAACATTGAATATCTCGAAAGTACTTAGTCATTCTGAAGATCATACCGAGCAGTTTGGATGCCTTAGAAGTCATGTAAGCCACATGATCCTTAAATGAAAGTTCTGCGTCAAGCATGACACCCAAATCTTTGACACAACGATCACGTTTTAAAGAGTTTTCAAATAGTGTGTAGTCGAAGCAGACCGGCGACCTCTTCCGTGAAAACGTTATAACTGAACATTTAGTGGGGTTTAACACCATTTGGTTCAGCTGACACCAATCGGAGAAAACTTTGATTTGCTGTTGAAGGAAGCGACAGTCTGAGGGTTTCTTGATGATAGTGAACAGTTTGAAATCGTCAGCATAAGAAAGTTTCGAGCACCGAAGTTGATAGTTGACATCGTTGATATAGAGCAGGAATATAAATGGACCTAAGTGGCTGCCCTGAGGTACCCCGGATGTCACAAGGAATGGCGATGAAAGGCAATCCGCGATTTTTACCTGCATCGATCTTCCGGTTAGGTAGGAGTAAACCCAGTCAATGAAAGTCCCGTGTAAGCCAATACGTCGAAGTTTTGCGATTGCGATTCGATGATCGATCTTGTCGAAAGCTGCAGAGAGGTCGGTGTAGACCGCATCGACCTGATACCCACTTTGGATTGCTCGTTGTATTGTGGAAACATAAGTCACAAGGTTTGTGTTAGTTGACCGTTTGGGGAGAAAACCGTGCTGGTCGTAAGCAATGCCCGAAGAAAAGTTATGGCTGCAATTCCGCGGTAGTTGCAAATGTCTCGTTTACAGCCTTTTTTGAATATCGGGAAAACAAATGACTCCTTCCATCGGTCAGGAAACACCCCGGAGCTAAGAGACATGTTATAGATTTTTGTTAGAGGAAGGCAAATGCTGTTAGAACAACTTTTCAAGACAACCGAGGGGATACCATCAGGTCCGGCGGAGTGGGAGCATTTTAGCTTGGCACTTGCAGTTCTAAAGTCTTCGTGCGAGATGACAACGTTCGAAGGGATGGGTAGCGATTCTGGAACTCGAGCCGCAGCGATGGATATTTCTTGTTCAGAAAGATTTTTATGGGTGAACACGCTAGAGAATTGGGCACGGAACGCATCACAAATTTCTCTCGTATTTGTTGCATCGACGCCGTCACGAACCATGGAATTAGGAAGGCCGGACTCACACCGCTGTTTTTCACGTAGTTCCAAAACCCTTTAGGATTTTTCTTCAGGTGTTTTTGAACTCTAATCTGATGCGCGAGAAACAATTTCTTGTTAAGGTGCTTGTACCGATTGTTTATGTTGTTGACCTGGAGACGGTAGAAGCTAGAATGGCACTTCGAGAAGCATTTCAACGCAGAACGTTTGGAGGATTTTAGTCGTTTGAGAGCAGGAGTGGACCATTCCGGAGTGACAGGTGGTTTCCGACACTTCTTGGGGACGAACTGATCAATTGCGTACAATAGAACGTGAGAAAAAACCTCCGCAGCAGAATGGACATTCCGTGATGCAAGCAGTTCCTCCCAATTCATGTTGTTCAGGAAGGTGTTCATTCCAATGTAGTCAGCTTTTTTGAAGTTGTAGTATACTGCAGTCTTACTATTGGCGAACTTACAGGGAGCGCTATCGAAAATACTCAGGTGCAACGGAGGATGATGCCGAACATCTTTTACCAGAGGCGCAGGCGCGCGGGAAACTCGGTAATATTCCGTAACATCGTTGCTGACAAAACAAAGATCAAGCAAAGCGTTGTTTTCGTTTGTGATTTCACTAATTTGAGCAAGATTTGCCAGATGGTGGTCGTCCAAAAGCGCGCTGTCACTGTGCTAACGGTAGACCTGCTAACGTCGACGAAAAGGGAACCATCTTTGTCGGAAATCCATTTGAGGCAGCTGAGATTAAAGTCGCCCAGGACGCAGATACTGTCATTAGCTTTCAATTTAGATACGACCCACAAGAGGGACTGGGTATAACGCTCGACAAGCTCAGAATCGTTGACACGGTCCGGTGGAAGATAAACGTCGCAAATGTGAACGGATTTTTCAGTTAAAGGGAGAATTACCCAGACGAGTTCGACTTCGGAGGTGTCGGGGACCTTCATTTCACGTGGTTTAAGTTCTTTGCGTACAGCAAGAAGAACACCGCCCCGCTGGATTTCGAACTAGTAGAACTTGACCTATCCTTCCGGTAAACTTCGTAAGTGTCATCAAATAGCTGGCTGGATAGGGTATGAGACTGTAACCAAGTTTCGGTAAAGGCATAAAGGTCATAAGAAGCATCGGAGCACGCGAGCTTGTATTCAGCTAAGGAACTATTCAGGCCGCCAAGATTTTGGTAGTAAACAGAAAGAATGTCTCGTCTGGTATTCGATGTTACGGAAGCGAGAGCTGAGCAGGGCTTTGATTGCTATGAACGACGCCTTGAAGTGAACGAATCGACGCTAACAAAGTCGGGCCAGAATGCTGAGTTGGTAATAACATTGGTAAAAGCTACAACATCGGGTACGGTAACTTTGAACGACACGAATGTTAGTGGTCGAGAGTCTGAACGAGACTCCGAAGTCAGTCGTTGACAGTTAAAGTTATCATAGCTCCAGCCGGTACGGCTTTGGATGTAATTAGCGATTTGCTCGGCCGTTGTTGCGGGGTCAAACGGTTTAACATAGAAATGCTTGCAGGTAAAAGCCGGGGCAGTTTGCTGAAGAGGAGGAGCCAAATTGTGTTGAATTTAATGAGAATTTTCGTATTTTAGCCAGCTACAAAAAAAAACCTACTTTCTAACTGTGGATCCTTTTTTCCTAACCTTATTTTTTATCAAGCATTTTTAGGTACTGCGACCAGGTTAGGACCAGGGATCAAGCTGTCAATCTTTTCGATGTCAATATTGTTCCTGCTGTCAATAAATTCTTCAGTCCCTTTAAGAAGCATGCTTTGAAATTTCTTTCTATAATTTGATACCTGCCGCTATCGACGGTCCTTTCAATATCGACAACGAGAGAATGAAAAATAAACTTTTATTCAATAATATTTTATAACGTAAAGTTTCTAGATTTGTGATTCTGAGTAAAAGGGCTTGAAAATTCCAGTTTGTCGACCCAAAAAAAATATCCACACAACGCAAACACCACAAAATGGAACATAACATAATTTTTAACAAATAAGTTTTTGTTCCTCGGCCGTGGTCAAGATCGGAGGTAAGATTAAATATAAAAATTAAATTTAAAGCATATTTTGTCAAGTTTTTACGCAAAACGTATCTAAAAAACTAACTTAATCCACCTATGTGGTTGGAGCCTTCCTCACAAAAATGGGTGTACACAAGTTTCATCTATTTTTTAGATCCGGCTTCCAAAAAGTACATCGATATCACTTAAGTGGCCATATCTCGAGACAGGGTTGCCAAATCTTCAATGTTTTAGACTCGTTGGAAAGGTCTTTTGATAACCTAACCAACGTTGGGTTGGATGATGGACCCGGACATAGTTTACATACATTTAAGTGAGATCCGGTTTCAAAAAAATACATCAATATCACTTAAGTGGCCATATCTCAAGACAGGGCTGCCAGATCTTCAATGTTTTGGACTCGTTGGAAAGGTCTTTTGATAACCTAACCAACGTTGGGTCGGATGGTGGATCCGGACATAGTTTACATACATTTAAGAGAGATCCGGCATCCAAAAAATACATCAATATCACTTAAGAGGCCATATCTCGAGACAGGGTTGCCAGATCTTCAATATTTTGGGCTCGTTGGAAAGGTCTCTTGATAACCTAACCAACGTTGGGTTGGATGATGGACCCGGACATAGTTTAAATACATTTAAGTGAAATCCGGCATCCAAAAAGTACGTCAATATCACTTAAGTGGACATATCTCGAGACAGGGTTGCCAGATCATCAATGTTTTAGGCTCGTTGGAAAGGTCTTTTGATAACCTAACTAACGGTGGGTCGGATGATGGACCCGGACATAGTTTACATACAGTTAAGTGAGATCCAAATATATGTGAAAACACATTTTTATACATAACTTTTGAACTACTTATCGAAACTTCAATCTGTATAAAACTCGATCTATGGGACCCTAAACCAAGTCGAATGCAACAAGTTCGGGTCAAATCGGTTCAGCCAGTGCCGAGAAACATGAGCTAGTTTGTTGGTCACATACATACATACACACACACATACACACACACATACACACACACATACACACACACATACACACACACATACACACAGACATTTGTTCAGTTTTCGATTCTGAGTCGATATGTATACATGAAGGTGGGTCTACGACGTTTTTATACGAAGTTCATTTTCAGAGCAGGATTATAGCCTTACCTCAGTGAGGAAGGCAAAACTTTTTACATCATGCCAGTTATGTTACTACCAAAAAAAAAAATCTATGAATTCATGCAAAATAATCTTCATAATGTTGCACGTCTCTATTCGTTTTTGTGGTCTCAAAAATTAAATTTACTAAAAGTCCAAATTTCTCCATATGATTAAAAAATGCAAAAATAAACGTAAACAATGTTTTCTCAATAGTGGATTGTTTACTTCCGTGTTTGTTTGGTTGGTTTGCTATCTTATTTTTTTGAAAATTTCGATGGGGCGCAGACTTAAACTTCAAGTGTAAGTTCCATTGGCCATATTAATTTTGTTAATTTGACCAAAAAGCGAATAATTCAGATGCATTTGATTTTATTCGATCATTATATGAAATAGACTCAGCTTTTGCTTAGTTTTTTTTCGGTTTTTTAATAAAGCACATGCCTGCAAAAAAAATTTTTTTGAGCAATTGTCATTTTTCGCCAAACAAAATGTACGGAACGGTTAATTGCAAACAAATTTATTTGAAAGCACTTAAAATTTTTTTTTCCAAAATTGACCAAAACATAGGTTTTGATGCAAAATTATCAGCTATTTTGTAAATGTAAGCCAGCCAAAAAAAAATACTATTTTGAGAAAATATTTCAGTTTAGTCTCGCCAAAAGAGGTCCAATTCATCCAAACGAACAATGGTTCGAAAACAACAAGATTCCTGATTGCTATTCGTGTGTGTTAATAGTGGTTCACTTTCTTCAAGAACTCCCTATCAAAGAAAGAAAATCATGAAATAAATGCAATAAAGGAGCATCAATTATAAACAAATTATTTTAAAAACAACATAAAATGTTCAGAGTTAACAGCCAAAAAACTAATCAAAAAATACTAAAAGATTCCATAACAAATACGAGAATGAGATCATTTGGATATTTTTTTTTAATTTTCCATAGCAAATGGCTGTAATCATCATGCAAACATTAGATTAAAAGATTTTCATAAAGCATACAAATTTTGGCTCATACGTGAGAAAACAATAAGCTGTAGCAAACCCTTGTGAATTATTGTAAAATACAAATCCTCATCTGAATCTTCAATAAAAAAAAAATATTAAGCAACTTCTCAAGTTACGATTCAGAGAAATTCACTACACAACCGTGCATGATGACACAAGAATTCCACAAGAAGCCCCACAGTGTTCATATTTGTATGAATTCCTTGTATATTTCCGGCAAAGGTATCTCCGTGTCGTGTCCTCTTGTGGGCTCACAATTTAATACGATCAAATTAAAGCAGATTAAGCTAATGTTCGCTGGTTTCCATCCCAAATACATGCTCGAGATAACAAGGGTCCGAGAAATAAGGATATGCCCATCCCCCTTCTACCCCGGTGACCCGGTGCTTTGAGTGAAAATATTTCAACTCTGTGGGGAAAATACATCACAGTCCGTTGCGAACCCTCGTGGAATGCAGCGCCTTCCCCACGCAACCGTGACCAGAGGGCCTTTTTTTGGGGAAAACGGATGGGACTGAACTTGCCCGGCCCGGGATGTCCCACAAATCCCAGGGTCAGAGAAGGCCCTTGCCTGAAAAAAGGTGGGACGGACAGCAGGCTGAAACAACTTTGTTCAGGAAATGTCCCAATATCTTCCGGGTGTTGTGAAATCTGATGTGGGTAAAAAAAAGAAGAAGAGGCATGATGATGTTGAGAGGGACAAAAAGTTTAATTACCACAACCAGAGATGGGAGTGTTGTAGCGGTTAAATGGCGTGAAAGTGTGTTTATTGTCCCAGCACCGCGCGCTGAGCTCGGTATCTGGCCCCTCAGGCTCATCATCATAAACATTTTCGTTGTCGTTTCTGGTTTCTTTGTCCAGCTGAGTATGGCTAATTTTTCATGCTCCCAGGGTTGACCGTTTTTCGGAGGATGGCTTCCGGCGAGGACGAAGATGAGAGCACCCAATACCAAATTGGGTCAATGCGCAATGGCTTTCGAGCTTCATGGGAAGCTCAAATACGCCCAGTAATGACCCTCGGCTCACAAATCATGGCACCAGATAGACGAGGTTTACTGTAATAAATCTACAATCAACGGCGAAACTTGTCCCGTGATATTTATTACTATCTAGAGTGGTCCCTCGTGACTTGTCACAGGACGCAATATATTGTCTGGGGTCATAAATTTGCGCTGTGTAAACTGTAATCTACATCATAGTTTGGTTGTTTTTGCATTTGCATGCAGTTAGGTTTGCTGAACTGCACAAATCATACTCAATTGAAACAGTTTTTAGCTCATATGTATGATGACTTTAAATTTTTCTATTCGTCAAATCTTTGAACCAGTTGATCAAATCGAAAGCGCCATTCTGTGAACTGTCATCTCATTTTTGTCGCCGTCGATCATAAAATCACATCAAAATCAAAACGACGACTTAAAGGATTCGTCCCATCCAATCATTTGTTGTGTATTGCCTTTTCTGCTTAACCGTCCATAAGCAAGCGAGCAAGCGCCTCCAGGACAAGTTTGCGTTCAACAATGCTGTTTATTTTGCTCGCCTGACGGGACCAGACCTGGGAGACTCAGCAGCGCAGTTTGGACAATTCGGTGACTCGCACTTTTAGAGGGAAACATTTTGGAATGATTTTTTTTAACTTTTTTATATAAAATTTGAAATTTGATACCAACTCTTATCCATCTTTTGTAAATTTAAAAGTTTTCCAAAAAAAATCCAAACTTACCCACAGTCACCCTGTCCCAACAAATCGGCCTGTTGGCCGTCCCAAACGGCGTCTGTTATTGTGTGCTCAGGATTATGACGAAGCGAAAGTGAATGTTTATGTTTGTCTTTAGGAGAGCCAACTCTCACACAACAACGTTCCACGTGGTAGTTGGTTCGGCATGTGTGCCACGTCGGAAGCACACATGGAGCTCCTGGATATTTCCGGTTATCCGTCCGTTTCCAATTTGAACTCATTTTCGTTGGGAAAAACATGGCACTTTGAGAGTATTTAAATAATTTTAAATATCAATTTTCAAAAAATATAGTTAACTAACTTGATTTTTTTAAATCATGAGGACTTTTGAAAACTTCTGTGATAGCACATTTTCCCCACAGTATGATTCCATACCATTCTGATTGTATTCAATTCGTGTGAATGAACCAAAACGTATACTTTTTTAGTTGATTCGAAAATGTTATTTAATATAATGTTAAAATATGGCAGAGGATTGAATAAATTATTATGAGAGTCTATTGGGTTATAAGCAGCTTTTTAATGAAATAATCTATATTTTGCTGTATTTTCATTACAAATTGTTCAAAGATAAGATTTATATTCAGTCATTTTGTTTCTTCTAGCTATGATTTTGGGGCAATTTCAAAGAATGCTAGACATCTGGAGAATTTGGATCAGAGTTCCAAATTAAAATCAGAGTCCTTCAATGCACATTCATAATAAATTTGATGAATACACCATATTCTTTTTTTAAGTCACCTTTTTTTAAACGATTCTCGATTTACGCAACTTTTTTTAAGTCATGACTTAAAAGAAGAATGTCCATGACTTAAATCGAGAATATGACTTAAATTAAGAACCTTTGAGAATTCGTTATTTTTCGGAGAGTTTTCAAAATGTATGAATTGTATGTTATTTAGTTATGATATTGAAACATGTAAGCATAGTTTTGGAACATCTGGGATGTTCTAGTCCATCCGAAACTTCCGAAAATTTTGAGCAAGAGGTTTACCAAAGAAACAAGTCGAAACTTCAAGTAATTGACTACGGATCCTACCCAGACTACTTTAGTCAGTGTGGTAGGCTACAGTGCATTGTTGTAAGAACTTATTGGGATGTCCTGGGTCATCCAAGGACTCCCTGGAGTTAAGATCTGTGACTCTACCGCCGTAACGAGCAAGAGGTCAACGGTTTTTGACCCCGGAACATATCCGCATAGCTTCAGTGAGTATGGTGAACTACTTTGCTGGAGTGTTGGGATATGCTTGGATGTTCTGGGTCATCTAAGGACTCCCTGGAGTTAAGATCTGTGAATCTACCGCCGTAACAAGCAAGAGGTCGACGGTTTTTGAACCCGGAACATACCCGCATAGCTTCAGTGAGAATGGTAGACTAATTTTCTGATGTGTTGGGATGTTCTGGGACATCCAAGGACTCCCTGGAGTTAAGATCTATGAGTCTACCGCCGTAACAAGTAAGAGGTCAACGGTTTTTGACCTTGGGACAGACCCGCAATGCTTTAGTGAGTACGGTTGACTACTTTGCTAATGTATTGGACTGTCTTGGGTCATCCAAGAACTCCATTGAGTTATAACACGAGGGTCTACGGCTGTAACAAGGACTTTTTGGAACGGGACATAACAGCAAAGAAGTCTATCATACTCACTGAAGCTCTGCGGATATTTTCCAAGGTCAAATACGTCGACCTCTTGCGTTTTACGTCAGTTGACCCACAGATCTTAACTCCAGGAAGTCCTTGAATGTCCCAGAACATCCCATCATATCAGCAAAGTAGTCTACCATACTCACTGAAACTATGCGGATGTGTTGCGGGGTCAAAACCTGTTGACCTCTGGTTTGTTACATCGGTAGACCCACAGATCTTAACTCCAAGGAGTTCTTAGATGTCTCAGAACATCCCAAAACATCAGAAAACTAGTCTACCGTATCCACTGAAGCTATGCGGATGTGTTGCGGGGTCAAAACCTGTTGACCTCTGGTTTGTTACATCGGTAGACCCACAGATCTAAACTCCAAGGAGTTCTTAGATGTCTCAGAACATCCCAAAACATCAGAAAATTAGTCTACCGTACCCACTGAAGCTATGCGGATTTGTTCCGGGGTCAAAAACCGTCGACCTCGGGCTTTTTAGTCCTTGGATGTCCCATAACATCACAACACATCAGCAAACTAGTCTACAATAATCACTGAAGCTATGCGGATATGTTTCGGGGTCAAAAACCGTCAACCTCTTGCTTGTTACGGCGGTAGACCCACAGATCTTAACTCCAGGGAGTCCTTGGATGTCCCAGAATATCCCTACACATCAGCAAAGTAGTCCATCATACTCACTGAAGCTATGCGGATATGTTCCGGGGTAAAAAAAACCGTCGACCTCTTGCTTGTTACGGCAGTAGATTCACAGATCTCAACTCCAGGGAGTCCTTGGATGACCCAGAACATCCAAACACATCCCAACACCCCAGCAAAGTAGTCCCCCATACTCACTGAAACTATGCGGATATGTTCCGGGGTCAAAAACCGTCGACCTCTTGCTTGTTACGGCGGTAGATTCACAGATCTTAACTCCAGGGAGTCCTTGGATAACCCAGAACATCCAAACTCATCCCAACACCCCAGCAAAGTAGTCCCCCATACTCACTGAAGCTATGCGGATATGTTCCGGGGTCAAAAACCGTCGACCTCTTGCTTGTTACGCCGGTAGACCCAAAGATCTTAACTCCAGGGAGTTCTTGGATGACCCAGATCATCCCAATAAGTTGTTACAATAATTATCTGTAGCTTACTACACTCACTGAAGCAGTCTGGGTAGGATCCGTTGTCAAAATCTTGAAGTTCGACTTGTTTCTTTGATAAGCCTGTTGCACAACATTTCCGGAAGTTTCGGATGGACTAGAACATCCCAGGTGTTCCAAAACCATGATAAAATGTTTCAATAACATTTCTCAATAAAATACAATTGACACATTTTGAAAATTTTCCGAAAAATTACGTAATTCCATATATTCTTAATTTAAGTCATATTCTCAATTTAAGTCATGGACATTCTTCTTTTAAACGATTCTCGATTTAAACACCCCCATTTCGTTGTGTAAAACAAGAATATGGTGTATCAACTTCATTGCATCGATTTTCAGCGTCTTTTTTAAGGTTATCCTATAAAATCGAAGAAATAAATATATTAATAATATCATGCTGTAGAAAAGAAAAAAATCAAACTAAAACAAATCAATCCAAAAAAAATGTTTTTAGTTATTTGAAGAAGCGTTTTACATGTATCGTGATTCATTTTTCAATGCAATTAAAAAAATCAAAGTATTCTTCAACAGATGTTTGGAGAACTGGACAAAAATCCAATGAAAAAGTAAAGAAGAAGTCTAAAATCCATTAATCGCTCCACAATCCCTATCATCTGCGTCAAGCCTGGTTTGAGGAGCTTAGCAGAGATATGAACTGTTGGACGTGGAGTCGGAGAATGTTTTTGCTTTCACAGAAGAATGTGACCATGTACCATGAACCAGACGACGATGCTAAACGAAACAGATTGTGTTGTGCTTTTCAGCTGGAGTACATCCCATATGACAAGGGATAGCTTCATTATTCTTTAAAATCTTGTTGCATTCTCACGCAAGCAGTGATAATCTAAAGGATTTGATTTATTTGTTTTTTTTTTTTTTCTTAATTTTAAACATAGAAGCGAAGAGCTTCAGCAGTATTTTTTGTGTTTGGGCGATTTCGCATAGCACGTGGTCGATTTTTGCAGAATAAAAAAAAGTTATTTGAATTAATTGAACACGTGCAGATCAAGAAGTAAATAAAAAAAACATTTGGGCCTTCAATTTCCGCTAGAAGCTGAATATATCTCGGGTGAGTTTTCAAAAAGCCGTAAGAGCCACTGTGACCTCCAACACAAATTTTAATTAGAGCACTTGAAGGACGTGTAGATGAACATTCTCAAGAATTTTTGTTTTTTTTCTCGTAAGTAGGTCGAGTACCGTTGCAAAAAGGGCTTTGTTTACCAATGGTTCTTACGTCCTTTTGAAAACTAATCCGAGAATATTTTTAAACATTTGGGATCTGTTCACCAAGGTTTGTGACGACAAGCACTACTTCCATGCATCTCTGCGTACTACTGTTCAAGCAAAAGAGAAAAAATGAGTATATACTTCTTGGGCAAATATCAAATGCCATGGTGGTGACTACTCACAGTTGAAATTATGAACGCAAAATCATTCAGAAATCTACATGATTTGCTTTTAAATTATTTTTTGATAAATTTTTCTTTAGCTTGTAAAATAAAAAAAGTAAATAATAAATCTGCACCCTTATTCTTCTCTTCTGTTTTTAGAGAACAACAAAACAGAGCAACAAATGGTTTTGTGCTAAAAAGGAAAATATTTACAATAAGGAAATGGTTCTTTGTCAAGAGCAGTTGAAGCACACAGAAATTGATTGCTACCTAGGAGTTTCATCTCCCTCCATCAGAGTGGATTGATAAAAGCGGTGCCGAACGCAACCAACAATAAAGTGCTGGCAATGCATCTCCAACGTCGCAGAGAGCAAACACTGGAAACTATTCGTTCTGTTTTGAACACGGTGGAGCAGCTGTTCACGGGGAAAGAAGCCGTTTGGAGTGCATCAACCGCAGCAGCAGCAATTCGGATGATTGCGATTGAGGTTGAGTTATGCGAAAAAAAACTTTTGAGAAGGGCTCATCGTTTGGAAAATGCTAATTGTGCTTTGAATAAAAGTTTAATTCACACTTGGTTGAATCAGTTTAGAGCATTCATACAATTATCTATTTACAAATCGAGCAGGTTGTCTTATCTCTTCCATCTGCAATAGCGCTGTCATTATCCTCGAAATTCGATACGTTTTATTTTTTCTAGACAAAACATGATCGAGAAAACTCATTTTCAACTCATTAGTCCACCCAAAAGTGACTGTCCCAAAATTTGCATAAAGAAACCCTTTCCTAAACACCATTGTTTTGATGTTTGATTTCGACTGAATAATTTATGGCGTTTCATTTTCATCCACTAGCTTGAGATCAATATCAAAGTACAAATCCCACCCTCTTGAAGATTCTCGAACCGGACCTGACCGGAACCCAAACCGTGCATTGCCCTCAACGGACAGTCCCGGATCGGACCGGATGGGCCGGGAAATGAAGATTTTCCGGCACCTTCCCATCCCGTTTCCGATTCAATTCACAGCGGTTGAACCCATTAGAAAGGCCACAAAAGGCGCTTCAATCCCTGGAAAAGCCTCATTCGGGGCTCTCTCTATTACAAGAGCTTTGATTAATTTATAGCGCCAACAAACATTCGTGGGTGAAAGTTTCTGGGCCCCACAGGGGAAGTATTAGTTTGCCCCCCCTTCAAAGTTGTGGTTCGAAGAGCACTTGAAATTTAAAACGTTAAATATTGATTAAGTGCTGTGCTTCCGGTGGTGATGTGTTGTGTGCTCGTGTGGCCGCAGAGTTCAATGTGGTTAAAATTTGATGATTTGCTAGATACTATTACCGTTCGTTGGCAGGTTGTTGTGGGTTGAATATAATTTTGCTTACGCAAAATCAACACACACGCGTGTTTGCACAATGTTGGAGTGTGCTCTTGCGGTTATAACCACTGAAATTGATTATGTTTCAGTGAGTTTTTTTTGTTATCCTGAAGCAAACCAGTTATTTTTAAACTGTTTGATTTGTCTGAACGAATCGAAAATGGCGATGAAATTCACAAAACAAAGAATCATGTATTTTCATCCAGCATTGAATATTTCCTTGCATAATTGTTATATTAAACTCTAGGAAACGTTCATTTCAAAGTTTGAGTTGATAGAAAATTGCGAAATGTTCCATTATATATTGTCAACTTTGCAGTATTCTCGATTCACAAAATTAGGTAATAATTCTGTTTCATGAAAATTTGCTTACATGAATTGCATTCTGCTCCAAGATAAAAAAAAATCATCAGCCATAAATCGTAAACTGACCAAAATTACTACTCAAATAAACCGACACTGCAAAAGCTTGCGCCAGCGGAAATTTTTCCGCATTCCTAAATTATCGAAAATAACCATCAAATGAAGGTAATTTCAGTATTTTTCCAACCTTTTCCGCCAAGTTTACGTCCTGGGTCCCGGGCAATCTGAATTGCACCACTTGCGGTGCAATATTTATGCTTGATGTCGGTTTTTGTGCCTGTTCTGGCTGTTTCCTCCGGGCTTCCGGTGGCGTGTCCGGTGGAAAATTTATCACACGCCGTTGGCCGTAAAGTTTGCGGTTGGGTCGGCGGGGCACCTCCACCAGGATGAATCGGTGGTGTAATTTGAGGAATCAACGCCATCGTCTTGAGCGTAATCAGGTATGCTGGTATGCTGTCATTTTGTGATTTAGATCTGCCAGCTAACAGAATTTCATTTTGACAATAGAGAAGATCTTAAAGATGATAAAATCTCCATACATCATGAACAAAATTCTTTCAATAATTTTCCCAAACTTCATGGTACAGTCCAGACTCGATTATCCGAAGCCTTGATTATCCGAGGTTTCGATTATCCGAAGCTCGATTATCCGAAGGTTTGTATGCGACTTCGGATAATCGATTTTTTTTTTTCGTGATTCGATTATCCGAAGTTTGGATAATCCGAAGTGAAATTTTTCCGAGGCATTCGGATAATCAAGTCTGGACTGTATTTGGATTTCAACTTACTTTTTTAGGTTAGGTTTTGGCTTTCGGTCTGTTTGGGGAATCAAAACACTTGTATGTTCTCTTCATCCGACGTTTCGACCCGTTTTGGGCCTTTTTCAAGGAATCTAGGGGTAGATTTATTGGGTAAGGCACAAAAACATAAAAATGTACACTTATGCTAGGCTTACCGAAATGGGAGTGTTTGTCGTTAGGGGATGCTCCGTCAAGCACAGAACTGTCTGGTAGCGGGGTAATCTGTAGTTTCAGAAAACAAATAAATATTTCTAAATCTACAAATATTTTTCTCTCCGTGCACTCACGTTTCAGCGAAACTGGCCGCTATCCGGTATTCGCTCGTCATACGGGTTCGTTTCAACACGAAACGCGAGAATTTTTGGGGCACGGATAAATTCGACACACTTTCTACCATTGGCGCGCAAACTATGGCAATAAAACTCATTCTAGTGTGTGAGTGTGTTAAGGTGTTAGCATTATGTTTTAGTGTGTGTGTTGTCCCTACTGTTATTGTTTTTATTTATTTTGTTTTGGTTTTTCTTCCTTGTGTATATGTTCTTAATCTCGTTCAAAATCCCGGCATATGCAGCATGCAGATTATCCGTGTCTGTCCGCTTGTTGACAGTATGTTGTGTGTTTTTAATGTGGCAACTCTCCAGGATCGGTAGATTGGCCCCCTTCATTGACCGATCTACAATTCGTACGGAGTCTATCCCGAACGAGTGGTCCATAGCTGCTACGTGACTCGTCAACGCCGACTTCTCTTTTGCCCAGCTGATCTCTGCGTCTGTGTTTGTGTATCCCTTCGCTTTCAGTTCTTGTAGTTGTTTTACATTTGATTTGTGTCCAGACATTCTTGTTTTCAGTTTTGTTGTTGTAATCCCAATATAGCAGGCATCACAATCGTTGCATGGTATAGCGTACACAACGTTGGATTGTTCTTGTATTGGTGTTTTGTCTTTCACCAGTGGTAGGAGGGAAGCTACTGTTTTTGTGTTTTTGATGGCTATTTGTATGTTTGGGTATTCCTTGTGAAGTGTTTTTGTTATTTTCTGGGTGAGACCATAAATATTGGTGAGCGAGTAGAATATTGGTGTGTTATTCGTTTCTTTTGCCCAGCTGATCTCTGCGTCTGTGTTTGTGTATCCCTTCGCTTTCAGTTCTTGTAGTTGTTTTACATTTGATTTGTGTCCAGACATTCTTGTCGGCGTTGACGAGTCACGTAGCAGCTATGGACCACTCGTTCGGGATCGACTCCGTACGAATTGTAGATCGGTCAATGAAGGGGGCCAATCTACCGATCCTGGAGAGTTGCCACATTAAAAACACACAACATACTGTCAACAAGCGGACAGACACGGATAATCTGCATGCTGCATATGCCGGGATTTTGAACGAGATTAAGAACATATACACAAGGAAGAAAAACCAAAACAAAATAAATAAAAACAATAACAGTAGGGACAACACACACACTAACACATAATGCCAACACCTTAACACACTCACACACTAGAATGAGTTTTATTGCCATAGTTTGCGCGCCAATGGTAGAAAGTGTGTCGAATTTATCCGTGCCCCAAAAATTCTCGCGTTTCGTGTTGAAACGAACCCGTATGACGAGCGAATACCGGATAGCGGCCAGTTTCGCTGAAACGTGAGTGCACGGAGAGAAAAATATTTGTAGATTTAGAAATATTTATTTGTTTTCTGAAACTACAGATTACCCCGCTACCAGACAGTTCTGTGCTTGACGGAGCATCCCTAACGACAAACACTCCCATTTCGGTAAGCCTAGCATAAGTGTACATTTTTATGTTTTTGTGCCTTACCCAATAAATCTACCCTAGATTCCTTGAAAAAGGCCCAAAACGGGTCGAAACGTCGGATGAAGAGAACATACAAGTGTTTTGATTCCCCAAACAGACCGAAAGCCAAAACCTAACCTAAAAATTTTTTGATACGGTCGAATAAACAGCAGTTTCAACTTACTGAAATATTTACATTAAAAGAAGATTAAATATTATAGCCGATACCGTTTAAACAGTTTTGAATTAATAAATTCTTCAAAGAGTAGTCTGTTGTATGTTGATATGGAATCAAATTTCCAACTCATCGCTATGTCGAGTGACATATTTTAGAAAACATGTATTTTTTAGCATGTTAAAAATAAAAAGGGTTGTATCGCTTTACCGTTATGAGAACCCCTAGAACAATGTTTTACTTAAATCGGAAACAGTTAAAAAAATAAAACACCTAACAAAATTTAATAATAATAACAATGAGAAGAATTTCCCAAATTTCTTACCGTTTTCGCAAACCTGCAACATTTCCGTGCCGGAAGCAAAAGCACCAGTAAACAGCCTGCCAAATCGGTAGCTGCTCTCCCAAATGTTATTGAGTCGTAAAACCTCGGTTCAAAGTGGTTTACCGCAAGCATCTTCTAAAGCTTTTTGGCACCCCGTAGGGAATGAAGGTTGCAGCCTTTTTTGCCGCGGGTTCGTTTTAGTGCATTAGTGAAAATCGAACATTCCTCGGAAACTGCTCTGCCGCAACACTAAAGCATCCTGATTGATAAAGGATACGGTTTGCAGCAAGGCTGTGTTATTGCCTTGTAAATTTTGAGGTTTAACGCCACTAAAGTGAAACTGTAAGATACTGAATTGATGGACCAAATTCTACAAGAAGTAGTAAGTTCATATTTTTGATTGTCCTAAAAGCTTGAACAGAAAAAATGTCCAGCTTTATAACGCTACTCAAGAAAAATCGAGATAAGCTTGAAACGTGATTGGAAGTTGACCCCATGAGCTAGATGTAGCATGAAATCTTATAAGCGATTCAATTGGTAATAATTTGCAATTTTCTACGGTCAGCACCTTTCTTGGTGCTACCAGCGCTGTAGAAAGGTAGTCTAACTCGTGTTAAATTGAGTTGTCCCGTCGCAAAAGCATTTAGGGATGAAATTGGCAACTTATCAAAAATGATGATTCTGGCAATGATCTTTTATGATTGCTTTTTTTCGGGAGGGGGACTTTCAGAAGCTACAAAAATAAGAAAAATTTTTAAAGGTATGCTAAAATTATTGACCTTTGAGCATGAAATCAAACACGAAATTAAATTAAATAATTAATTCAAATAATCAATTCAAATTAAATAATTCAATTCATTTGATCTCAGTTGAAAGGTTCTCCAAATCTCTGAATTGCAAATGTAACATCCTGGAGCAGAACTGTTAAATTCTAATAAAAACACAATTGAATTGAAATTGAAATATGAAATCTTTTGCAAGAATAACATAAGAGAACACAAATGCAGCCTTAAACAGTTGCCATTGTTCGTTTATTTTGACGAGATAAGCTCCCATTTAAAAAAGCTTTTAACAGTGTGAAAATTCCTTCAAAGATTTCTCTAGTAGCTGCATTATTTATGAATTTCCCATCCATTCACAGTTCAACGCTGTGGGAGCGAAACAAGGACCTTGGAACTAACTGCACCCTTCACGGAGTTCTGCTGCTTCGAGGGATTAAGTGTACGTACCCATCCCCACTGACGACCAATCCAGTCACAAACAACACCTCGTTGTATATGCTAAGGGCACAATTGCACCGTGTTCAGTGAAATTCAGCGCAATAAACTACAGCAACCACTTCCAGCAGGGTGTGATACACTGAATGGTGCTGCTGGTTTAACAACGCGTTGCAGTTGTGCTCTCTTGGTGTGGTGATGTCATTTTGAATGTTTTTAACAAAAATGGGTTGAAAAATCATTTGAAAATGCTTACTATACTATACAAAAATTTGAAAATTTAGCCAGGTAAGAACGACAGCAGCTTCCCCAGCGGGAAACGTGTACACTGTGGGGAGTACAAGAGTGCAAGTGCGAATGTTCACAAGTCGTTGCAACTGTTTGATATGAAGCCACATAATTCAGTGACAGCAAAACGACACTGTTTTGGTAATATTGTGGTGTTAATGCGGGTCGTGAAGGTTAAATGATTCACTATTGAATGAAATAATTCCACTTATAACCTAGAACATATTTCAAAACTGTTCAACGTTTTGCCATCCTTTTAAACATATAAAACGTCACCCAAGCAAACAGGTGCTGTGCAATGCATAAAAGAATATGCCAAGAACAGTGCATAGCAAATACCACCCACTAACAACTATCAATGTTTAACCTGAGTAGAAGAAAATGTGTACAACAAAGGCCAAGTGGCTGGTTTCCTTTGTTGGCAGAGAACGAGCGACGGTCCTTTTCCGTTTGATCCAGCACTGTTGCTTCAGAAAATGCTTTCTCTGCTAATGCCATCTAAACATACTCTCGAAAGCAAAGTGTATCATAGAAAGCAAAGCAAATATGAGAAACGACAGGCAAATCGGCTGTTGTGGAATGAATTAAAAACAACAAAAAAAAAACTGAACCTGCTGGAAACCATCATTGTTTTTTTTCTGTTTTGACACACGTGATAACAATGTTTTGAACGAATGCCAATTAACATATTGATTTTTCATACAAACAACCTGTTTGGCTAACAGATGACTCAGATATTGTAAACTTCACACCAAAATCTGCGACGTCTCCAAAGGCCGAATGTTTATGGAATTTTGATGGGTAGTCATTTTGACCCCTATTTTTTTCTTAAAAATCTCTTTACTTTTGGTAGAATTGACCAATTTGGATGCTTCCGGTTGCAAAAGATCCAGATTTGCCTATATTTGTAACTGTAAGATGGGGGACAAATATGGTCTACTTTTACCGGAGATATTCCGCATTCCGTTGGGGTACCTCGGCCCTCCTATTTGGGGTTTTGGTCAATAGAATAAAAATCATTTCACAGAACAATGCCATTCATTAATACATCATCCAACAAAAATAATTGACGAGGTTAAGTCCTACGAGGCACCGGAGCCGGTTCCATTTGGGCACCAATCGACATCAGCTCAGTGAACCGTTTCCGGTTGGAACCTGTTCCGGTGCCCGAAGGTCTTGACCATGATGGATAGTTTACTAACATTTTCCCAAAATATGGTGTAATTTGATGGACTCTACCTTAAATGACAATCGTTTGAAAATTGGCCCAATCTCACCCCTTTGAGGGGGTGACATTGGGTCAAATGAAACTAAAATGATGCTCAAATACAAAGATATAGTAAAAACAAGTCATCCAACAGTGTTTCTTGTTCGAGGGAATCGTATTGACATGCTAAAATATTTGAAGTAGAGATTTTCTAACATTTGGGTACTTTTTGATCAATTCCAACAAAAAATTTAAAAAGTTTATTTCGAGCGGTCATTTTTGACCAAAAACGTACCTCAACTTTAGACAGCTGCTAAAATGACAGGATATGTTCTAGGAGAAACCGGGACCGACGTTTTACTTCACCATCCGATAGAAGCTCAGTGGATAAGCGGGAATCGAACCCGCGTCTCATAGCATCATCGGGATCGGCAGCCGAAGCCGCTACCCCTGCGCCACGAGTTTCTCCTGTCTCGTCAGAGGCGCTGGAGCAGAAATCCCACGTTAGAGGAAGGCCATGCCCCGGGGGGCGTAGTGCCAATAGTTTCGTTTATGTTCTAGGAACGAGATTTTTTCAGAAAAGTCATCTCAAGATGTCCCTTGCACAACCCTTTTAACAGAATTTAGTTTCATTGAGAAGTACCTGAGAAATTTGGTGCCCAAATGGAACCGGCTCCGGTGCCTCGTAGGACTTAACCTCGTCAATTATTTTTGTTGGATGATGTATTAATGAATGGCATTGTTCTGTGAAATGATTTTTATTCTATTGACCAAAACCCCAAATAGGAGGGCCGAGGTACCCCAACGGAATGCGGAATATCTCCGGTAAAAGTAGACCATATTTGTCCCCCATCTTACATTTACAAATATAGGCAAATCTGGATCTTTTGCAACCGGAAGCATCCAAATTGGTCAATTCTACCAAAAGTAAAGAGATTTTTAAGAAAAAAATAGGGGTCAAAAATACTTAAACCCAATCTTACCCCCAGACCCAATGTCACCCTCACTGACGGTATGTGTATTTTGATCAAAAATTCTCCAGTTAGTGCCATAAATGTATGTGCTTGTCCGAGGAAGAGCTGTTGCTGGTAAGTTTATGGCATAACCAGTTATTTTGGAAGTTTAATCAAGCAACAAATAAAAGAGTATTGAAAACATAGCGCGAACTTGAAATAGTTTTCACAGGTACAACCGTAACGCCTTTTTTTGTGACGCTATGAAAAAAAAACTAACAGATTGATAACTTTTATAAGGAATTGGACAAAGGGTATCAAACAGATTCTGACTACAATAGTGTGTCAAAATTCAACTCTCGTTCAAATGAATTTAGTTCTGTTTTGCAAACCATAATTTTCAATTTTAGATTTCTTAAGAATTCTTTAATCAATCTCAGGTTAACCACAGACATAACTGTGGCATAACGTCGCACAGTGGATCCAGGTGTGACAAAAATCAAAAAATGAAAGTTAAATTTCAGTAGTGTTAGTATTTTTCTATTTTTTCTCATACCTTCAAAAACACTTTCCCAAATTTTGAGCAAGATTGGATGAAATTTGAATTTTTGGTGGCTTTGAGAGTGCAGACATTTTTGTTATTTCTAGTAGCTGGAACTTCAAAATTCGCAAAAAATATTTTTTCTTAAAACTTGCATAACTTAGCCAATTTTAGGAGCGGCCGTGGCTGACTGGTTACGGTATTCGCTTTATAAGCGAATGGTTCTGGGTTCGATTCCCATCTGCTCCCAACGATGAACATGAAGAAAAAATCAAAATTGTTCGAGGCGGGGTTCGATTCCCCGTCCAGATTCGCGGCTTTATGAGCTATGACTGGAATTAGGAACAATGTTACTGTTTACCGCTAACAATTATATACGCGCTGGATCTTTGTCCATTTGACGAGGGTCCGGAAGTTCTGAATAACGTTTGGGTCAAATTGATTTTTTTTTTAATTTATATTTATTCAAATTTCTTTTCCATGTACATTCATTCAGTTAAAATATTATTGAGTGTCCAATCACAAACGATGACTTTTCACCTCAATTTTAAATATTAGCAACTTTCATTTATTCATGAAATATTGTAGCTTTCGCTATTCAGTGATTTCAAGTGTAGGAGGTCCTACATGTACAAAAGGGAAAAGGGATACCTTAAAACTAACTTATAAACTATATAAAGAGCGGATCAATGCAGCTGAAGACTGCAATGATTTTTGTCGAAATGCATCAATTATCTTATTGGACATAACATCCAAAGTGTCAACTTCGGCTAATTGATGAAGTTCACTGGTGCTGAACCAGGGAGGAAGTTTCAGAATCATTTTCAGAATTTTGTTCTGAATCCTCTGAAGTTTTTTTCTGGTTAAGCAACAGCTTGTCCAGATCGGCACAGCATAAAGCATGGCAGGTCTGAAAATTTGTTTATAAATTAACAGTTTATTCTTGAGACAAAGTCTAGAATTCCTGTTTATAAGTGGATACAAACATTTAATATATTTGTTACATTTAACCTGGATACTTTCAATGTGATCCTTGTAAGTAAGGTTTTTGTCAAAACCAAGTCCAAGATATTTCACTTGATCCTCCCACTTTAAATTTACCTCATTCATCTTTATAATGTGATGACTTTTGGTTTAAGAAAATCAGCCCTTGGTTTGTGAGGGAAAATAATAAGTTGAGTTTTTGCAGCATTTGGAGTAATTTTCCATTCTTTCAAATAAGAATTGAAAATATCCAAGCTTTTGTAATCTTCTTGTGATGACACGAAGGCTTCTGCCTTTGGCGGAGATGCTTGTGTCATCAGCAAAAAGTGATTTCTGACATCCTGGGGGCAAATCAGGCAAGTCAGAAGTAAAAATATTGTATAAAATTGGACCCAAAATGCTTCCTTGAGGGACGCCAGCACGTACAGGTAGTTGATCAGATTTGCTATTCTGATAACATACCTGCAGAGTACGATCCGTCAAATAATTTTGAATAATTTTCACGATATAAATCGGAAAATTAAACCTTTTCAATTTCGCAATCAAACCTTTATGCCAAACACTGTCAAATGCTTTTTCTATGTCTAGAAGAGCAGCGCCAGTAGAATAGCCCTCAGATTTGTTGCTTCGAATTAAATTTGAAACTCTCAACAACTGATGAGTAGTTGAATGCCCAAGGCGAAATCCAAACTGCTCATCAGCGAAAATTGAATTTTCATTAATGTGCGTCATCATTCTATTAAGAATTATTCTTTCGAATAATTTACTAATAGATGAAAGCAAACTAATGGGCCGATAGCTTGAGGCTTCAGCAGGATTTTTATCCGGTTTCAAAATCGGAATTACTTTGGCATTTTTCCAACTACTGGGAAAATATGCCAAATCAAAACATTTGTTGAAAATTTTGACCAAGCAACTTAAAGTTGCTTCTGGTAATTTTTAATTAAAATGTAAAAATGCCATCCTCACCAGGGGCTTTCATATTTTTAAATTTTTGATAATAGATTTTATTTCATTCAGATCCGTATTAAAAACTTCATCTGATGAAAATTCTTGTTCAACAATATTCTGAAATTCTATTGAAATTTGATTTTCAATAGGACTCAAAACATTCAAGTTGAAATTATGAGCACTCTCAAACTGCTGAGCAAGTTTTTGAGCTTTTTCCCCATTAGTTAATAGAATATTATCACCATCTTTTAAAGAAGGGATGGGTTTTGAGGTTTCTTAAGAACCTTTGAAAGTTTCCAAAAGGTTTGGAATAAGGTTTAATTTGTTCGACATCTCTTGCGAACTTTTCATTTCGCAGGAGAGTGAATCTGTGGTCAATAACCTTTTGCAAATCTTTTGAATTCGCTTCAGTGCAGGATCACGAGAACGTTGATACTGTCTTCGGCGAACATTTTCAGACGAATCAGAAGCTGAAGATCGTCATCAATAATGGGAGAATCAAATTTGACTTGGACTTTAGGAATAGCAATATTCCTAGCATCCAAAATTGCATTAGTTAAAGATTCCAAGGCTGAATCAATATCAGCTTTGGTTTCTAAAACAAAATCATGATTTAAATTATTCTCAATATGATGCTGATACCTGTCCCAATTAGCTTTGTGGTAATTAAACACAGAACTATTGGGTCTGGTAACTGCTTCATGAGAAAGTGAAAAAGTTACTGGAAGGTGATCAGAATCAAAATCAGCATGAGTCACTAAAGGACCACAATACTGACTTTGATTTGTCAAAACCAAATCAATAGTTGATGGATTTCTAACAGAAGAAAAGCAAGTTGGCCCATTCAGGTATAAAACCGAATAAAGACCAGAAGTGCAATCTCTGAACAGAATTTTACCATTGGAATTTACTTTTGAATTATTCCAAGATTGGTGTTTGGCATTAAAATCACCGATGATCAAAAATCGAGATCTATGCCGAGTAAGTTTATTCAAATCCCCTTTGAAATAATTTTTATTTTCCCCAGTGCATTGGAATGGCAAATATGCAGCTGCAATCATAATTTTCCCAAAAGAAGTTTCAAGTTCAATGCCCAAACTTTCAATAACTTTTAACTTAAAGTCACGTAACGTGCTATAAGTCATACTACGGTGGATAACTATTGCAACTCCACCGCCATTTCGATTCATTCGGTTATTAGTTATAACTTTATAATCTGGATCACTTTTCAAATAAGTGCCAGTTTTTAAAAATGTTTCGGTTATAACAGCAACATGCACGTTATGAACTCGTAAAAGTTGAAAAATTCATTTTCTTTCGCTTTTAAAGAGCGAGCATTAAAATTCATAATATTGATGGAATTACTTAGATCCATGATTAAACTTCAGGGTAAGAACAACATCATTCGCAAATTTTAATCCAATCTGGATTGCTTCCATCATGGATGTAGCATTACTCATTGTTTGAATCAAACCAAACAGTGAGTTTTGCAAAAAGTCATTTTTCAAACGTAACATCGCCGAGATCAGAAGATCCCAAAGCGTTGCCAGCAGAAAAATTTTCAAATGAGATTTGAGGTACCTGCCCAATTTCAGAAAGATTGGTAGAGGATTTAAAATTCGTGGATGAACCCGAAACGACGTTAGCATAAGAAATGCCATTGTTGTTACCTAACTTTTCCACGGTAGGGGTATTTCTAGAATTGTTCGAGTGAGACAGCACGAACGTTTGATTTAAAGATGCAGGTACAACCTGACTTTGAGAAAATTTCGGTTTGGATTTCGGCTGATGCTTAGCACGAGAATCCAAAACCTTTTTCTGATGGGGCAATCCCAGAAATTTGATTTGTGATTTCCACCACAATTTGCACATTTAAATTGGGTGACTTCTTTCACGGGACAATTGTCCTTGTCGTGAGAAGAATCCCCGCAAACCATGCATTTTGGAACCATGGCGCAATGATCAGTACCGTGACCGAATGCCTGGCAACGCCGGCACTGGGTCAGATTCTGGCCATTACCGCCATGTTTCTTAAAATGCTCCCACTTTACCCGTACATGGAACAAAAACTGAACTTTGTCCAAAAGTTTCAAATTGTTGATTTCATTTCTGTTGAAATGAATCAGATAAAATTGTGAAGTCAAACCAAAGCGAGAAATATTCCCGTTTGATTTTTTCTTCATTGGTATTACTTGAGATGGGGCAAAGCCAAGCGTTTTTGATCTCATCCACCGACAAGTCGTTGGAGAGACCTTTCAAGACCGCCTTCTTGGTCTCATACGTGTAGAAATTGTGTTTGTGGTTTTTCAAATAACCAACAAAAGTTTGGTGATCTTGTAAAGATTCCGTCAACAAGCGACATTCTCCTCTTCGACCAAGCTGGAACGAAACCTTCAAATTGCAAGTTTCCTTGCAATTCTTCAGTTGCGTTCGAAAGCTGGCCAAATCGGAGACGGAAGTCACTACAATTGGCGGAGCCTTTACTCGTTTCTCGACGGCAGAAGGCTCAGTACGAGGAGAAGGTTCTTGTCATCAGTTTCGGATAAAACACCGAAACTGTTTGTCAATGGAATTGGAGGATTGACCTCACATTCAGAATCAGAATCAGACCTCAGAAGAGGCTGTTTTCTTTTTCTGTTTCCGTTAGCCGGTTTAGCGTTCAAACGCTTCACCGACGTAACGACCAAATCTTCAGAAGATTTGCGTTTACCTTTATTTTGACGCATTTTGCAAGCAAAGTTCTCTTAAAAAGATGGCTTCGTTTGTAAAATACAACAAAATTTCAGGTGGTGTTAGTCTTGAAAAGACTGTTTAGAATTTTGGAAAATAACTCAGGTAGTCTTTAAAAAGACTGTGAATTTTGTTTTGAAATAACTCTGAGCTTAGGTAGTAAAAAATACCGCAGCTCTAGTGTCCGTTCACCACGAAGGTTCACAAGACACTGGGTCAAATTGATGCAAACGTTCTTTAGGGCGGGGCTTGTCGGTTCAGCGGAGGTACCTCGCGCTCGGCTAGCCAGCGTAGAAATGGGTCACCGAAGCTCGGCAGAGCTAACACCTTTCATATGCCTATGCGAGTTATTTGCATGTATAGGAAGTCAAAATCTAAAATACATGGAAACAACTTAATTTGTAAGAAGTGGCCGCGTGGCCCCGTTTGATTAGTTGCACACACACACACACACACACACTTGCATAACTTAGCCAATTTTAAACCAAATTTGATTCTTTTGGCTGCATTCGAAAGGTATTTAAAAGTTGTTAATTGTACTGTTCTTCGAACTTTGATTGACCCCTCTCTCCTTTTAAGCTATTCAAACGAAAGAAAGCATTAACTATTTTCAAGATTTTCAACTCTTCAGGAACATTTTTGCTCGAAAGAAAGTGGAACTACTCTACTCTATTCACGAAATGGATCAAAAAGTCAGATATTGCAATCGCTTTATGATTTTTCTTCATTTTCAAGAATTCAACAAATGTACTAAAATAATAATTGATTTAGGATTTCTTAGATCCCCCCCCCCACTCTCCTTCTTCTTTTTTATGACTTGGTTAAATATTCCTGTTGGAATGACTGAAAACTTCAACGGCGAAAATACTTTCTATCGCAGTTTTTACCTTACCTATTTTTATGTGTAGCTTAGTACATAAAAAGCAGAGCAGACCTTGGCTCTAGTCGTGGATGAAGAGAAGAGGAAAGATGGGAAATAAAAAAAATAAAATTGAAAACTTTATTCTCAACTTTATGAATTAGAATGTATCATAAATTATTTTAATTAATAACTCTACTGCACAAAAGTTAATGATTTATTAATTTTGTAGGTAGAATATTCGAAAGGGGAAGAAGATAAAAACTTGAAATCAAATTTTCGTTGGCCTCAACACAAACCTAGAGTTTTTTCAAAGGTGCTTTAATTTATATTGTTTCACCTTTAAAAAACTCTAGAAATTTCTTCTGATCTTTTTCTACTTAAACTACAGATACTACTAAAATAAAAATGTTATAATAATCTCATAGAAGCCAAATAACACTTTTCCTCAAGTACCCAAATTTTGGAACACCCTATTAACTGGACCACCTTTACCTTACTACTGAACTGACCCTGATCAACTTTTCGGAAGATAACAAAGCTGTTATTTAAAAGAGTGGTATCTGCGAATTGTGTTTAACAAAATTTCGGTTATGGATCATCTGATATAGTACCACCCTAACATTTTATTTGTTAAGATTTACACACACACAAAATCAAAATTCCAAGCTACTATTGATAAAAAAAAATACAATTTCAGCAATAAAAAAAATATTGAAAAAATAATAATTTATGAACCACCATAATGCACTTAGATTTTATTTCATGAAAAAATAAATGTATTTTTTGAATTCAGATTCCAAAAATCACCCTTATATGACATATTTGATAGAATATCTGACATTTTTTTAATTTTGTCACACCTTTGTTCGGAGAGGATCCACTGTGCGTCGTGAAGGCTTAAAATTTAATTTTAAATCAATTTCTCATCATTTGTTTTGGATTTCCGACGATGTAATTCCGAGTTGGTATCAACTTTTTCGATCTAAAGGCCATCAAGGGTCGGTAGCAGAGTTGACAGGTTAAAACAGAAAAAAAAATCTTGCAAGGCTGGATAATTTTTTTAAAAAAGCTGTCCATAAATTACAAGAGAAGCGAAATAATGAATTGATTCAAAGATTTTTTGAACTCATGTAGTTCAAACAAGCCTTCAATAAATATTGAAACCAAATGAAGGCTTTGGAAGGCATCATTCCAGATCGGCCATTTGGCGGCCATGTTAGTTTTAGAAAAATATTCAAATCTTGATTCAGAAGTTTTCAACCAAAAAACGGTTTTCTTTGTGTTGTTTGTAAAAGCATTTTACACATAGTGAAAGTGAAAGACACTATCTACGACCTTAAATATTGACTAGATTTTTAATTTGCATTAAACTAGTCATTTAAGTTAAAATGAATCAAAATTGACAGAAAATTAAAAATCAGTAAAAATATGGAAACGAAAAAGGATGGCTAATCTTTATACTGGCTGATTCTTGAAAAAATCATTATTTTCTTAATTCAAATTTTGAAAATGCGCTAGATAAATTTCTTTCCGTGCGCTAATGTGATCAGCTGTACACAGCTAAAAAAGTAGTAATCCAGCTGCGTGTAGAAGGCCTTGGTGTAAAATAAATATTGCATTATTTTATACAATTTTATGTGATTTTACACACTGAAATATGTAGCCCATCAGTATGAGAAACCTACTTGACCGAAATGTCAAGCTCATATATGCGTTTATCCTTACAGCTTTACATCGGTCTGATGGCCGAGCGGGCTAAGGCGCCAGTCCTTACCATTGGTGCTGGGTTTGAATCCTGTCGGTTGCAACTTTTTTTGTGTTTGCAATAATTTTACATGCAGTGTGTAATATTAGGTGTTTATTTTGACGAAGGTGATGTGCATGCTTTTGCATGCGATTTTACCATCGGATTTTTTGCTGTGTATTTTGAATTTTCTTACACATATTTCAACTAGAGCAAAGTATAGAAATTCGAAGACACCCCAAACGATCTTGTCGGTCGTCAAAACTGCATCACATGTGACATTCATTTGAGTCCTGGCGGAAGACCCAACCGTCGTAGCCCAACCGAAAGTGTATTTGGCAGTATTCCTGGGGTGTGGGTACTTACATTTAATGTACTGCTCGTTTCTCGCAATAACCTTCTCGGCGTTTTTGCGCGCCAAAAAGAACCACTCCGACGTGTTGCCGAGGTAGTGATACTCGGCGGCCAGGTCTTTGGCGAGGGACGCTCCCTGGTCGGGCGGGGGCAACCGGTACGCGAACGGACAGAACAACCCGTTCTTCGCCGGATGCTGGTTCCAGTCGAAGCAATTTCCGGCGGCGAAAATGTCATCGTCAAACTCCACCATCGACAGGACGGACGCGTGGAGTAGATGCTCCGACGCCTGGACGTCGGGTGAGGCAAATTTGAAGATGCTGCAAATAGAAGAAGAAGAAGAAGAAGGGGGGAAACCCCAGATTCCGGACATTAGCAGTCATGTTGTGGTGAGTGGCACTTCATACAGTATGTAAAAAAAGTATTTACACCCCTTGGGCACTATGCACATATTGTGATGAAACATCTAAACAATTTAATGTTGACAGAAACCTAGTACTACGTTTTGTTCAGAAACTCATGCCAGACATTTTGCTACAAAAAGCTCATGTAAAGATGATTTCTATAAAAGTTATATAACAAATACTATTACGAAAATAAAGGTGCAAAAAAGTTTGTACACCTTTCGAAAAATTAACATAAATAATGTTATTTGTTGACAAATCACCATAAATCCAGTCTCCCAACTTCAAATAGGCATCCTTGACTGATTAAAAATAATTTGGATTGAATATAAAGTTTACTAACTACTTAGTATAAAAGTTTATATAACTCTGAAATTCTATATAAAACTTATCTAAACTTAATTTTGCAAACTTTTAATTCAACTAAATGTCAATATATTACCATAGAATTGCTAAATAAACATTTTGGAGTGGGTATAACACCGTTTTGGGGTATTTGTATCGATAGAATAGATTTTTCGTTGGAATTTCGTACCAACCTGGAATTACGTCGTCGGAAAATCCGCCGGCATCGAACCGGTCCACAATTCTTAAGTCAACCTATGTGGCATCGGAAAGGGCATAATTTCCGATCTTTTGATACCCATACATCTAGGTTTTCTATAAAACCCACGATTTTAAATACCTAGGCAAAAACGTTGTTATGGTTTTGTTTGAGCAATCTGCCAAAAATGTATGGAATTTCGTAATTTTTGTTCTCGTGGATCAAACTTACTTTTGCCCAGGTATTTAAAAACGTGGGTTTTATAGAAAACCTAGATGTATGGGTATCAAAAGATCGGAAATTTTATGCCCTTTCCGATGCCACATAGGTTGACTTAAGAATTGTGGACCGGTTCGAATGCCGGCGGATTTTCCGACGACGTAATTCCGGGTTGGTACGAAATTCCAACGAAAAATCTATTCTATCGATACAAATACCCCAAAACGGTGTTATACCCACTCCAAAATGTTTATTTAGCAATTATATGGTAATATATTGACATTTAGTTGAATTAAAAGTTTGCAAAATTAGGTTTAGATAAGTTTTATATAGAATTTCCAGAGTTATATAAACTTTTATACTAAGTAATTAGTAAACTTTATATTCAATCCCAATCATTTTTAATCAGTCAAGGATGCCTATTTGGAGTTGGGAGACTGGATTTATGGTGATTTGTCAACAAATAACATTATTTATGTTAATTTTTCGAAAGGTGTACAAACTTTTTGCACTTTTTTTATTTTCGTAATAGTATTTGTTATATAACTTTTTATAGAAATCATCTTTTCATGGGCTGTTTGTAGCAAAATGTTTGGCATGAGTTTTTGAACAAAACGTAGTACCAGGTTCCTGTCAAACTTTAAATTTTTTACATGTTTCATCACAAAATGTGCATAGTGCTCAAGGGGTGTAAATACTTTTTTTACATACTGTATATTGAGCGTGTGTGGCGGTGGGTCTTGTGTGGACGGGTACATATATGTTGTGTAAATCGATGGTCATAAAAAATGAAGAGCAACCCCACGAGGGTGTCCTTCTGGTGGTGCCAACTGTCACAAAGTTGTTGCATGTTGCCAATAAAAAGGCACATCTTTTCAAACAAGAGATTGCAATTTTGAATTCAATACTAGTCAAAAACATATTTTTTTCTTTACCCAAACATGTGAAAATGAGTTAATACTAGTAGGCTGAATATTTCCGTTTGATACAAAGTCAAACCAGCTCAAAATAACTCTCAAAGTAATCCTTCATAAATCTTGCACGCAAAAATGGCCTATAGAATCTATGAAAAAAATATTATGAGAACAAAAAATACAATATTAGGAGCTGGTTTCTCTCTCTTCATTTTCTAAGGAAATGTTCTTTCGTTGTTCTGTTAAGTGTGACAGAAAATCCGGGTTGAATACAACATTCTGTAGAAATGCTAAGATGTTAAAATTATGGAAGTGAATACACATGTTCAGCCGCATAGAAAGCAACATTTCCCCTGATTTGGTGAAAAGGACTTCCTTACGACGCTGTAGGGCTCTCTGTGTTCTAATCGGGAAAATGACTAAATACGGCTAAGCTCATCATAACTCACCACTTATGAGCGGATTCAAGCTTTCAAACTCATCGTGGGTGGTAAGAAAGGCGGGTTTTTAAGACATTTTCTCCCATATCCCACAGAGACATTTCGAGTCATAGACGAGACCGGTGATAATAATGAAGGATGTTGGGGAAAGGAATAGCCTAAGCGTTCCATTGTTCCGAGGCAGATATTCCTTCCGGATTCAATTCCACGTCATCGTGTTTACTCCTACTTCTTCTTCTTTTTACTCCCAGCGGGGCAGGCGAATGCTTCAACCGTGGTTTGACTTAATACTTCTGCTTCCGATAAGCAGAGGCTTATGAGTTGAGTTGAATCTGTGCGAAGCTTGCGCCTCCACGTGGGGGGCACGTGCTCAAACGACGAATGCTAAACAGCGAGCTGATTGCTGCTCTTAAAACGAGATGAGCGTGTGCGTGTGTGTGTGTTTGAAAAGCCTGGCTTTCAATTCACGTCACTTTTCAAGCGACAAACAGGAGTTTGAGTTTGCTTGCTGCAGAGTGCTCTAACTAAGATTATTAGCTTACGTTACTTGCTTTTGTCGCTTCGGTTTGAGGTGTATCCTGTCGTGGAAAATTGCTGATACTTGTAGCATTATCAATGGTAATTGTATAAAATTAACCTTCATTGCCAGTGTTAAATTGTGGATGTCACTCAAACGATGCGAAAGGTGGTAAATTTGTTTGGAATAGAATATGTCTCTTCCTATTACAACATAATCCTCTTATGAGTTATTGTATTTCGTTGGGCTCGAAACACGTGAAAAGATCACAAGAAATTTTAAATACTGAGCTTTCCACATATAAATCAACAAAACTGCTGAATAAAACAAAACAAAATTGATTTATATTGATCCTGTAACACCCAATCCCACTTCTAGACGGACTTTGGTCTAAAAAATCGCAGAAAATCAATTTTAAATTTTCAAAAAAAAACCTGACAAAGGAAAAATCTTCAATTTTAAGAACAAAATTTAAATGAAGTGAAGACATGAAATCTGTTGGTTTAGTTGAGACATTAACTTTGGTTTCAGTCAAAAGTTTTTTTTTGTTAATCAAAAATCAATTCTAAAATATAGAACAAAAAAAACTCGTTGCCCTTTTCTCTTACGCATTGATTAAACTTGTTGTGATAAAAACAAAAAAGGCAGATTTATATTTCATACACTTATTTTTAAATGAACAGTCTGAATAGATACATAAAATAAAAAAAATTGTTTCGAAAAATGAGTTAAAAATTGCATAAGTACACACTAGGGTGACAATAAAAAATCGACCTCAGGGATGCCCCTTGATTAGACTGTGACGTTTCTCGAAATTTTCAATTTCCTGGGAATCGAGAGTTGAATTTTGCCATTTCCCGGGAATTCTCGGGACCCGGGATTTTTTTTAATATGGCTATTGACATATAACATCCAATAACATAAAAAGAATAGTTATAAATTAATGCTTTTTCAATTAATCATGTTAAAATTACTTCATATACAGTGCAAGGGTTTTCAGCAAGGCCTCAGACAGGCAAGTAATCAATAATTACTTTGATTTAAAGCTGGTAATTAGGTAATTCATTAATTACTTAGTAATTCATGGTAATTCGAGTAATTTAAAGACATTATTTGGTAATTAAAGTATTTTTTTATATTGCACTTCTTCAACGAAACTTTTTGATTTTTTTATATAATCTATTATAACAGTATTTCTTTTAAATTTCAAATAAGAGTGTGTGACACTCTTACAAAGATTGAAAAAAGAGTTGTTCTGTATGTAGAAGGTCTTATTTACCATAGTTCTCTCTTAAAACATTCAACATGTTGTTTTGCTAAGCTGATTAACAACAAAAGGCAACGCCATGATATATTACCCAGTGAAAATTTTTTATGAATCCAAAATCAATTTATTTTTATTAAATAATTGTAAAAATTATGAGTTTTTTTTATAAAGAACCTATTGTCTTTCATATGTATATAGGGCTTAAAAGAAAAAAAGTCGATAAATATGATTTATTTTTTTTCGCAAAAACTACATTAGAGTTATTTTTTAATGTTTTTTCTTCTAATAAACCGTCAAAATTATTTGAAATTTATGTGGATCAAATATTTAAAAATCAAATTTATATAATCATCGTTGATAGAAGCAAAGTTTCCAAGTGATAGCCATTCAAAAATTAATTAAAATAAAAATAAGTTTTTTTTAAATATATTTTTCAACTAACTACAGCAGTTGACAGTCCTGTAATATCTCTTTTTTAAGAGTTGAACTATTTTCCTGAAAAATTTCCAAATATTTCTGAGACAAATGTTTCATTGTTAAAAAACAAACTCAAAGTAATTAGAATTGACAAATTACACACTATCCATATTTTTGGTAACGGATTTTTTTATTTACTTGAGAAAAAAAACGAAATAATGTCAAACCAATGATCGAAAACATTTAAAAATTTAACGTTATTTGATAAATTTCACAGCCGCTGCAAATATTTTTCAAAGTTTATGTTTGGCTCGAAAATCAGGGGGCCTTTTTTCAAACAATTTCAATATTTCAATGGCATTCGACTTGCCAAGTATCAGCACCCTCTAGTGGGAGAAAATTTTCAATGCGTAAACAAGAAACTATTGCGAAATATTCTGCTATTTTCAATAAAAAATTTTACAAAAAAATCACAATATTCACAATATTGGAACAAAAAAAAAGAAATAAAAAAGCATAATTAAATACTTTGAACAAAACAATACTGTCTGTCCTTTGCTTGATATTTTATGTTTTTTATTTTATTTCATAAAGTTTTATTTTTGAAAGAGCTATCGAATGATCTGTTTATAAATATTATAGTTTAGAACCGTAGAAGTAAATACTTAAATTTATTTAATATTAAATTAAATATTGTTTGATCATAATGAAAAGTAATAAAGTAATTAATGTAATTTAATAATTTGGACCAGTAATTTGAGTAATTAATTGGCAGACTGGCAAGTAATAAACGCTTCTGGAAACCCTTGATACAGTGGACTCTCTCGTTGTTGATCTTTTTGGGAGTCAAGATTATAATTTGAAATTTTTTATTTTTGTCAAAAGTGCACTTTTTATAAGATTTTTGTAAAGTAAAACAAGCTAATTAATAATTTCCCAGTATCGGAAAAGAATCAGGAAAGCCCAAATTTTCAGAATTGGTGGACCAAACATTGCCAGAGTTTTTTTTTTTTTCAAAATATAAATTAATATTGAGGTTGATGCGAAACACAAAATGACTTAAGGGTGCACAGTAACCAAGGAAGTTGTTGTCTTCTTATTCAAAAATTTTCAGAATTACGGACCCTAAATGAGGCAAATTTGGTTGGAAATCGCTTTGTAGACAGTACCTTAGAGGATGAATAAAAAAATGTATCGCTAGTTTCCGTAGTTTTGAAAATACCAAAATATCTGTAACAAAACAATCTTAGTGCAAAAGCTCTGATTGATGTGCACCGTTAATGACACCAAAAAAGGAATTTAAGAGAAAATTGATTTGGGTTTACTTTTTTTTTTACTTTTGAATCCCGCGGCGGGCGCTCTAAAATTCTTTGTGTAAATATGGGTATTCGGCGCCGTCGCTCCGTGCCATACTCTCATACACTTAGGAGCCCAGGGCGGCGAAGTCCTTGTAGATAAAAGGAAGACACTAGTGGTTGGTACTAGCAATAGTGACCGACAGCTATAAAGTCAACTTCGTTTTTTTACTTTTTTCTGGCTACCCTTAGTTACAGTTTATGTGAATTTTTGTCAAGATAATATTTAAATTTTCTGAATATGAAGATCAGAGAAGCATTGGTTTATTTCGAAAAAAAATCAGATGAGTTTATATATTTTTTAATTTTTTTTTGTCACCCTAGTACACACAGTTGTAACTCAACGTTGTGCCTTCTAGAGGGTGAGCGGGAATTCCCAGGAAAAATGTCCCGGGAAATCGACCATTTTTGGACCTCTCGATTCCCGGGAAATTTGCAAAATTCAACTCTTGGTTCCCGGGAAATTGAAAATAGAGAATCGTCACCCTCTAGTGCCTTCCAATCAACAATGGAAGACTTTTATTAAATACTCAACACTAACAAGTTTACAATGGGCATAAAATAATGAAACAAAAACATTTTTTTTTCAGTGAGTAGGAAAGGCAACAGGTTTGATTTTATTTAATCAACATTTGATTTTTTTTTCCTTTTTGAAATACAATTTCCATTGACAAGCATTTTTTTCCGGCAAACAAAAACGACAGCGACTTGTACTCCACCAACGACGTGCTCCCTTGATTTCCCATGGCGTAACCAGCAAGAAAGTGAATGTCGTCATGCGTCGACATCGTTTTGCTAGTGAGAGCGTCGTCGTATACCCTTTATAAATAATTCGCAATTTGTCAGCATCACGTATCATTACGCCAAATACAGTAAATGTGTGTCGGGAACAAAAAGAAAGCTCATACGTTAGAGGCGAAAGCGAAATCATCCCTCTAATAAAACGTGAGCTTTGGGACGATAGGGTGGCGCTGCTGTTTGACACAAGAAATCGTTTGAGGGGGAAGGAAGATTTTGTTCAAATTATTTTTTTTTATTTTGTAAAAATGATTGTGGATTTTCAGTCAAACTCAGTTTTGCTTAGGTTGATTATTCAGTGGTAGTCAGTATCAGGATCCCTCAAATAGTCACCCTATAGCTATAGCAGAATAAAGCCCCTCAGCAAAATCTGATGAATAAATTTTGTGATAAAAGTGTCGTTACGACCCCATCCCACCAGAGGTCCAAACAGTTTGGCAGCAAGCGCAAAATCAAAACAAGCGTCAACGCCCACGCGTTTTGCTTGCCAGTTTAGATTGAATCCAGATTTGTTTTCCAATTTGCCTTCTCACTCCTCTCCCGCCACTTACCCATGTCTCTTCTGTTTGTTTAGGGAGTATTTCCCAAAAGTGACAATAAAATTAAATTTACGAACATGTGAACGAAAATAATTTCTAGAAGGGAAGAAGTGCTTGAAGTCAGTATACCGTCAGCTGTGTGCTATCTGGTGACAACGACCATTTAGTACTTTTCGAGAAAATCGATTTTAAAGTTTGTTGGTAAATAATTTCAAAACTATGAATGATAGAGCCAAACTTTTTGAAGTAATCGGTTCGTATACTATCGCTTAACAAACGCTCCAAGTTTCAACTAATTTGGTTACACCAGTTAAAAGATACAGTAAATAATGTAAACAAAAATCTGAAAAGCACGTGTCATAAGTGTGTTTCGAAAGTAAAATTGTACTACGTGTCACAAGTGTGCACAGAATTCCCATACAAACTAAAATAAGCTCAAATCAATGGTTTAATCGACTTTATCAGTATATTTTTATAAACAAAAGGTTGCATTGCCTTTAGAAAGTATGTGTGTGCATCAATTTGTGAAAAACAAGAAAAATTTTCCACATTTTCCAACAACATGTATGACGTGTCACAAGTGTGCACAATTATTTTGATCATAAATTGGTCTATGTCACAAGTGTATATTGCGATATCCGGGAAACGGAAGCGAGTATCCAAAATCGGGTTAAAGCATCTTGTAGTGTTTGTTAAGTATAGCAAAACGTCATCATTAACTTATTTTCGACCAAAATGGTCTATGTCACAAGATAGCACGCAGCTGACGATACTTTGTATTGTTAAAAAAAATCACTTCCATTGTTTGATCGGTAACTTTTACTCGTAAGATTTCGTAACATTTATAAACAAAACATGTTTTTAATAATCCTGAAACTTTCATACCACACTTGGAATTTTTGCACTGATATTTTTTTGATCCAACCTCGATGTGTTCATTTCTCACATTTCGATACATAGGAATCCCTTTATTTGTGTTCTCATTTTTGTTTGTTTATAAGGCACCGTTAACTGACGTGGCATAAGTTTCGGTAAAAATATAAATCGGTTCCAATTTGTTATCAATTTTTGTTTTTGCTAGGGGAACAGCATCTAATTCCAGCGTGCCTCTAATGTTGGCAGGTCAGAACTTTGACATTCAAATAAAGCTAATTAAAAGCGTTTTCAACTGAAATCGAGTGATAAATAGCTCAATAAGAAGTGAGCAAGCAAGTTTCTATCAAAAGTTTTGCAAAATTAGTTGTTTAAATAGTGAAAATCAGCAAATTGGATGGAATTAGGAGCGAGTGCTTGACCTGCCAAACATACGAGAATTTCCCCTACTTGTTGGTTTGTTTCATCGGTTGGATTGGTTTGGCGCGCTACAAATATTTGGCACTTGAGGTGAAGCTTCGGAAAAATGTACACTTTTTACGGTACTCAGCGTGACAATTCCCAACATTGCTAGCGGACGCCATCGAGTGCTAGATAAACTTTCCCGATGCATCCCAATCCAATAAATTCCATCTGTTGCACGCTTCCACGCGTCCCTCTGGAGTGGTGAGAGATAGTGATGGGATTTTAAAACAAGAAGAAAGAAAAAAAAACACTCCAGCAAAACCGAGTCAACAGCAACCGATCCAACGGAAATTGAATCCATTCTCAGAAATTCCCTTCCTATAACTCGATTTGACGGTGGATTCAGCAATGTTTCTCGTTGCACAGAGTGAGGTTTTTTGTATACTGGAATGTTTGCGATTTTTGGATTTGAACATGAATGAAATGAAACATTTGTCTTTCAACTGTTCATGATTGCATGTGTTTCTTAAAAAAATCTAAACATCTATAATTATTGTAAAAACTATACATTCTTTACACCATTCGATCTGGATTAAAACTTGATTGCAATCAGTTCAAAATTATGAATGTTTTACGTATCTCATTCAAATTTCAACGTACTAAATATAGCGTTTGCTAAGATATGCTGTGATGCCAATACGTATAAAGAGCATACAACTCTATATTTTAGTAATTTCTTGTGGTACACCTTTACGGCAGCACTTGCTCCGCATACCAAACGTTGAACTTCAAGTACCCCAATCCCTTCTTGAAGCCGTTCGCTCAAAATAAATGTAAAATTTGTCCCCTCCTTCAGCCTTAGCAAACATTATCGATCCTGTCCCAAGTACTTCCAGGTGAGGTTTTGGCTTGGCCCAGTAAACCATGTTCGATTCAGTGTGGTGCTGCTTGTGATTTGATGGTAAAATTACCATGAACTCATCCTTCGCTATGGATTGGACTTTGAGTGTGTGTGTGTCGTTTTACGGAACTTTATCAATCACTGGATAAGTGAGTCTGCACAACTATGGAGGAGCACTTTCACATAAGCGTCGTTTTTAGATTAACAAGGCAGTACGAAACTGCAAGATTTGATTCTTATCTATTGACAAGTTTAATTTTTAATTTTTCACTGAAATGATGCAACATAAACCCTGGAACGCCCATGGTTACTCCAGAGCACTGCTCATTTTTAATTTTGATATAAGATATTTAACAACTAGGAAATTTTTCAACCAGATTAAGCATGCCAGCAATCCCATTTAAAAAACCTAAGGCCGTTGCAAATATTTTTCTAAGTAGGGGAACAGCAACTAATTCCAGCGTGCCTCTAATGTTGGCAGGTCAGAACTTTGACATTCAAATTTAATAAGCTTATTAAAAGCGTTTTAAACTGAAATCGAGTGATAAATAGCCCAATAAGAAGTGAGCAAGCAAGTTTCTATCAAAAGTTTTGCAAAATTAGTTGTTTAAATAGTGAAAATCAGCAAATTGGATGGAATTAGGAGCGAGTGCTTGACCTGCCAAACATACGAGAATTTCCCCTATATGTCCGTTCTTCGATCGGACACAAAAAAGTTCTTTTTGGTCAAAAGAAATAGACCCATTTTTTGGCCATAAGGGTGACCTGCATCGTGTGGCGGTTCGAAAATTGCAATTTTCGATATTTTTCAAAAAAACACTTTTTCAAAATATCACATCCCCGCCTCATTTCATCCGCTTTTAGCTGTCTTTAACGCAAAAGAAAGGTTATTAGTTTGGCTTTTTGGGAAAATAGTAACAAGTATCAAAAATCTAGCTTAACATTTGAAAAAGACGCATGAAAACTTAAAATGACATTTTGACCGTGTCTGGACCAAAGAGCCTTTGGAAAATTTCACATAACATATCAAATAAATTGGCGTTGTCGAACCGTAAGTATCCGAGCTATGATTTTTTGAAAATAAAAACTGAGTTTTTCGACGCACAGGAAAATGACGAAAACGAGAAAAAAAACATCTTTTTAACTAAAACTGCAATAACTTTAAAATTTCAGCGATGACCGCAAAAAAAATCGCAATTGGAAGACGCAACGAACCGCCCTAATTCTTCATACAAACTTTGGAGAAAAACCATTCGACCTGTCTAATTATCTTTGAAAAATTCAAAATGCCCGTGTTTCTGGGGACCCCAAACTTCATGCTACCCCTCAAGTTAAGCCTGCACAGTCATTTTTGGTCAATTTTTTGTAGGTCAGTGTAGTTTGTTATCGCACATCGAATCTGTGCTGTGCTCTGAGTGCTATGCAATGTAATGTAAGACTTATTAAAAGTTACACGTGAGCAATTCTCTACCAAAACCGGAAATGGATTTTATTTGTATTTTTTTATTTGGCTCAAACTTTGTGGGGGCCTTCCCTATACCCAAATATGCTATTTTGTGTCATTGGTTCACCCATACAAGTCTCCATACAATTTTGGCAGCTGTCCATACAAAAATGGTATGTAAATATTCAAACAGCTGTAACTTTTGAATGATTTTTTTGATCAATTTGGTGTCTTCGGCAAAGTTGTAGGTATTGTTGAGGACTTTTGAGAAAAAATAGGTACACGGAAAAAAATTGAGGATTTTTTATCAACTTTTTTTTACTAAAACTGAATTTCCCAAAACACGTATTTTTTTGATTTTAAAGATTTTTCGATATGTTTTAGGGGACAAAAATCCGCAACTTTTGAGCCATAGAGAAACATGGTCAAAAAATCTGTCGCTGAGTTATGAATTTTTGAAAAAATAGTGATTTTCGGAAAAAAATCGAAGTTTCATGCAAAAACAAGTTTGACATTATTTTTTAATGCAAAATTGAATTTGCAATCGAAAAGTATTTTACATATTTTTTGATAAAGGGCTCCGTTTTCTAGATATAGCCACCGAAAGTTTGATTTTAGCGAAATATTTGCAGTTTTTCAATTTTTAAAAATAGTGATCATGAGTGACCATTTCTAAAAATATTTTTTTTGAAAAGTTCAGAGATACAGCGGCTTAAAGAAAAAGAAACACGAAAATTGAAGTTTTCTAAGTAGTGCGTCCATCCCGGGAATTCCCGGGACAAAAATCCCGGGATTTTTCCAAAACCGGGAATTCCCGAATCCCGGGATTTTTTAAATTTTGTCCCGGGAATTCCCGAAATCTGAAATGAATATCAAATTTTGGTATGGAAATTCAGGGTTTTTTTTTGTGGAAATTGATAAACAACGATTAAATAAAATAAAATAAAATATTAAGCATATATCCAGGGTTTTTTTAAAGGTCCTATAAGCTTTTGTGTTTCACATGTTTATAGAACCTATTCAACTCTAGATATCAGCATTAATTTGACTTAGAAAGGAAAATTGTTAAAAATTTTTCGATCCGGAAAATGCCTAGCGCATTAAATATTTTCTAAATAATTTGATATTTAAAAAAAATACTATTAATGATTTGAAATTGAACAAATAATAACATTTTAAATTATTTTTCATGAAACATCTTTGGCTAATCAAGACGGATGTATCAAATCAAGACACCTTTTTAGTGTTTCGTGATTCAAACAGGAATAGAAGAAAACAATTAGTACACCGATCTCCAAATTAATTGCTCTAAAATCTCCTGAACCTATGTAGACTGTAGTACTGATTTTCCTCAGTTGGCGGTAGTGATTTAAGATAATTTGTAAAATATTCTTTATATATAACATGAATTTCTAAACTTATTTAAAATTAAACATTGGCATCTATAATTTTGTTTGTTATCTTTTTATTTGTTATTTTAGGTTAGAAATTAGATTAGAAACCTAAGTACAACAAAGAACAAACAAAAAATTTGGCAAGCTTTTATAAAACTGCTATTCTTTGTTTAGATTGAAGTGTATATTATCACCAATGAATAGTATTGAGCCAATTTGATGATTTTCAGCTTGAATAACATGTCAAATATTATGAAAACATAGATATTATTACTGTTGCCAATTTCCCGGGATCCCGGGAATTCCCGGGATTTCAAAAATATTTTTCCCGTTTCCCGGGAAATGCAAAACCCGGGAAAATTGGACGCCCTATTTCTAAGTCTCACCCAAACAGCCCACCATTTTCTAATGACGATATCTCAGCAATTAATGGTCCGATTTTCAATGTTAATACATGAAACAATCGTGAAATTTTCCGATCTCTTCGAAAAAAATATTTTGAAATTTTTTAAATCAAGACTAACATTTTAAAAGGGCCAAACATTGAATATTACGCCCATTTAAAATGCTAGTCTTGATTTAAAAATTTTAATGATATTTTTTTCGAAAAGATCGGAAAATTTCACGAATGTTTCATATATTAACATTGAAAATCGGACCATGAATTGCTGAGATATCGTCATTAGAAAATGGTGGGCTGTTTGAGTGAGACTTAAAAAACTTCAATTTTCGTGTTTCTTTTTCTTTAAGCCGCTGTATCTCAGCAACCAAAGGTCCAATCTTCAATGTCTCTTAGACAATTTTATAGCAAATTTTCTGAACTTTTCAAAAAATATATTTTTAGAAATGGTCACTCATGGTCACTATTTTTAAAAATTGAAAAACTGCAAATATTTCGCTAAAATCAAACTTTCGGTGGCTATATCTAGAAAACGGAGCCCTTTATCAAAAAATATGTAAAGTACTTTTCGATTGTAAATTCAATTTTGCATTAAAAAATAATGTCAAACTTGTTTTTGCATGAAACTTCGATTTTTTCCAAAAATCACTATTTTTTCAAAAAATTTTAACTCGGCGGCTGATTTTTTGGCCATGTTTTTCTATGGCTCAAAAGTTGCGGATTGTCCCATAAAACATATCAAAAAATCTCGAAAATCAAAAAATACGTATTTTGGGAAATTGAGTTTTAGTGAAAAAAAGTTGATAAAAAAATCCTCATTTTTTTCCGTGTACCTATTTTTTTCTCAATAGTCCTCAACAATACCTACAACTTTGCCGAAGACACCAAATTCATCAGAAAATTCACTCAAAAGTTACAGCTGTTTGAATATTTACATACCATTTTTGTATGGACAGCTGCCAAAATTGTATGGAGACTTGTATGGGTGAACCAATGACACAAAATAGCATATTTGGGTATAGGGAAGGCCCCCACAAAGTTTGAGCCAAATAAAAAAATACAAAAAATAAAAATGGTCGAAATCGGCCGATTTCGTAGAGAGTTGCTCACGTTTTTTTCAGAAATCGTCGCTTGTGACATCGACTATTTTCAGCCCAAACTCGATTATACGAAGGTATACGAACAAAAACAGAAACTGTTTGTTATATTTTCTCTAATTTTCTTGTTTATAACATTAAATTCGAACTTTGCGACCCCATTTTAAATCAATTTTAATAGTTGTTTGCCTATTATATAAAAATGCCTTTTTTTTCAACATTTCATCGCCGCCATTTCGACCACCATCTTGTATTTAAAAATTCTAAATCACTTTAGCGGAGATTAGGGTTCATACTTAACTTAATACTTAAGTGATTTGAGTATCCGAAGTGAAAATTAACAGAGGCCTGTAGTATTTTCTAGAAAACCGATTGTTAAAAGTCTATATTTTTCAAAACTATGAATGATGGATTCATACTTGTTGAATCAACCGTTTCGTATAATATCGCCAAACAAACATGTTCCAAGATTCAACCTATTTAGTAATAAACTTTTACCAGTTTTAAGCTACAGTGGATAACATTAACAGGTGGGTCTCGTGGCGCAGGGGTAGCGGCTTCGGCTGCCGATCCCGATGATGCTATGAGACGCGGGTTCGATTCCCGCCTTATCCACTGAGCTTCTATCGGATGGTGAAGTAAAACGTCGGTCCCGGTTTCTCCTGTCTCGTCAGAGGCACTGGAGCAGAAATCCCACGTTAGAGGAAGGTCATGCCCCGGGGGGCGTAGTGCCAATAGTTTCGTTTTTTTTTTTCGGATAACATTTACAAAAATCTGAAAAGCTTGTGTTAAAATATGTTTTTAAAGTATCACAACTGTGCATAAATTTCTAATACCTAACAACTCAAATAATAAAACCAATACATTAAACTAACGGAACCGATATAAGTATTTTGAAATAGATATTAAACTTATCAATTTCTAAAAAAAAAAATATGACGTGGCACAAGATAGTAAGATCATTTTGATGTGAAATTGTTCTATGTCACAAGTGTGAGTTGCAGTATTCTAAAACGGAAGCGTTTCTTCAAAGTTTAACAAAACGTCATCATTCACTGATTTTCGTGTAAAGGGTCGTTGTCACAAGATAGTAGACAAGCTACGAAATGTCAATTTCAAGCACATTTGTTGCCACTTTGCGTTTTATTTCAGAGGCGTGTTAGTCAGGCTTCACATTCAAATAACAGAAAGACTTCGTTTATTATCACACTGACAATATTTTGGTGAACAACTTGTAAAAATAATAAAAACTGTTGAATCCATGTTTTGGTTCAGTATCTTTAATTGTTGGTTACGGTCCCGTAAAATCAAAATGTGTACGTTTTCAAAATAAGAAAATTCTGACACACTAATAATCACAATATATATTCAGACTACAAGAAAAGGGTTGATAATTTTTAAATTTCTGTCATGCTTAAATGTGCACCTGACTGTAATTACACCGGAGCCCATCTGAATCCACACCCACACAGCGCTAATTGATTTTTCTTCCCCACGTTCACTACTCACCGTGTCAACATGTTGGCTCGGTTGACCGCGATTTCCGCCTCCACGCGGAACCGATCCTGTGCGTACTGGTCAACGACCCCCTCGCCCAGGTTGAGCGCCGTGCCGGCCGTGCAGTTCGAACCGAGCAGATGCTGGCTCGACGATCCACAGAAACTGCGTCACCACGTCCCGGCCCCGCATCAGATTGCGTCGATTGTTCCGGCTCGTTTCGTCCATCTCGTTCAGGTCCAGGTCATCCATGTGAAAATGTCACCGGTTTCCACAACTACCGCGGCGGACCCTCCCGTTCCGTAGCTGCTGCTGCTGCTGTCATCGACGGGATTACCGGCGTCGGCCACCCACACCGGTGGGCTGTCCGGGTCGGAAGAGTCCGGATCACTGCTGAATATCATCGTGGCCGGGGCCCCGTTTGGGTCGAAATTCATTGCCGGTGTGTCGTTGAGGATATTTATCACTTCGTCCCCATCGGGCACTCCAACTTCGTCCACTGGACCATCGTTCTGGAGGGTCAGCAGGGGATGCAACGTTTGTTTTTGCTGGTCATAATTAAATTTTTGCTGCTGCGCATTGTTTTCACTGCCAGTTTCACTTTTAATTGCTTCCATCGAGAGTACGATTTTTTTGTCTATCTGCTGTTCCGGACTGGCTTCATTAAGGGTATCCAGTGAAACGGAATCGCTGCTGGCGTGCTGCGCTGGCGGGAAGTCATTAGGGTAGTCTTTATCGTCTCGAGTTGATGCCGGAAAATGTTTGGCAGGAAAGTCAGGGTCATCATTTATTTTGACACTTTTCCAATACTTCTCCTCCAGGTAGGCAACGGACTGGAACCCACCTTCGTCGTCCAAGTCTTGTCCGGTGGGTGTCTCCGTTGAGGTGGATAAGAAAAGTGACGACACTTGTATGTGTTCTTTTCGATTGCCATCAAACCCAGCCTCCTCCACGTGCTTTGGCTCGTTTTTCCTTCTTTCATCGAAAAACCGGTCGTGACTGGGAATAACTTTTTCATGCGTTGTCGTTTCGGCATCGATTGACCTGCCCCCACCTGGCACGTGCCGTGGTCGTTCCCGGAACGGCTTTAATTCTATCTTCACCTCATCGAGATTTTTGTGCGATTTCAGATATTCGAGGCCTTTATCGACTGTTTTTCTTATATTTTCCATTATCTCCTTTTTGATCAATTTCTTGCTCTGTTGGACGGCCGGCTTCGTCGGAGGCAGCACCGCTGGCATCGGGGTGGCAACGGGTGCGAAACGTGTCGATGATTGAGCCGAGTCCACACCAAATGGAAAATTGAGGGTGCGATTGTTTTTCGACTGCCTTCGACTGGTGGAGATGCTATCGAAATCACTGATATCAATCATTCGATCCAATTCTTCCGACTCACTGAACTGAATCGTGAGCGTATCGGAGTTATTACCATTATCCAAGAACTGTCCCCCACCTCCGGGTCTGCCATTCGTTCTGGGACTGGGACTCTTGTGGCTCCCACCGGCGCCGGAACCACTCATCGTTTCGTTCGAGTCATCAACGGTGTCGTAGTCGAGCAGGGTAAAGTTATCAAACACCTGCAGGCCCCACCGGATGTGATCCTTTTCACTCGAGTGCCGCACTCGGGACCGGCCATGACGAATGATTAGGTACTCCGAGGTGGAACTCCAGCAGTCGGCCACGAGGCAGGACAGGTAGCAGACGAGCAGTTGGTAGTGGCATAACATGTTTTCCCAGCCTTGTTCTCCCCGGCCCCAAAGGCAGAACCGGAAGGAGAATCCCACAGTCAAACGTCAGCTACACGTTTACCGGTAAACGTTCTCGTTCCGGCAATTAATCGCTAACTCTACAATTTGCACCATCATCATACTGCTCTCGGCGAAGTTATTTCTGCTGTTGAGCTTCACCGGTAAGCCGCTCATTTCACCTCACCCACTCTCTCTCTCTCTCTCTCTCTACCAGTGCAAAGCTCAACTCATCGCATCTCGAATAACACGGTGGGGGAGGCTTGCCTGCTATTGTTCCCTAACAAGGTCTGAACGCCGATAATCCGTTGGATTCTCCGCTGCTTCTCAGCGCGAGCGCACGCGAATGATTAATGATGTCCGGTCCTTGGATTGATTCTTGATTGCGAGATACCGGGGCGGTAGGGCAAAAGTGTTGGTGCTGAAAAAGCTGCCAGGGATTAGTTGCCTGGCTAAAGATGATTTCTGCAGCGCATTTCCAAATGTTGCTACATCAAACGGTGGAAACAGATCTGTTGATTGAGTGGAGAAAAAAGAGATAACATTGATTTAGTGACAGGATAATGGAAGAATAAGAAAAGCTTTAGGTGATTAATCATGATTATCAAACACTGTTTTCTTAGTAAAAGTAACGATGAACTATATTTTGCACCATTTGTTAGGTTACGGTTTTATATTTTGGATCATTTTAGATCATTCCTAGAATTTAAAGTCAGCTAGAGCTAGAGTGAGTATTATGTGTAGCAAAACCCCTAAAAAGTAAGATATAGCTGGATTCAATCCAGGGATATATCTGCATAACTTCAGTGAATTTGGTTGACAGTAAACAATCTGCTTTTAGTGGTGTTCGTTACACAAATCATAGTTTAGTGAGTATTTTGTGACCCAGGATATCGAAAAGATATCGAAGGAATAATGCACCATACCCTGGTTTAACCTTGTAATCTGGTAATCCTTTTACCCATTATTTCAAAAAGTTCCGGATGTTCATAACGATGAGAAACCATCTTGTTTTGAACTTAGGTCTCGGTAATTCCGAATCCCCGGCTCTAGCTAGCCCTCACATATGTAAATAAAACAATCGACTATCCTTGACGCAAGTGATCTTTGCGCCCAACAATCATTTCCCCTTACCGCCACTCTTCAACGACACTCGGCAAAATCAGACGATTGAATTCCCTTTTTTTGGCTACAGGTTTTTGTCATCCTTCTTGTTGGCTTTTGCCATCTGAGGGAGAGCTACAAAAGTCAATACCAACGAAACGTATCAATTCAGACACTCCGGGGCTGACAAATGGGACAGGTGTGTGTGTGTCACCAGCGCACCCAGAGGGAGGAGACAACTTCGGCGAACGGATTGAATCGTCAATATATGCACACTAGAGAACCTGTATTTGTTAGGGAAAAGCTAACTTCAAGTATTGAACAAAATTGTCAAAATTACTAGCAGCACTGAAATTGTTAAAGCCCGAGCATGACTTTTCGGGATTCTGCTTTAAACTATTATTTTGCTAGGTTGGTACCTCTGTTTGACAGTTCTCGCAGTCAAGATGGCCTTCTTACAAACAGAGGTTCTCTAATGCACATCAACCATCGAAAGCGCAACCCAGAAGAGGACTTTCAAGATTTGAGAAGGTTATTACCGTTTGAAAAAGGGAGACGAAACCGATTGACGTGTTTGGCACGAAAGGCGGCCACTTGCTGTCTTTTGACGCTGTCACTTTCCAGAGAGCGTTTTGAAATCAATGTCGCATTCAAATTCGAAGTTTCAATCTGATGTGCGACTGACGGTAAACATCTTTTTGCTCTTATGTCGGGTGGTAAACTTTTCACACTCACACGAATCCGTATGGAAAATTAAAAAAAAGCCAATAGAATTTTTAGGTCTGTGGAGCCGAGTAGCGACTTCGACTCCGACTCAGACTCAGGTTCTGAAAATTTAGCGATTCCGACTCCAGCTACTTAGAATTTTCAAACCAACTCCAGTACTTATTACACTTATAAATAATGAAATAAATGAAAACTTTATAGAAAACCAAACCGGAATAGCGAACAGAACTTATTCTCCAAACAAAATTTGGAGAAATATCATTCGGCTCTGTTTAACTATTTTCGAAAAATTCAAAGTGCACGTGTTGCTGGGGACCCCTGCTTCTCCACGAATTGAGCTAGCAAAGCCATTTTCGTCAACTTTTTGTAGGTCAGTGTTTTATACTTTAACTACAGAAATAATAATCGCAGAATGTGACTCGCTAAAGGACTCCAAATTCTGTGAAAATCTTACCGAGACTACAAACGCCACCACGGTGAAAAAGCTGAAAAAATGAAAGACCAATAAGCTGGCAGCACTGAATGGGAAGGGAAGCTTTATGGCGGCACTCTCCTCTTATCAAAAGTTATGAAATTAATTTTCCTCACTTTGCCACGTGGTGACGACGGCTGTTGAAAAGCGGGAAATGCCACCGGAATAATCCTGACAGATGTGGTTGCCGGTGTTAAGATAAGGTGACGGTTGTCACAACTCAAGTTTCTCTGAACGTTTGGTAAAAATATTTTTTAAAGATTTTAAAGACAGTAATACATCGAGAAATCTTGTTACTTGAGAGTATCTTGAGAGTGAATGTAATACCTATAAATGAAAATAAAATTTGTTTTAATATTACAGTAAGGTTTGACACAACCGTGTTGGAAGTTGACTGCTAAAATCTGACAACAGGAAGTGCTCAAGTAGTTAGCAGCCAGTCTATACAATGCACTGTGTGCTAGCTAGATTAGTGAATAAATCATGCACCAATACAATAAAGCCATAATAAGCTGGAAGTTTTCCTTGTAGGAGTGGCGCACGATGAAGAGATTCTTTTTTTGGCGTCACAAGAGAATGGAAAAATAACCTGCCTAGGAGATTGCTTCGTGTTCATTAAAATTTAATTATCACTCGTCAGCTCAGCCGGATTCCTCTCCAGGACCGCTTTTCATTTTTCACTGCATATTCCCGGAAAAGTAACAATCACACGGAGGAGGTTGAGAAAATTATGCGCCCGTCCAACGTCAGATGGCTGTGTAAAACTAAACTCACTTGGACGTGATTTGAAATGTGGCATTCAAATTCTGCAAAATATGGCATTCTGTTATTAATTTTTCCTCCGAAGTGTTGAGGTGGATGAATTTATAACCATTTTCTGTTCGACCCTCCAGTTTTTGTGATCTTTCTGTGTAATTTTAGTCATTTACCACGAATTTATTTTTTTTAAAGTCAGTGGGGCAGAAAGAAAGATTATGAATGTATTTAAGAAATTTATAAATTTTTATATTTATATGCATTTCATTCGCTCTCTCGAACAAAACTTATCATTGATACAACTTGATGTAGTAACTTCCCTAACACTTGTCTCGCACTTCCGAACCATAGCTATAGATCCATATCGGAATGCATAATATACTGCGGAAATGCATCCGACGTGTTGATAAGTTATGCGCATATCTCATATTCATCCCATCCTGTTCTGTCAAGCAACCAACTGCTTGTTTTGCAATGCAAGCTCCAGTCAACGATGACGTTTCCTGTTACAGATGTAAATGCGAATTGGTTTCATGAATGTTGAAAAGCTTCAATATCGTTTTATGCAATAAAAAACACATTTCAAATAAAATATGCCATTATTACATTAAGTTTAAATACCTTTTCCATTTTCATTACTTAAGCGGTGTATGCACTTCGGAAGGAATCGGTCAAGAAAAATTTCAAATGGGCAGCGGCGGCAGCGAAAGCAAGCCAGAGAGAGTGAAGAAAAGCCCCAAGAAAACGCTCCCTCTCCTTTGTTCTGCTGTTCGTAAAGCCATTTCTTGACCCCTTTCCTTCCGATCAGCGTACTAGCCTTTAACTGACATTTGCTTAACATGGCAGAACTTTGCCATTTTCCGTTTTTTGCTTTCTTACATATTCCGTGCATTTAATATTCATATCCTTCCAAGAAGAGCACTTCAAGCTGATTGGATTGTGAGTGGTTGTTTGGTTCTATCCCACACTCATTGTGGATCATGAATAATTCTTAAAATTGTGCCATCCAAAACTCACTAACTGTTTCACTTAAAAAAGCTCGTTGGACCATATTGTTTCAGTTTGTTTTGTAGCAGTTCACCAGTATTATTAATAGAATTAAAATTTACTTGCAATTGAGTATTTCTCTGCAATTTCGTAGAGTTTTTCGAGAACGGAGATGAATTGTTGAATGAATTGGTTACTTTGGCAGGGTTGTAGGTTACATTTAGAACATTTTAACAAAAAATAGTTACGGAAAATCATATTTGTTTGTAATTTACTTTTCATTGCAGCAATTAATAAATTGTAAGAATTGAGTTTCCTAATCATCATGGATCATGTTATACAAATTTAGAATTATGATGTAATTTATTAATTTTTTGTTTGCAATTTTTGACTTTATCTCATTAGAGTATCGTTTTAAATATACATATATGAAATGATTTATACCAAAAATGATAAAGTGAACCCAAATCAGCAAAACCATTAATGTGATTTAAAAAAAAACATTCCTTTTAAAAAATACGTCCCTTTGAAACGTAAGTCTTGATTAAAAAAAAATAAAATATTGTTTTCGGTAAGATCGGAAAATTTCTAATTTTTTTTTTTTTTCAAAAGGTCCTATAAACATTGAAGCACAATAGCATATAGGACCTTTAAAAAAACTCTAGGTTTTAACAATGTAAATCGGATCATTAGTTGCTGAGACATCCACATTAGAAAATGGTGGGTTGTTTGGGTGACTCTTAAAAAGCATCAATTTTCTGTTTTTAAATCTTTTCAAGGCAATATCACAGCAACTACGGGTCGTATCACCAAAGTTTTAAAAAGCAAAATATAGAGAAATTTCTCAGCTTTTCAACAATATGTTTTTCAAATGTGGACAAACATGGGCACTTATTTTAAAAAATGAACAACTGCGACTATTTTCAAAAAAGTACTTTTTGTTTGCAAATTCAATTTTACTTCGAAAAATGAAGTTAAAAAATTTTTGCGACCAATTTTTCGATTTTTTGAAAAATCAGTATCGATTCAAAACTTCATAACTCAGTCAAAGATTTTTTGCACATTCTGGAAAGTTGGCATTTGATGTCCCCATATGAAAACATAAAAAAATAAAAAATAGTTTTTTTGCAAATCAAGTTTTAGTGACAAAAAGCGAAATTATTTTTTTTTTCAGTGCAGTCCTTATTCATACCTACAACTTTGCCCAAGACACCAAATCGATCAAGAATTCCTTCAAAAGATACAGATTTTTTAATTTTTATGTATCTTTTTAGTATGGACAGTAGGGTGTAATATGGTTGTATGGAAAAAAATAATGTTGTCCAAATTTAGTGAGCACAGCAACTTTTCAGATCCTTTTGAGGTCCTAAACAACTCCCAAAGTTTGCGAACGATTGGATAAGTCCCCACTTTACGCAAAGCGATTCAATTTAGTATGGGAATTAGTATGGGGAAAACCTTTTTTTGGATTTTGATATTTCAAAAATCCACGTTTTACGCTATACCAAAACCGGATTCATATTCGGATGCTCTGGAAAGTACTCTACAACTTGTTCCTGTCAAAAGATACTGTCTGTCCTGTCAAAACTCGCCTAAAACGTGTTTTTTGCTGTATCTTCTTTCGGGAGCAAGTTAGAACCATACTCTCTTCGGGAAAGTAGTAGAGAAACTTCCAGGGCATCCAAATATGATATATGAAGTTTTTGATATAGCGTACAACGTGGGTTTTTTAAATATTTTTCCCATGCAAATTTACATGGAAAATTATATCGCTTTGCGCGAAGTGGGGGCTTATCCAATCGTTCCCAAACTTTAGGGAGTTGTTTAGAGGTGGGAAAAGTTATCCTACAGATGGTTATCCTAGGAATAATTTATAGCGCTATGGCGGCCATCTTTATGGCATGCGGGATAACTTGTCATGGTTATCCCAGGAACAATTTTTAAGAGAGATTCCAAAAATTCAAAAAAACGAACAATTAACATTACCTGGACATGTTTCTTGGCAAAACTTACTGCCCTACATTCCTGGAGTATGAAAATTTGGATGAATGAAAAATCCAGAAATATTTGAACTTCAAATATTTTAATTCAAATATTCAATAAATTTGAAAATCCTTCTAGGATGGGACTCTGGGTCATTTCCTGGACATGTATTTAGGCAAAACTTGTTGCCCTACATTCCTGAACATAAAATACAACTTGGCATGAGGCCATGTGGAAGAAAAAAATTCCAGAAATATTTGAACTTCAAATATTTTAATTCAAATATTCAATAAATTTGAAAATCCTTCTAGGATGGGACTCTGGGTCATTTCCTGGACATGTATTTAGGCAAAACTTGTTGCCCTACATTCCTTGAGCATAAAAATACAACTTGGCATGAGGCCATGTGGAGGAAAAAATTCCAGAAATATTTGAACTTCAAATATTTTAATTCAAATATTCAATAAATTTGAAAATCCTTCTAGGATGGGACTCTGGGTCATTTCCTGGACATGTATTTAGGCAAAACTTGTTGCCCTACATTCCTGGAGCATAAAATACAACTTGGCATGAGGCCATGTGGAGGAAAAATTCCAGAAATATTTGAACTTCAAATATTTTAATTCAAATATTCAATAAATTTGAAAATCCTTCTAGGATGGGACTCTGGGTCATTTCCTGGACATGTATTTAGGCAAAACTTGTTGCCCTACATTCCTTGAGCATAAAATACAACTTGGCATGAGGCCATGGAGGAAAAATTCCAGAAATATTTGAACTTCAAATATTTTAATTCAAATATTCAATAAATTTGAAAATCCTTCTAGGATGGGACTCTGGGTCATTTCCTGACATGTATTTAGGCAAAACTTGTTGCCCTACATTCCTGGAGCATAAAAATACAACTTGGCATGAGGCCATGTGGAGGAAAAATTCCAGAAATATTTGAACTTCAAATATTTTAATTCAAATATTCAATAAATTTGAAAATCCTTCTAGGATGGGACTCTGGGTCATTTCCTGACATGTATTTAAAACTTGTTGCCCTACATTCCTGGAGCATAAAAATACAACTTGGCATGAGGCCATGTGGAGGAAAAATTCCAGAAATATTTGAACTTCAAATATTTTAATTCAAATATTCAATAAATTTGAAAATCCTTCTAGGATGGGACTCTGGGTCATTTCCTGGACATGTATTTTGGCAAAACTTGTTGCCCTACATTCCTGGAGCATAAAAATACAACTTGGCATGAGGCCATGTGGAGGAAAATTCCAGAAATATTTGAACTTCAAATATTCAATAAATTTGAAAATCCTTCTAGGATGGGACTCTGGGTCATTTCCTGACATGTATTTAGGCAAAACTTGTTGCCCTACATTCCTTGAGCATAAAATACAACTTGGCATGAGGCCATGTGGAGGAAAAAATTCCAGAAATATTTGAACTTCAAATATTTTAATTCAAATATTCAATAAATTTGAAAATCCTTCTAGGATGGGACTCTGGGTCATTTCCTGGACATGTATTTAGGCAAAACTTGTTGCCCTACATTCCTTGAGCATAAAAATACAACTTGGCATGAGGCCATGTGGAAGAAAAAATTCCAGAAATATTTGAACTTCAAATATTTTAATTCAAATATTCAATAAATTTGAAAATCCTTCTAGGATGGGACTCTGGGTCATTTCCTGGACATGTATTTAGGCAAAACTTGTTGCCCTACATTCCTTGAGCATAAAAATACAACTTGGCATGAGGCCATGTGGAGGAAAATTCCAGAAATATTTGAACTTCAAATATTTTAATTCAAATATTCAATAAATTTGAAAATCCTTCTAGGATGGGACTCTGGTCATTTCCTGACATGTATTTAGGCAAAACTTGTTGCCCTACATTCCTTGAGCATAAAAATACAACTTGGCATGAGGCCATGCAGAAGGAAAAATTCAGAAATATTTGAACTTCAAATATTTTAATTCAAATATTCAATAAATTTGAAAATCCTTCTAGGATGGGACTCTGGGTCACTGGACATGTATTTAAAAATTGTTGCCCTACATTCCGAACATAAAAATACAACTTGGCATGAGGCCATGTGGAGGAAAAATTAGAAATATTTGAACTTCAAATATTCAATAAATTTGAAAATCCTTCTAGGATGGGACTCTGGGTCATTTCCTGGACATGTATTTAGGCAAAACTTGTTGCCCTACATTCCTTGAGCATAAAAATACAACTTGGCATGAGGCCATGTGGAGGAAAAATTCCAGAAATATTTGAACTTCAAATATTTTAATTCAAATATTCAATAAATTTGAAAATCCTTCTAGGATGGGACTCTGGGTCATTTCCTGACATGTATTTAGGCAAACTTGTTGCCCTACATTCCTTGAGCATAAAAATACAACTTGGCATGAGGCCATGTGGAGGAAAAATTCCAGAAATATTTGAACTTCAAATATTTTAATTCAAATATTCAATAAATTTGAAAATCCTTCTAGGATGGGACTCTGGGTCATTTCCTGACATGTATTTAGGCAAAACTTGTTGCCCTACATTCCTGGAACATAAAATACAACTTGGCATGAGGCCATGTGAGGAAAAAATTCAGAAATATTTGAACTTCAAATATTTTAATTCAAATATTCAATAAATTTGAAAATCCTTCTAGGATGGGACTCTGTCATTTCCGGACATGTATTTAGGCAAAACTTGTTGCCCTACATTCCTGGAGCATAAAATACAACTTGGCATGAGGCCATGTGGAAGAAAATTCCAGAAATATTTGAACTTCAAATATTTTAATTCAAATATTCAATAAATTTGAAAATCCTTCTAGGATGGGACTCTGGGTCATTTCCTGGACATGTATTTTGGCAAAACTTGTTGCCCTACATTCCTGGAGCATAAAAATACAACTTGGCATGAGGCCATGTGGAGGAAAAATTCCAGAAATATTTGAACTTCAAATATTTTAATTCAAATATTCAATAAATTTGAAAATCCTTCTAGGATGGGACTGGGTCATTTCTGACATGTATTTTGGCAAAACATGTTGCCCTACATGGAACATTAAAATACAACTTGGCATGAGGCCATGTGGAGGAAAA